>NC_072430.2:123702500-124002500 GCF_028878055.3 Symphalangus syndactylus | reverse complement strand
GTCCTGGGAAATGGCATCATTAGGCAATTTTGTCGTTGTGTGAGCATCATGGAGTACACGTACACAAACCTAGGTGGACGACCTGCTGCACACCCAGGCTGTGTGGTGTAGCCCATTGCTTCTAGGCTACAAACCTGTACAGCTTCTTACTGTGCTGAAAACTGTAGGTAATTGTAACAAAATGGTAAGTGTATCTAAACATAGAAAAGGTACAGAAGGCCAGGCATGTTGGCTCACACCTGTAATCCCAGCACTTTGGGAGGCCAAGACAGTCAGATCACTTGAGGTCAGGAGTTCAAAACCAGCCTGGCCAACATGGTGAAACCCCATCCTACCAAAAAATACAAAAATTAGCCAGGTGTGGTGGTGCATGCCTGTAGTCCCAGCTACTTGGGAGGCTTTCCCTACTTGGGAAGATTCTCTGGAGCCCGGGAGGTGGAGGTTGCAATGAGCCGAGATTGTGCCATTGCACTCCAGCCTGGGCAACAGAGTGAGACCCTGTCTCCAAAAAAACAAAACCAAAAAAAAAAAGAAAAGTAAAAGAAAAGGTACAGGAAGCATATGGTATAAAAGATTTAAAATGGTCCACCAGTATAGGGCACTTAGGAATGGAGCTTACGGCACTCGAAGTTGCCCTGGGTGAGTGGTGAGTTAATGTGAAGGCCTAGGACATTACTGTACACTATTGCAGACTTTATCAATGCTGGACACTTAGGCTACACTACATTTATTTTGAAAATTGTATTTCTTCAACAATGAATTAGTTTACTGTAACTTTTTTACTTTATTTATTTATTTATTTTTGAGATGGAGTCTCTGTCACCCAGGCTGGAGTGCAGTGGCGCGATCTCGGCTCACTGCAACCTCTGCCCCCTAGGTTCAAGTGATTCTGCCTCAGCCTCCTGAGTAGCTGGGATTACAGACACGCACCACCGCGCCCGGCTAATTTTTGTATTTTTAGTAGAGACGGGGTTTCACCATGTTGGTCAGGCTGGTGTCGAACTCCTGACCTTGTGATCCGCCCGCCTCAGCCTCCCAAAGTGTTGGGATTACAGGTGTGAGCCACTGTGCCTGGCCAACTTTTTTACTTTATAAACTTCCATTTTTAAAAATTTTTGACTCCTTCGTAATAACACTTGGCTTAAAACACAAACACATAGTACAGCTATTCAAAAGTATTTTCTTTTTTGTATCCTTATTCTATAAGCTTTTGCTATTTTTAAAATTTTTTGCTATTTTTAAAATTTTTATACTTTCTGGTTAAAAGCCAAGACACAAACATACACATTAGCCTAGGCCTATACAGGGTCAGGATTATCAATGTCCCTGTCTTCCACCTCCATATCTTGTCTCACTGGAAGGTCTTCAGGGAGAGTGACATGCAGGGAGCTGCTATCTGCTGTGATAACAAGGCGCTCCTAAAGGACCTGCCTGAGGCTGTTTGACAGTTAACTTTTTTTTTTTTTAATAAGTAGGAGTACATTCTAAAATAACAGTAGGCTGGGCGTCATGGCTCACGCCTGTAATCCCAGCACTTTGGGAGGCCGAGGCGGGTGGATCACTTGAGGTCAGGAGTTCAGAACCAGCTGGCCAACATGGTGAAACCCTGTCTCTACTGAAAATACAAAAATTGTCTGGGCATGGTGGTATGCGCCTGTAATCCCAGCTTCTCAGGAGGCTGAGACAGGAGAATCGCTTGAACCCAGGAGGCAGAGGCTGCAGGGAGCCAAGATGGCGCCATTGCATTCCAGCCTGGGCAACAAGAGTGAAACTCCATCTCAAAATAAATAAATAACAATAAAAAGCATAATATGGTAAACACATAAACCATAACATATTTATTATCATTCTCAGGTATTGCATACTGTACGTAATTGCACGTGTTATGCTTTTATACAACTGGCAGTAGATTTATTTACACCGGCATTGCCACAAACAAGTGAGTCATGCATTGTGCCACAACATCGCAACAGCTATGATGTCACTAGGCGACAGGAATTTTTTAGCTCCATTATAATCTTACAGGACCACTGTCATATGTAGTCTATCCTTGACTGAAATGTCACTATGTAGTACATGACTATCTATTTCTATATTTATCTATCTACCTGTCTATATCAGGGACTCAGGCATGGGTGGTCCAGTGACAATCATAGCAGGCGTAGAACCGCAGCATCCTGACTCCCAGCCCAGGGCTCTTTCTGCTGCAAGTGTTCACTCTTTGTTTCGGAAAGCTGAATTGTTCTGCCCCCAGGAAGCCTTCTCTGAGGACGTGATATTTGAGTTGAGACCTAACCACTGAGAAACAGGCAGCTATGGGAGGGTCCCAGCCAGAGGGCACAAGTAGAAAAGCCCCAAGGAGGCCAGGAATGAGCTCATCTTTTAGGAGGAGAGAAAGGCAGGATGGTAGAGCCAGGATGAGAGCAGGAGGGGGTCGGGGAGAGGCCCAGCTCAGTGATGATACAGGAATACCTAGGCCATGGAAGGGCATTTCAATTTTATTCTAAGGCAGTGAGAAGACATTGGGAGATTTTTCTTTAATAACTTACAGCAGAAGTAGGACACATGTATTTTAGAAAATTAGAAAATACACATAGAGATGAGAAAATAAAACACTAATCTGCAGAAATTTGGTGTAGTCTTCCAGATTTTTTCTATGCGTAAACTTCCTATACACTTTTTAAAAATGATATTATATTGGATATATTTTCGTTGCCTCTTTTCACTCAGTCATCTTCACCTTTCTATTTGAGTTTTTTTTTAAATTTTTTTTAAAATTAGAAACAGGGTCTTGCTTTGTCTCCCAGGCTGGAGTGCAGTGGCATGATCACAGCTCACTGCATCCTCAAACTCCTGAGCTCAGATCTTCCTGCCTCAGCCTCCCAAGTAGCTGGGACTACAGATGCATGCCACCATGCTGGCTAATTTTCTATTTTTAGTAAAAATGGGGTTCTTGCTATGTTGCCCAGGCTGGTCTTGAACTCCTGGCTTCAAGCAGTCCTCCCACCTTGGCCTCCCAAAGTGCTGGGATCACAGGCATGATCCACCATTCCCAACCCCATTTCAGGAAATTGTTTCAGTAAACTCGTACCTCATCTAATGCACAGATCACTTTCCGTTTTCCCCAGTTATCCTCAAAATGTTTTTTTACAGGTATTTGGCCCCCCCCTAGTATCCAACTCAGGACTGTAGGGACCAGCCCCACAGGGTCGGTGGGTCTCTCCCTGTGTGCAGCGACGAGAGAGTGTAGAAATAAAGACACAAGACAAAGAGATAAAAGAAAAGGCAGCTGGGCCGGGGAACCACTACCACCAATGCGCGGAGACCGGTAGTGGCCCCGAATGTCTGGCTTCGCCGTTATTTATTGTATACAAAGCAAAAGGGGCAGGGTAAAGAATGTGAGTCTTCTCCAATGATAGGTAAGGTCACGTGGGTCATGTGTCCACTGCACAGGGGGCCCTTCCCTGCCTGGCAGCCGAGGTAGAGAGAGAAGACAGACAGCTTAACGCCATTATTTCTACATATCAGAGACTTTTAGTACTTTCACTAATTTACTACTGTTATCTAGAAAGCAGAGCCAGGTGTACAGGATGGAACATGAAGGTAGACTAAGAGCGTGACCACTAGAGCACAGCGTCACAGGGAGACAGGCCTCCGGATAACTGCGGGAAAGCCTGACTGGTGTCAGGCCCTCCACAAGAGGTGGAGGAGCAGAGTCTTCTCTAAACTCCCCCGGGGAAAAGGTGACTCCATTTCCCAGTCTGCTAAGTAGCGGGTGTTGTTTCTTGACACCTTTTGCTACCGCTAGACCACGGTCTGCCTGGCAACGGGCATCTTCCCAGATGCTGGCGTCACCGCTAGACCAAGGAGCCCTCTGGTGGCCCTGTCCAGGCATAACAGAAGGCTCGCACTCCTGTCTTCTGGTCACACTTCGCTATGTCCCCGCAGCTCCTATCTCTGTATGGCCTGGTTTTTCCTAGGTTATGATTATAGAGCAAGGATTATTATAATATTGGGATAAAGAGTAATTACTACCAACTAATGATTAATGATATTCATATATAATCATATCTAAGATCTATATCTGGTATGACTATTCTTGTTTTATATTTTATTATACTGGAACAGCTCGTGTCCTCGGTCTCTTGCCTTGGCGCCTGGGTGGCTTGCCGCCCACAAGGACAATGCATTATATTTGGCTGATATGTTGCTTAAATGTATTCTAATATAGCACAGTTCTCCCCACCCCTTTTTAAATAGCATTGGCTTATTCAAGAAACTTCTGGATATGTCTCCTTACTGCCCCATGGTGTCATTTAGCTTGTCTGTAAGCCCCGTATTTCCTATCAACTGGAATTTCTAAAGACTTGATGGATTCAAGTTAAACTTTTTTTTTTTTTCTTTGACAGAGTGAGAGTTTCACTCTGCCGCCCAGGCTGGAGTCTAATGGCATGATCTCGGCTCATTGCAACCTCCGCCTCCCTGGTTCAAGTGATCCTTCCGTCTCAGCCTCCAAAGTAGCTGGGATTACAAGTGTGCACCACAATGCCCAGCTAATTTTTGTATTTTTAGTAGAGACAGGGTTTCACCATATTGGCCAGACTGGTCTTGAACTCCTGACCGCAAGTGGTCCGCCCCTCTCAGCCTCCCAAAGTGCTGGGATTACAGGTGTGAGCCACCATGCCCAGCCTCAAGTTAAACATTTTGGGCTAGAAGACATGGCTGGTGTATTCATATGGCATCACACACATGATATCTGGGTGGGCCACCCTTAGCCTTGCAAAGATTGACCACTGGACCAGGAATGGCCTCTTATCCTTTCATTATATGGTGGTTTTCCCCCTATTGACCTGACAGTGACCCATACAAGTGGTGAGTTCCCTATTAACCAGATACCTAATGGTTTTAACACAGTAATCCTTGTCTAAATCAGTAATTTCATTAGAATTTACCGAAAAATGCCCGCTTCCCCTGAATTCTTTCAGTCTTCCATTCTTCTGTGAAGTGGAACTTCTTCCCTCCAATCAACTAGGGTTCTTTGGTTATCGTGGAATATCACTCCTATTGATTGGAAAGTAGGATAGATGCTAATTCTTTCCGTTATCCGCTTTTCAAGGTGAAATGTCATCTCAAATAGTGACAAAGAAATATTTTTCCTTTTCCTTTTTTTTTTTTTTTTTTAGACAGGGTCTCACTCTGTTGCCCAGGCTGGAGTGCAGTGTCGCGATCGCAGCTCACTGCAACCTCCTCCCCCCAGGTTCAAGAGAGTCTCATGCCTCAGCCACCTGAGTAGCTGGGATTACAGGCGTGCACCACCATGCCCAGCTGTTTCTTGTATTTTTAATAGAGACAGGGTTTCACCATGTTGGCCAGGCTGGTCTCGAACTCCTGGAATCATGTGATCTGCACGCCTTGGCCTCCCAAAGTGCTGGGATTACAGGCATGAGTTAGCACACCTGGCCTGCTTTTCCCTTTCTGACTATCATAGAATCATGGAATTTCATTTATTCAGTGTCCTCTATAATTAGTATATTTGATTTGTGAATTGTCATGGCTTTGACCAGTGGGAGCCCCTTCAGCATAACTCCTGTGCCCTTTGACTCTTGGAAGTCTCCTTGCTTTTTGGCACAACAAAAATTGCAGGCATGTCTTGTTCATTTCGCCCCCTAGACTTGGTAGTTTTTGGCGAGCAGTGGTATTAGAGACCATGGTCTGGCACTGCAAGTGTTCATTGTTCTTGGGGGAAGGGACGGTGCTTTGGGTCCATTTCCATGGACATAGCAAGAAAAAAGTACATATTTTAAAAATCATGAGGCTGGGCGTGGTGGCTCACGCTTGTAATCCCAGCACTTTGGGAGGCCGAGGCGGGCGGATCACGAGGTCAGGAGATCGAGACGATGGTGAAACCCCGTCTCTACTAAAAATACAAAAAAATTAGCCGGGCGTGGTGGCGGGCGCCTGTAGTCCCAGCTACTCGGAGAGGCTGAGGCAGGAGAATTGCTTGAACCCGGGAGGCGGAGCTTGCAGTGAGCCGAGATTGCGCCACTGCACTCCAGCCTGGGCGACAGAGCGAGACTCCGTCTCCAAAAAAAAAAAAAAAAAAAAAAAATCATGATGCCAGGTGTGGTAGCTCAGGCCTGTAATCCCAGCATTTTGAGAGGTAGTGGATCACTTGAGGTCAGGAGTTCGAGAACAGCCTGGCCAATATGGCGAAATCCCATCTCTACTGAAAATACAATAATTAGCTGGACGTGGTGGTGCATGCCTGTAATCCCAGCTACTTGGGAGGCTGAGACAGGAGAATCGCTTGAACCCAGGAGGCAGAGGTTGCAGCGAGCTGAGATCGTGCCGCTGCACTCCAGCCTGGGCATCGCAGGGAGACTCCATCTCAAAATAAATAAATAAAATAAAATAAAAATTTTTAAATAAAAATCATGAGTTAATACTGTAATTCTTATTCATCAAATTATTCTTATTTAAATAGTTACTACCTATTTGATTTTGTAATTCTGTTTTCTCTTACACTGAAAACCTTGATATCTAGCATTATATTTTCATTTTCTTATTTATTATTTTACCACAATATAAATAAAATCATTTCAAAATGTCAGTAGCAATATTTTTAAAGATATTAATACCACTGAGTGATTTTTTTCTGTGAGCGTGGATATTAAGCAAGAGGGTGACAAGGATGGATACTTTTAAAAATCCCCCTTCCTGCTGCGTGAAGAATGGATTGGAACTAGGGTGGTGGCAATGCAGATAGAATGGGACCAATTCCGAATATATTGTCCTTTGGGGTCTGCCATTTAGCACTGGCTTTGATTTTATGCTCCAAATGGACCATCTCCCAGGCCGCTTCCCGCCCTGCAGTTCTAAGATGGCGTCGTCCTTGGCTCTGATAAGCACAGACTGCATGTTGCTCATGGGTCTCCTGCTCTCCCTAGGATCTCATGGTCCGGAATGACACCCCCTGTGGAACCACCATTGGACCTATCTTGGCTTCTCGGCTGGGGCTGCGGGTGCTGGATTTAGGCAGCCCCCAACTGGCCATGCACTCTATCCGGGAGATGGCCTGCACCACAGGAGTCCTCCAGACCCTCACCCTCTTCAAGGTAACACCCACCCGAGACCCTCTCCATGGCAGCTGAGATACTTCCCCTCTAGTGCCTGGATTGGTTGCTGGGACAACATCGCCATCACAAAGTGACTGGCCTGAGTAATGGGGGCTAGTTGTCATGCTGGGGCCATGTAGGAAAACAAGGGTCCTGGCCAACCGCGGTGGCTCGTGCTGTAATGCCAACACTTTGGGAGGTGGGAGGATTGCTTGAGGGCAGGAGTTTGAGACCAGCCTGAGCAACATGGCAAGTCCATGTCTCTACAAAAGAGAAAAAAGAGATAAAACAAGGGTCCTTATTCTTCTCAAGGCTCAGGGGCCCTGACCCAAAGAAATGGAAAATGAGGGGATGGGAAGAGAGGATCAGGGCTGGGAAGACTGGGGTGGCTGTCAAGAACAGATGAAACCTCGGTGCTTCTCTTGCTGGAACTTGTGTTGGTGGGAGGTGGGTGGCAGGACATCTCCATCTGGTCACTCACTAATTCCAAATTCCATGTTGCCTCCCATTATAGGGCTTCTTTGAGCTGTTCCCTTCTCTAAGCCATAATCTCTTAGTGGATTGAGCCCTCTTGGAAAGACTTCTCTGCCATCCCTTTGCACCTGAGAGGGGAAGTTCTCAGCTGAGCTGAAGCTGGATTATTAAAGTGGATTTTCACTCAGACTCTCCGTGCTATGCTTATTTGGAGACTAGAGGAGTGGGAGTTGAGCCTGGCTTGAACCTTTGGAACCAGAACAGTTGGGGAGCAGGTGAAGGAGGCCACACTCCTGGGAGCTGATGGTTTTAAATCTGGTTTTAAGTCTCTTCTCTGTCTCAAGTCCATGCCTGAAGTGGGTGATGGGTGGGCTGGATCCTCAAGCGGAAGGTCACTTCTCCCACCCCTAGTCCTCCACCTGGGAAATGGCCTCAATGGTCTTCCCTCTTTCCATCCCCAGAATGGGTGTCCCGCTCTGCCTTCAGATATCCTGTTCTGCACTGGGCCACCTTCAGAGCTGCTCTGGGCAGACAAAGCTGTTTCCCACCCTCCCAAAATCCCTTCCCAGCCCCTCTCAGGAGCTGCAAAGAGAAGGGCATAGTCTATACCTTATCACCCTTCATCATCCACTTCTCAGTAGTCCCTGGTATTACTTGATTGTGAACATATTATCAGGAAAAAAGATTATCACAGAAAAAATTGGAAAAGTCAAAGTCTGGCTGGGTGCAGTAGCTCACACCTGTATTCCCAGCATTTTGGGAGGCCAAGGCAGGTGGATCGCTTGAGGTCAGAGTTCAAGACCAGCCTTGCCAACATGGTGAAACCCGTCTGTACTAAAAAAAAAAAAAAAAAAATACAAAAAAATTAGCCAGGCATGGTGTCACACACCTGTAATCTCAGCTACTCAGGAGGCTGAGGCAGGAGAATAGCTTGAACCAAGGAGGCGTAGGTTGCAGTGAGCTGAGATGGTGCCACCGCACTCCAGCCTGGGCAACAGATCAAGACTCTTGTCTCAAAGAAAAAAGGCCAGGCGTGATGGCTCATGCCTGTATCCCAGCACTTTAGGAGGCTGAGGTGGGTGGATCACCTGAGGTCGGGAGTTCGAGACCAGCCTGACCAACATGGAGAAACCCTGTCTCTACTAAAAATACAAAATTAGCCAGGCGTGGTGGCACATGCCTGTAATCTCAGCTACTCGGGAGGCTGAGGCAGGAGAATCTCTTGAACCCAAGAGGCAGAGGTTGTGGTGAGCCAAGATTGTGCCATTGCACTCTAGCCTGGGCAACAAGAGTGAAATTCTGTCTCAAAAAAAAAAAAGAAAAAAAGTCAAAGCCTGCTTATAAACCAACCTCCTTCCTTCCACTAAAATAATTGTGCAAACTGGTGTCCTTCCAATCTTTTTGATACCTATATAAAAGCTTATTTCTATATAAATATTCCACTTCAGCTTTCTAAAAAAACTTAATATAGAGTTACTTCTATATCAATACATATAATTTAATTTAGCAATGGCAAAAAGTTAGAATTCATCTAAAGATTTCTCAGTAAAGGCAAGGCCAAATACACTATGAAACGTCCATTATAGGTAGCTATAGAGAAAAAGGTAAATTGTATATTGTATGTACTAACATGAAGAGATTACAAAGACATTGTTGAGTAGAAAAGACAGGTTGCAGAACTGGACACAGGATAAGGAATTTGTGCAAAACCCATGTACCTTCAAAACATTATTATATGGCCAGGCACGGTGGCTTACACCTGTAATCCTAGCACTTTGGGAGGCCGAGGTGGGCAGATCACTTGAGGTCAGGAGTTCAAAACCAGCCTGGCCAACATGGTGAAAACCTGTCTCTACTAAAAATACAAAAAAAGTAGCCATGCGTGGTGGTGGGTGCCTGTAATCCCAGCTACTTGGGAGGCTGAGGCAGGAGAATAGCTTGAGCCGGGGAGGCAGAGGTTGCAGTGAGCCGAGATTGCGCCACTGCACTCCAGCCTGGGCGACAGAGCCAGACTCCATCTCAAAGAAAAAAATCATTATATATTTTTATGTGTATATAAATATGCACGTAGATGTATACATATATAGAAAAAGCCTGGAAAAATGCACATCAAACTTTTACAGTGATTTTCTGGGTTGGGAGTGACAAAAGGGCCTTACCCTTTTTGTAATGGTTTCCTTTTGTATAACAATGTACCATGGATTACTTATGTAAAAAATTTTACCCTTGCACTATATTTACTCTTAAAATTGGCATACAGTATTTTATTGTATAGATGGTCATTATTTATTCAGTCTGTTAATAATGGTCATTTAATTTTTTCTCCAGTTGACAACTCTAAATAACACTGAGATAAATGTACATATATCATTGTACAAGCCTTAGTTTTTCCAATGGGATAAATTCTAGAAAATGCCAACTGAACTATAGTGACAGCAGACCAGTGGTTGCTTGAATGTCAAGGATTGAGAGAGAGTTTGGTTGCAAAAGGGTGCAAGAAAACTTTAAGAGGGTGATAGAAATGTTACCCCAGAGGTGGAAGAAAATCCACATATAAATGGACCTGTGCAGTTCAAATCCATCCACTTACATGTGGATTTTTCCCAATAAAAGTTATACCGGTCAGGTGCAGTGGCTCACACCTGTAATCCCAGCGCTTCGGGAGGCTGAGGTGGGCGGATCAAGAGGTCAGGAATTCGAGACCAGCCTGACCAACATGGTGAAACCCCATCTCTACAAAAATACAAAATTTAGCCGGTTTTGGTGGTGGGCGCCTGTAATCCCAGCTACTCGGGAGGCTGAGGCAAGAGAATTGCTTGAACCTGGGAGGTGGGGGTTGCAGTGAGCAGAGATCACACCACTGCACTCCAGCCTGGGCAACAGAGCAAGACTCCATCTTTGAAAAAAAAAAAAGTTATACCAAGTATGCCTGGCTCTCCTGAACCTCCACCCCCGCTACCCCCTATTCTACCTCCTCCGCCTCTTCTCCCACTATTGCCCCAACCAACCCCTCTCTTCCTCCTCCTTGGCCTACTCAATGTGATGACAAAGATGAAGACTTTATGATGATCCACTTCCACTTAATGAATAGTAAATACATTCTCTCCCAGCTCCCCCCCTCCTTTTTTTTTAGACAGTGTCTTGCTCTGTTGCCCAGGCTGGAGTGCAGTAGCAAGATCTTGGCTCAGTGCAACCTTCACCTCCCAGGCTCAAGCGATCCTCCCACTCAGCCTCCTGAATAGCTGGGACTACAGGTGCCCACCACCATACCCAGCTAATTTTTTAATTTTTTATAGAGACAGGGTCTCACTACATTTCCCAGGATGGTCTTGAACTCCTGGCCTAAGCATTCCTCCTGCCTCAGCATCCCAAAGTTCTGGGATTACAGGCATAACATTTTCTTTTCTCTAGCTTATTTTGTTGTAAGAATACAGTGTATAATACATAGAATATACTTCATATGTGGTAATCTGTTTATGTCATCAGTAAAGCTTCTGGTCAACAGTAATTAAGTTTACAGGGAGTTAAAAGTTATACATGAAGGCTGGGCGTGGTGGCTTATGCCTGTAATCCCAGCACTTTGGGAGGCCAAGGTGGGCGGGTCACCTGAGGTTTGGAGTTCGAGACCAGCCTGACCAACATGGAGGAACCCTGTCTCTACTAAAAATACAGAATTAGCCGGCCATGGTGGCACATGCCTGTAATCCCAGCTACTCGGGAGGCTGAGGCAGGAGAATCACTTGAATCCAGGAGGCAGAGGTTGTGGTGAGACAAGATTGTGCCATTGCACTGCAGCCTGGGCAACAAGAGCAAAACTCCATCTCAAAAGAAAAAGCAAATGGGGGTATTATTTCCATATAATAAATTATACACTTAAAGTGTAAAATTCTATGAATTTTGACAGATATGCCATATACACCTAGGAAACCACCACCACAATCAAGATACAGAATCTTTCCATCATCCTCTTGTACCCCTTTGCAATCAATCAATCTCTCTCTCCACTCCTGATGTCCAAGCAACCATTGATCTGCTTTCTGTCACTATAGATTAGTTTACCTTTTTTAGAATTTTCTTTTTTTTTTTTTTTTGAGACAGAATCTCATTCTGCCACCCAGGCTGGAGTGCAGTGATGCCATCTTGGCTCACTGCAACCTCTGCCTCCCGGGTTCAAGCCATTCTCCTGCCTCAGCCTCCCGAGTAGCGGGGATTACAGGCGAGTGTCACCATGCCCAGCTAATTTTTTTTTTTTTTGTATTTGTAGTAAAGGCGGGGTTTCATCATGTTTGCCAGGCTGGTCTCAAACTCCTGACCTCAGGTGATCTGCCTGCCTCAGCCTCCCAAAGTGCTGGGATTATAGGCATGAGCCACCATGCCCAGCCCCTTTTATCTTCTCTTCCTCTTTCTCCTTTTTTTTCCTCCTCCTCCTCCTTCTTTCTCTTGTATTTGTCCATTCTCCTTTTTCCTTAACTTAGTCTATTCTGTGTATTTTCTAAGTACCAGGATTCTTATTTGTTTGTTAATGCTAAGTGTGGTGGCGGTAAATCCTGCATGCTGTAGTATGACAGTTACTAGACTTTCACTGAGTGGTGGCTGTCCTTTGTAGGCCAGGGTTCACAGTAGGGAATGCTACCAGAGAACTGAGCTCCCTGGTGTTAATGGTGCTAGTAGGACTTCAGAGTAACAGTGCCCAGGTGGCAACCCTTTGCCATCATAGTTTGTGGTGTTTTCTGTCTCCTAGTTATGCTGTAAGCATGGAGTGTGTGTGTGTGTGTGTGTGTGTGTGTGTGTGTGTGTGTGTGTGTGTGTGTGTGTTGTTTGTTTGTTTCTTTTGAGACATGTCTTGGTCTGTTGCCCAGGTTGGAGTGCAGTGATGCAATCTTGACTCACTGCAGCCTCAACTTCCCAGGCTCAAGTGATCCTCCTGTCTCAGTCCCCCTGAGCAGCTGGGACTACACGCATGCGCCCCCACGTCCAGCTAATTTTTTTTAGTTTTTAGTAGAGACACGGTCTCACTATGTTGCCCAGACTGGTCTTGAACTCCTGGACTCAACCAATTCCCCCCACCTTGGCCTCATATTACAGGTGTGAGCCACCATGCCCAGCAATTATGTGTATTCTTCTCCTTCTTTCTCTCTCTATTGACAAAATGATTTTAGGAGCGTATCTAGAAAGGCTGGACTTATGCAGCTGCCGTTATCCTATGGGGACTGCAAATGTTACTTGTTAATACGGTAAAATGTTGAAGGGGTTTGCAGAAGACGTTGGCAACTTACCTGTATCCGTCACTTTTACCATTTCAGTGTACACAGTACCGTTTTCAGCTGCCAGCATCTGCACTTCTCGCCTGAGGGCTTTCTTTTGCTGCTTGACTACAGTTTTCCACTCCCATAGCAGTTGGAAGTGCTGGGGAATTCAAGCTCCATCCCAGAGCAGCTCTAAACAATAACTAGCAAGACTTTGTGTCTGAATACCACAGCTCCCTCCCATCTGGGGTGAGAGAACTCTGAGGCGTGTAGTTTACACTGGCTCCCAGAGTCCCCCCAGCAGAATTCTGCTCCAGAGTTAAGCCTGATAACACATGCCTCTATTGGCCACCTTCCCTTCCTTGTCTCACTTTCCCACTCCCCAACCAATGTTTTCCTTCACCTCCCAGTAAATTCCTGTACACAGATCCTTGTCTCCAGGTCTGCTTCTGGGAAAACTGAAACTAAGTTAGAATTCTTCTGAGATTTTTAGATAAGGATGTCTGCTATTCTATTACGATTCAGCATTGTACTCTAGGTCTTTAGCTATGTACTAAAACAAGAAAAGGAATAAAAGAAAGGTGGAAAGGGAGGAATAAAAGTTTCTTTTTGTATTATTTGTTATGTAGAAAATCCAAAAGTTCTACTATTTGAATTAATAAGAAAGTTATTTATTTATTTATTTATTTAAAGACCGAGACTCGCTCTGTCACCCAGGCTGGAGTGCAGTGGTGTGATCTTGGTTCACTTCAACCTCTGCCTCCAAGATTCAAGTCATTCTCCTGCTTCAGTCTCCCGAGTAGCTGGGACTACAGGCACACGCCACCACGCCCGGCTAATTTTTGTATTTTTAGTAGAGACAGGGTTTCACTGTGCTGGCCAGGATGGTCCTGATCTCATGGCCTTGTGATCGGACTGCCTCGGCCTTCCAAAGTGCTGGGATTACAGGTGTGAGCCACTGCACCCGGCTGTAATAAGAGAGTTTATCAATACAGCTGGCTGAAAAATCAACATACAAATATCAATTTTATTTCTACATACCATTAAAAAATGGGTAGAAAACGAAATTTTTAAAAGGTTTACTTCTACAAGCATAAAAATCAAGTACCTGTCAATAAATATAAAGTTATGCAAGATCTTTACAGAGAAAATTGTGTGTGTGTGTGTGTGTGTGTGTGTGTGTGTGTTTTGAGACAGAGTCTCGCTCTGTCACCCAGGCTGGAGTGCAATGGTGTGATCTTGGCTCACTGCAACCCTTCCCTCCAGGTTCAACCTATTCTCCTGCCTCGGCCTTCCAAATAGCTGGGATTACAGGCATGTGCCACCATGCCCGGCTAATTTTGTATTTTTAGTAGAGATGGGATTTCACCATATTGGTCAGGCTGGTCTTGAACTCCTGACCTCAGGTGATCCGCCCGCCTCAGCCTCACGAAGTGATGGGATTACAGATGTGAACCACCACACCTGGCCTCTATAGAGAAAATTTTATGAAAGAAGGTCCAAATGATTTGGAAGATATCTCTTATTCATGATGTGAAACTCAATATTGTAAAATATGTTATCCTCCAAACAGATATATAGATTCAGTGCAATTCTAATAAAAATATCAAGAGTTTCTCTCCTCCTCCTTGCTTTTCTTCTTTTTGTGTGGGAGTAGACAAGCTGATACTTTTTTATAGCCAAGATTTGATCTGGGTGTAGTGGTGCATGCCTGTAGTCCTGTCTACTTGGGAGGCTGAGATGAAATGATTGCTTGATCCCAGGAGTTAGAGATCAGTCTGACAAACATAGTGAGGCCCCATATCTTAAAAATTTTTCTTTTAAAAGATTCGAAGAAGACAACTGCCTTATTTGTTGTCAAAGCTTATTACAAAAGCTGTTGAAATTAAGACAGTATATTCTTGGTTTAAGAATAAAACTCACCAATAGAACAGAGTAGAGACAAATGAATATTTGATACTTGGTTTATGACAAAGGTGGCAATTTGTTTTTTGTGTTTTTGTTTTGTGTTTTTTTGTTTTTTGAGGTGGAGTTTCACTCATCACCCAGGCTGGAGTGCAGTGGCACAATCTTGGCCCACAGCAACCTCTGCTTCCTGGGTTCAAGCGATTCTCCTGCTTCAGCCTCCTGAGTAGCAGTGATTACAGGCACCCACCACCACGCCCAGCTAATTTTTGTATTTTTAGTAGAGATGGGGTTTCGCCATGTTGGCCAGGCTGGTCATGTACCATGATAAAGTGGACATCCCAAGAATGCAGGTTTACTTCAACATATGAAAATTAATTAATGTAATACATTATATTATAGAATAAAGAGCAAAACCCACATGATCTCAATTGATGCAGAAAAAGCATTTGGTACAATCCCAAACCCTTTCATAATAAAAATATTCAACGTTCAGAAATAGAAAAGAGCTTGCTTAACCTGATAAAACCATCTATGAAAAACCCACAGCTGGCTAGGCACAGTGGCTCCCGCCTGTAATCCCAGCACTTTGGGAGGCCGAGGCGGGCAGATCACCTGAGGTCAGGAATTGGAGACCAGACTGGCCAACATGGCGAAACCCCATCTCTACTAAAAATACAAAAATTAGCTGGGTATGGTGGCGTGTGCCTGTAATTCCAGCTACTAGGGAGGCTGAGGCAGGAGAATCGCTTGAACCCAGAAGGTGGAGTTTGCAGTGAGCCGAGATCGCGCCACTGCATTCCAGCTTGGGTGACAGAGCAAGACTCGGTCTCAAATAATAATAATAATAATAATAATAATATGTTCTTCATACCTTGCATACTTTGCATACAAAGTTGTTTCCCTCCATCCTATGATGTCTAATTGTTTTATCTATGTATACTTATTATAAGTTTTAACCCTTAGTGACCCTAATTTGCAGTGAAAACTAGGAAGCAGGCAATTGTGAACTGCCTGTCATATATTGGCATCTTGTAGTAGATTAGTAAATTTGTGAATATACCATTTTATAATTTCAGGAACATATGCTTCCGTATATAGTACAGTCTTTCAGTGTGGCAAAGAATATGCTTATTAGTAGACCCAAATATATTTAGCTTCTCTATATCATACAAAAATAAGATGCCAGAAGTATATACGCTTAAATTTATGCTTAGTACTTAATGTTTCAGTAGTTTATCTTACTTACAAATGGTTCATTTAATGAATATCTACTACTTAATTTAACCTAACTTTAAGCTTGCAAGTTACCAAATAAGATTTGGAAACTGTTTCGGGCAGACATACTGTAACACGAAACAAAGCTAGCCATCAACTCAAGTTATTTTTCTTGTTGACAAATTAGGTAAGTGTAAAAAATGGCCAAGCACGGTGGCTCACGCCTATAATCCCAGCACTTTGGCATGCTGAAGTGGACGGATCCCTTGAGCCCAGGAGTTCGAGACCAGCTTAGGCAACATGGCCAAACCCCATCTATACAAAAATTGTCTGTCCATGGTGGCATTCTCCTGAAGTTTTAGCTACTTGGGAGGCTGAGGTGGTAAGGATTGCTCGAGCCTGGGAGGTTGAGGCTGCAATGAGCCATAATCATGCCATTGTACTCCAGCCTGGGCAACAAAGCTAAACCCTGTTTAAAAAAAAAAAATCACAGAAGCAAAAAAACCTAAAAAGTTAAATATATGATTCTTCTCTGTCTTTTTTTAAAAACTGCTATTCTTGATATGCATCAAGCAATTTATTTTTATTGTATATTTTATTCTTAGTTTAGATTTATAGTTTTATAACCTTAAACATCTAGTTGATATAACATTGTTTGACCAGTAAACCCAGGTAGAATAAAATTGTAGTTCTGCATTCTATTTAATGCTGACAACTCCAAAGACATTTCTGCTTTTATTTTATCAACAATTTTTTTTTTTTTTTTTTTTTTTTTTAAGAAGCCTGGCTCTGTCACCCAGGCTGGAGTGCAATGGAATGGAGCCATCTTGGCTTACTGCAACCTCCGCCTCCTGAGTTCAAGCGATTCTCCTCCCTCAGCCTCCTGAGTAGCTGGGATTACAGGCATGTACCACCATGGCCAGCTAATTTTTGTATTTTTAGTAGAGATGGAGTTTCACCATGTTGGTCAGGCTGGTCTTGAACTCCTGACCTTGTGATCAACGTGCCTTGGCCTCCCAAAGTGCTAGGATTACAGGTGTGAGCCACTGCACCTGGCTTTTTTTTTTTTTTTAATCTATATAAACAAGGTCTCACTCTGCTGCCCAGACTGGATTGCGGTGGTGTGAACACAGCTCACTGCAGGTTTGAACTTCTAAGCTCAAGGGATTCTCCTGCCTCGGCCTCCCGAGTAGCTGGGATTACAGGCGCCTGCCACCAGGCCGGTCTAATTTTTTGTATTTTTAGTAGAGATGGGGTTTCACCATGTTGGCCAGGCTGGTTTTGAACTCCTGACCTCAAGTGATCCACCCACCTCGGCCTCCCAAAGTGCTGGGATTACAGGCATGAGCCCCTAAGCCTGGCCTACTTTTTTAACTTTTATAAAGACCAAGTCTCAATATGTTGTCCAAGCTGGTTTCAAACTCCTGGGCTCAAGCGATGCTTCTGCCTCAGCCTCCCAAAACACTGGGATTAGGGGTGTGAGCCACTGCACCCAGCCTGCCAACAATCTTAAAACTAATTTTATTTACCCAAAAGACTTAGCAAGGCCCATGTGTTCAGATTCCTGTCTATGTCCCCATCTTTGGAGGAAGGACACCTTTCACATGGGGAAAGGATCAGGGAGATCCCTTCAGGGGAGAAGGATCAGGGAAGTCAGAGATTGTCCTGCACATGCTGTTTCTCAGATCCTTCCAGCTTAAAATATTCAACATGCCAGTGTGCCATGTTTTTGGGTGGCATGTCCTGAACCCTGTCATTGGATAGTATAAATGGCTATTCACTCTAAAAATCTGTTGAGCTGTATCTTTACATTCTGTCTACTTCTGTTCATGTGTATTACCTTTCATGATGAAAAGGTAAAAATACTTTTTTAAAAAAGAAAAAAGCATAGAAGCTTCTAAACACAAAAGTTGGTGTCAGAAATATTCTAAATGGAAAGAGGAAATGAGTGGCTTCTAAGATGACTGGATTATTAGAAGTAAAGAAATGCCCCCCTTCTTGCCCAATAAACCCAGAAGCTCCCAGAGTGGCCCTAGGCAGAGAAGATATGAGAGGGAGGGTCAGCTGGGCTCTCCAGGGAAATCCCCTTGTTTTCCCCAGGCAGGCCAGCCCCAAAGGGGTGCTAGTTTACACTGAACTCTCAACTTCCAGGCAATAGAGACCGCCCTTTCTCTGCTGCTTTATTTGACAGCTTAGGAAAGACTGAAATGTTCAAATAAAAATGAACAACAACAGAAAGCCTTGACAAAGGAAAGCCAGATGCAGAAGACCATGGATCCACATACCCTAAATGCAAGGGAGAGCCTGCTCTCCGGGCTCCAGACCCTTCCACCCATGGGCTGCCCCAGGAATAAGAGGGACTCCTCCCTGGGTCTTCCCACTCCTGACTCCAGGCTTTCCTCCCACAGCAGGTGACATTCCTAAGATTGTATGCGTGTGCCAGCACACATTTATATACACAAGTGCAATATGTACATAGTAATGCACACACATATTCTCAAACCTACACACATACACCTCACACACATACATAAACATAACATATATACACCTATACACACATAAACAGACACATGCAGACTTACACATAGACATTTATACAGAAACACGCACACGTAAGCATACATGCACACACACAAGTGCACATGCACATACAATGTTTGCAAACATATACAGCCACAGGCATAGACACACATATACACCTGGATACATACACAATCCCATCACACACACATGCATATGCTTATTCACATACTACAAATACGTACAAAAAGGCATACACAAACACATATGCACACATGCACAACACATACAAACACAGAGACATGCATGTAGGCATAATACATACATGCATGCATACTCATTTGCACAAAACACACACACATGTGCAATACACAGATACATATACATAAATACACGCATACACATATGCAAACAATACACAGATACATGTCACACATATTGCTATATATCTATCCATATATACATATGCAAAAACATACAAACACATATACACACAAGCACACACATCTTTACGTACACACCCGCAAACACACACCCCACATACCCACACACACATACTGCATGTGATAGCCACCCTACAAGTTGACCTCCAGTGATCCTTACCTCCTGGAATTCATGCCTTTGTGTAGTCCCTCCCACAGTGTATCAGAGTTGGTCTCTGTGGCCAGTATAATATGGCAGAAATGATGGCATGGGACTTCCAAAGCTAGGTTTTAAAAACACTGTGGCTTTTGCCTGGTTCTCTCTCTCTCTCAGGTCACTCACTCCAGAGGAAGCCAGCTGCTGTGTCATGAGGCACTCAAGCAGCCATATGGAGAGGCTGATGTGGTAGGGAACTGAGACCTCCTGCCAACAGCCAGCATCGTCTTGCCAGGACGGTGAGTGAGTCATCTTGAAAGTGGATCTTCTAGCCCCACGCAAGCCTTCAGAAGACTACAGCCAACCCCGGGTAACATCTCCACTGCAACTTCAAGAGAGACCTTGAACCAAAAATACCCAGCTAAGCCTCTCTCAAGATTCCCAATCCACAGAAACTGTGAGATAGATGTTTATAGTTTAAGCCACTAAGCTTTGGGGTAATTTGTCATGTAGCAATAAGCCATAGATATTCTTTGCTAAAACTGGATTTTTAAAAAAAGTAATAGACAATGAATACAAGTACACTACATGTACACGTCTACACATTGACACACACATCCCATCTACATACACAAATACATCTCCCCCACATACAAACCTACATACGCACACACAAACACACATGCATACAATACACATTGATTCATACAAACACACGCACACACATATAAACACGTGGACACAACACACATGCACAAACATATAAACACATGTACACACATATAAACACATGCACACACATATAAACACATGTACGCATGTGCAAGTCCTGAGAACCCACTTCTAGAGTCTTTGGGCTCTTCACCATCTAGATGCCCACCTGGGGCTCCCCACAGAGCTCTGACCCATCTCTGAGGAGCTGCTGCTTCACTCCTTTTTTTTTTTTTTTTTGAGGTGGAGTTTTGCTCTGTCACCCAGGCTGGAATGCAATGGCACAATCTTGGCTCACTGCAACCTCTGCCTCCCGGGTTCAAGCAATTCTTCTGCCTCAGCCTCCGGAGTAGCTGGGACTACAGACACATGCCACCATGCCCAGCTAATTTTTGTACTTTTAGTAGAGACGGGGTTTCACCGTGTTGGTCAGGCTGGTCTCAAACTCCTGACCTCATGATCTACCCGTCTTGGCCTCCCAAAGTGCTGGGATTACAGGTGTGAGCCACCACACCTGGCCTGAGGAGCTGCCTCTTCTCTAGGAGATTCCCACCAGAGGTGATCCTGTCCTTGAGGGAAGACCTTGTTTCCTGACAAAGGGTGGTGGCCTGGGTCTTGCAGGCCTCAATGCAATGATAGCACCATCCCCACTGGCTATCCAAGAAGAGGCACAGGCATGGTGGCCTGTGCCTCACTGTCTCCAGGACAAGATGACCCGCAGACAGGCAACTCCTCAGCGGCCTCTGGTGCTGAGTCCAGTTGTGGTGAGGTTGACTCAGGCCTTGCCCTCTCCCTATCAAGGTGGGCAGCCTTTGTTCCCTGGGGTCAGCTGGGCTGTCTCACACCTTCCCCCTGGTGAACTGTAAGGCAGGTCTCCTGGATTCTGCTCCTGATTCTCTACCAGACCAGGCCTCTCTGCCCTTCTGGGTTTCAAGGTCTTTCACCTTGAAACCTTGCGGCATGGGCCAAGGTCTACAAATCCCAGAGAGGCTGAAGCTGAAAGGAACTAGAATTCGACTCACAATGCATTTGTGCAACACGAGGCTGCTTTATATCCATCATCTCATTTCATTTTCACAGTCACCCTGATGAGCTGCCCATCTAACAGATAAGAGCACTGAGGCAGAGGTGTTTCATCTGTGCCTCAGGACCCAAAGTCTGTTTCATTTTTGAGCATCCAGGCTGAGCTAGGTCCTGAGCCAGACACTGAGGGTGTGACAGCAATGAAACAGACATGTCTTCTGTCCTCTTGAAATTTACACTCCAGTGGGGAGACACAAATAAACAAGTAAACAAAGGAAGAAGTCCATCAGGCATGGTGGCTCATATCTGTAATCCTAGAACTCTGGGAGGCCAAGGCAGGTAGATCACCTGAGGTCAAGGATTCAAGACCAGCCTGGCCAACACGGTGAAACCTCGTCTCTAATAAAAATACAAAAATTAGCCGGGTGTGGTGGCAGGCACCTACAAGCCCAGCTACTTGGGATGCGGAGGCGGGAGAATTGCTTGAACCCAAGAGGCAGAGGTTGCAGTGAGCCGAGATCGCCATTGCGCTCCAACCTGGGCAACAGAGCAAAAACTCCGTCTCAAAACAAACAAACAAAAGAAACAAACAAAAAAACGAAGAAGTCAGGAACAGTGATGTCATGAAGGTAATGAAGTGACAATCATTCCTAGGGACCAGAAACTACTTGAGGAGGGGGGATTTATACTGAAACAAAGAGATAACAATGGAGGGTGGGGAGAAGCAGAAATGGCCTTTGAGAAGGACTCAGGTGTTCAAAGAATGGAAAGGAGGCTGGGAACAGAGCGAGCAAGACGAGAGAAGGAAATGAGGCTGGAGAGGAAGGCAAGGCTAGATCACGCTGGGGCTCATAGGCCGTGGTCGGGAATTTAGCGTTTATTCAAAAGTGTAAAGGAGGTGATCCATTGGATGGTGTTAAGCAAGGGAGTAACATGCTTTAATTTATATTTTGGAAAGCTTCTCCTGGTGCTTAAGAGATTATAGGGAGGCAAGAGTGCAACAACAAATGTTCAACAAGAATGATTGAGCACCTACAGTACACCAGACACAATCCCAGGCTCCTAGAACACACCCCAAGTCATTAGTTACTCCAAGCAACTAGATGAGATGCAATTTCAGTAACAGGTGAAAGATGACGGCCAGCTGGGCATGGTGGCTCATGCCTGTAATGCCAGCACTTTGTAAGGCTGAGGCAGGAGGCTCACTTGAGCCCAGGAGTTTGAAACCAGCCTAGGCAACATAACGAGGTCTTGTCTCTATTAAACATTTAAAAAATTAAAAAAAAGAAAGATGATGGTGGTTTGAACAAGGGCAATGGCATTGGGTCTGGGAAAAATGTAAACTGTAGGAGAAAATTTTTGCAGGGAGAAACCTGAACAATGCATAGGAGGTGCCACTGACAGAGAGGGAGAATCAAAAAGAACAGTAACAGCCAACGTTAATTGAGTGCTTATGATGTATGCTTATGATGTGCCGGTGCCATCATATTTCTAAATCCTTCAAAGGTGTTAAACTTATTAATCCTTCTAAGAACACTGTAAGCTAGACGCTACTGTCAAACTCATTTTACAGATGAGGGAGCTGGGGCACAGAGGAAGCAAAAAGCTGCCTGCAGGTACTTGGATTTGGCTCCAGCACACTGTGTTTTTTGCGGGGAGAGGGGTAGGAAGAGAGAGACAGGGTCTTGCTCTGTCACCCAGGCTGGAGTACAGGATCACAACTCACTGCAGCCTTGACCTCCCCGACTCACATGAGCCTCCCACCTCAGCCTCCCAAGTAGCTGGGACCACAGGTGCCTGCCACCACACCCGGCTAATTTTTAAATTTGTTTTAGAGACTGGGTCTCACTATGTTGCCCAGGCTGGTCTCAAACTCCTGGATTCAATCTATCCTCCCACCTCAGCCTCCCGAAGTACTGGAATTACAGGCGTGAGCCACCGCACCCGGTCCCAGCACAGTATTTTAACAAGTAAGGGCCACTGCTTCTCAAGAAGAACACCCAGTGCCATTTGCCAATATGCAATTCTGGATTTTATCAAGCTCCCCCCCCACCATCCTTAATCCCTGGTGATAAGAAGTGGGAGTGAGGGGGAGGCAATATGGTGTGCGTGTGTGTGTAGGCAGGTAGGGGGTTGGGATTCTAGATAGGGGTCGAGCATATTCAGGCAACACCCCACTCTTAAAAGCAGGACTCTGACGCCAAGACAGGGGAGAGCCGGGGTTGGGGGCCTTGCTACAGCCGGCCTTCGATTGGCTGCGCTGCCGAGAGAGGGACTAGCAGAGCCGCCTGGCCCGGCTCTGGCCGCAGTCGCTGCGGTGCAGGCGGGGCAGCGCACGCCCAACAAGA
The DNA here is from genome assembly GCF_028878055.3 of Symphalangus syndactylus. Classification (NCBI taxonomy): domain Eukaryota; kingdom Metazoa; phylum Chordata; class Mammalia; order Primates; family Hylobatidae; genus Symphalangus; species Symphalangus syndactylus. The sequence continues at coordinate 123,979,358 of NC_072430.2, read as the reverse complement.
TGTGGGGGCCCCTGCGCGCGCATGGGGCGCGGGGCCCCGCGGGGATGCGTCTGATTCTCTGCTTCCTGCTGCTGAGCAGCCGCCCGGGGGGCTGGGACGCCATTAGCCCCACGGTCAGGAGGAAACCTGGGGGAAGGGCAGGGGCGATCCTGAGGGAGGGCTGCGGGTTGGTGGGTGCACACAGCTCAGAAGCTAGGAAAGTGTGCGGGATGGGAAAAGAAAGCCAGAGGGCGTCTTGGAAGCGGGGCCTTAAACGTCGGAAGACGGGTGGAAACTAGATGAACTAGAACTCCAGTTCGGAGTTGGGCAAGAGGGAGTGCCCAAGGGACCGAGATCCGAGCCATGCGAGACGCACTGAGGGGTCAGGGCAAGGTGCCCAGCGCTGGGGGGTTGGCATCTCCGGCAGAAGGAGCCCAGACCGCGGGCATCCAGTCCCCACCTCGGGAAGAGCCCAGTCCCGGGCCGGGGCCTCCCCTCAGCCTGAGGAGGCGGCTAGGGGAGGGCGCAGCAGAGGATTGGGAGGAATTCTAGCCTTCTCCGCACCCCCCACACCCCACACCTGATGGCCACGGTTGCCTCCACCTGGTGCTCGAGCTTGGACACCAACGCGGAGGGCTTCCTGCGGCGCGCTGTGTGGGCAGGGTGCCTGATGGGCAGAGGGTCACGCCTGTGCGGATGCCTGGGTGCTCTCACCTTCCCCCGCTCCGCCCTCGCCTTTGGGAGCCACCTCCAAACCAAACCCCGCTGTGTGGGCCCAGGGCGTCAGCGCTGATGACAGAGGGGCGGTGCCCAAGGTCGCTCTTTACTTGTCAGTCCTGAAGTCCCTCCTCACTGGTAGGTTGCTGGGGCCTCTCTATACATGTTTATATCTTCTCTCGCTTTCTCTGGAATTTGTCTTTATATTTTATAATTAGCTTCTACTTATGCCAAGAAACAACGGTTTTTTCCATTTACAGTAGCAAAGTTGCCCTTTAAAATAATTTCACTTGTCTGGGCGCGGTGGCTCACAACTGTAATCACAGCACTTTGGGAGGCCAAGGCGGGTGGATCACTTGAGGTCGGGAGTTAGATACCAGCCTGGCCAACATGGTAAAATCCCATCTCTACTAAAAATACAAAGATTAGCTGGGCTTGGTGGTGCGCACCTGTAATCCCAGTTGCTCAAGTGGCTGAGGAACGAGAATTGCTTGAACCCGGGAAGCGGAGACTGCAGTGAGCTGAGATTGCACCACTGCACTCCAGCCTGGGAGACAGAGTAAGACCCTGTCTCTAAATAAATAAATAAATTTAAAATAATTTCACTTAAATAAAAAGCATGAATCATCAACTTGAAGAGTAAGCCAGTAATAGCACAATGGTACAAAGATAAGCCAAAAATCGTGTTACTGGTTCTCAAATAACTAAAGTTTGGGGAAAGCTGTGCTTCCATTTTGTTAAACAAGTTATTAGTGTTTGGTTTTTTTTTTTTTTGTCGTTGTTTGTTTGTTTGAGACAGGGTTTAGCTCTTGTTACCCATGCTGGAGCGCAATGGTGCAATCTCGGCTCACTGCAACCTCCACCTCCCGGGTTCAAGCGATTCTCCTGCCTCAGCTTCCTGAGTAGCTGGGATTACAGGCATGCACCACCACGCCCGGCTAATTTTGTATTTTTAGTAAGAGACAGGGTTTCTCCATGTTGGTCAGGCTGGTCTCAAACTCCCGACCTCAGGTGATCTGCCCCCGTCAGCCTCCCAAAATGCTGGGATTACAGGCATGAGCCACCATGCCTGGCCAGTTATTAGTGATTTTTAAATAACATTATTGACATATAATTCACCCATTTAAAATGGTTTTTAGTATATTCACAGAGTTGCACGACCATCACCACAATTGATTTTGTAACATTTTCATTACCCCAAAAAGAAAACTGTGCCCATTAGCAGCCACTTCCCATTCCCTCCTCCAACCACCCTCCTCAGCCCTAGGCAACCACCAATGTACTTCCTATCTCTATGAGTTTCCCTATTCTGCACATTTCATATAAATGGAGTCACACAACATGTGGCCTTTTGTGACTGGCTTCTTGCATTTAGCGTATTTCCAGGGCTCTTCCATGTTGTAGCATGTATCAGCACTTCTTTTCTTGTAATTGATGAAGAGTATTCCCATTGTATCTTGTTTCTCCATTCATCAACTGATGGCCATTTGAGTTGTTTCCACTTTGTAACTATTATGAATAATGCAGCTATGAAATTCATGTACAGGTTTTTGTGTGGATATCTGTTTTCATTTCTCTTTAGTATATATCTAGGAGTGAAATTGCTGGGTCATATGGTCACTCTATTATTTAACTTTTTTTTTTTCCTTGAGATGGAGTCTGGCTCTGTTGCTCAGGCTGGAGTGCAATGGTGCGATCTCGGCTAACTGCAGCCACCACCTTCCAGTTTCAATTGATTCTCCTGCCTCAGCCTCCCGAGCAGCTGGGACTACAGGTGCGCATCACCAAGCCGGCTAATTTTTGTATTTTTAGTAGAGACAGGGTTTCACCATGTTGGCCAGGCTGGTCTTGAACTCCTGACCTCAGATGATCCACCCGCCTCAGCCTCCCAAAGTGCTGGGGCTACAGGCATGAGCCACTGTGCCCGGCCTGTTTAACATTTTGAGAAACTGCCAGACTATTTCCACAGCAGCTGGACCACTTTACATTCCCAGCAGCAGTGTAGAAACATTCCAATTTCTGTACATCCTCACCAAAGCTTGCTATTAACCGTCCTTTGATTGTAGCCACTTTAGTGTGTGTGAAGTGGTGTCTCATTGTGGTTGTTTATTTGTTTTGTTTTGTTTTGAGATGGAGTCTTGCTCTGTTGCCCAGGCTGGAGTGCAGTGGTGTGATCTTGGCTCCCTGCAACCTCCACCTCCTGGGTTCTAGTGATTCTCCTGCCTCAGCCTCCTGAGTAGCTGGGATTACAGGCAGATGACACCATGCCTGGCTAATTTTTGTGTTTTTAGTAGAGATGGAGTTTCACCATGTTGACCAGACTGGTCTCGAACTCCTGACCTCAAGTGATCCACCTGCCTCGGCCTCCCAAAGTGCTAGGATTACAGGTATAAGTCACCACACCCCGCCTAATTGTGGTTTTGATCTGCATTTCCCTGATGGCTCATGGAGTTCAGCATCTTTCCATGTGTTCCTTGGCCAGTTGTTTATCCTCTTTGAGAATGTCTGTTCAGATTTGCCCCCATTTTTAAATTGGGTTATTTGTCTTTTTGTGTGGGGCCCTCGCCTTTTTTGGCATCATTATTAGGATCTACTTGTGAACTGGAGGAGGAGAAAAATTAGGATGGGAAAAGCCTGACTTCTCTTCCACCTGGCCCCATTTGCCTGGATGGAGATGATCTGTATCCAGGAGGAGGGTCTGTATCATAGAAAGGTCATCCCCCCATTGTGAGCTGGGTATACCGTGGCTTCCAGGAAAATGATCTGGACTCGCCAGCCCTTACTGTCTGAAGCTAGGTTCCATGCTGTAGTCTTCCAAAGGATTCCAGAACTCCTCCCAGGAAGCAGCTGAACTTCTCCCATTATCTAGCCTGCCCACCTGTCTGTCCATTCAGTTTTTGTAGCCATCTGAGACTCTGTTCAAGTGTCCCTCCACAGGCTGCCTCTTTGCCTGAAGACTCTGTTCTTACCTGGAAGTCTGTACCAAGAGTGCATGAGACCCAGAATATGAAGAGGGTGGCCAGGCAGGGAGAGAGGATAGATAGCTGGGAAGTGGGAGGGGACCGGCAGAGGAAGGAAGAAACCGTGGGGATATGGGAGTGACAATGGAGAGGATGCTGCCTTTTGAAGGCTTTTGGCCCAGGTACCTACTCATTTCATTCTCATTCCCTTAGAGGGGCAGACCCAGGTGGGAGTACTGCAGGCCACGCCCCTCGAAGACGGCATCCACGTGGCCTTCTGATACTAGCAAGGTGTGCTCCGGCAGCCGGTGCCTCAAGGTGAGACCTGGGAGGGCTGGAGGAAAGGGACTGGGTTTGGTCAAATATAGGGGTAGATGCTATAGAGGGAATCTCCAACTTGCCATTAAAACCTCCTCCCTTAAACTTCTCTGCCTGAAACTTTCTCATCATACTGCCTCTGGAGCCTCACCTGCCCAGTCTCTGCTAGAGATGGAGCAAGACAGAAGTCATGGTGCAACCTAAGCTGGGGAGTCATTCCCACGTGGACTCTAGAGGAACACAGCAGAGGCCACTGAAAGTCCCCAGAAGAGGCCAGCATCTACCTCCTTGGGCCTGGCTCACCACCCCTGGTGCTGTCTGACTGCTCCAGAGCTAAGAACCTTGCCATCCTCAGCCAGAACCAGGTCCCTCCCACCCCCACACACATACTTCAGACTCTGAATTAAGAAGGTGGGCAGTTCAGAGAGTATGACAAGTGGAAGACATGGAAGGCCGGAGTGGAGGATGGAAGGATATTTTTCCTGGGGAAAAGTATCTGACCCTTCCTGAAAGCAGAGTGTGTAGCTTCAGGCTTCAGAAGGGAGATCCGCTTTGAGTTCAAATTACTACTAATAATCATAGTGTATAATGTGTAATGTCCTAGGGTTCTAGAAATACTTTTTTTTTTTTTTTTTTTTTTTTTTTTTTTTTTTTGAGACAGGGTCTCGCTCTGTCACCCAGGCTGGAGTGCAGCGGCACTATCTTGGCTCACCACAACCTCCGCCTCCCGGGTTCAAGTGATTCTCATACCTCACCCTCCCGAGCAGCTACGACTACAGGCATGCACAACCACACCAGGCTAACTTTTGTATTTTTAGTAGAGATGGGGTTTTATCATGTTGGCCAGGCTGGTCTTGATCTCCTGACCTCAAGTGATCTGCCCGCCCCAGCCTCCCAAAGTGCTGGGATTACAGGCATAAGCCACCATGCCTGGCCTGGAAGCACACTTTGTATCTTCAACCTTATTTGATTCTCACAGCAGCATCATTTAAAAATTCCTATTTGTCCCTTTCTAGCAGATGTAGCTAAAAAAAAAAAAAAGTAAAAGTAAAAGTAAAATACAGTTCCCATTTGATCACCCATTGCTTGCCAAACAATAAGCTAGGAAATGTGTGTGCACTATCTCCTTTCATTCTCTCAATCCTATGAAGTTCGTCGCTTCATGAGCAAGAAAATAGGTTCAGCAAGTTTAATTGTTTCTCATGGCCACAGAGCTAGCAAGAGCAAGGATTTAAGCCATGGCGGTGGGCAGAAGGCAAACTCCTGCACCCGAGTCAGTCTCTGACCCCTCCACTGGCCCTCTGCACTGTGGTACCTGTGCATTTTGGGGAAAGGAAAAATTCTAATCACACTTTTGTTTCTGGGATGGGCCAATCAGAGTGCCCCAAGTGTCAACTCATCCCATCCTTTCACTCTGCAGGATTGTTCTGGAAGGATGACATCACTCAAGGTGTGAGGACCCAGCAGACAGAGCACACGCCCTGGCTCCATGCCCCAGAGGCCTGTCTGAGGAGCAGACAGGCAGCCTTTCCCACCAGAGTCACCAGGGCGAGGTGTGTTGGGCCTATGGTTGGTCCGCACTGCACCTGCCGGTAGAAAGAGGAGCTGGGAAGGGCATGAGTATCAGGGCTGCAGGCAGGAGCCATCAGGAGCTCAGGGAATGGAACAATAAGAGCTCCCATCTGATTTCCACCAGAAGGAATCCATGATCCATTAGTGATGTCTGCACCGGGAAGGGGCTGGAAAGTACAGTTCCCATTTGTTACCCCTGCTTAATCTTTGTTTTCTAGGGGCAAGCACAAGGAGACTCTTGTTCCCTAAAGTGAGTTTCCCTCAGAGATTTTGAAATCCTTCACTTGGGCCCCTTCTCTTTTCCTCTAGGCCTGTTCACCATTTTCTCCTCACTCTTGGCTCCTGGCTTCCCTCCCATCAGAGCCCCATGACCAGGGTGAGCAGGGAGCAATGCTTTAACTCTGAAGGGGTTTCAGAGGTCCTGAACCAAGAGGTGACCAGCCACACCAAGGCCCCGCTGGAGGTAAGGGCCTGGCCTTGTTCAGGAAGCCTGAGCCCAGCAAGGGCTATTTCAAGAGGGAGGCAGAGTGATGGAGGGGATTGACATTGGCAGCATGAGGACAGACAGGGCTTCACTGAGGGCAGAGCCTCATGGAGAATCTTCTGGAAGCATGGGCCTGATGGATGGGAAGGAACACAGCTTTCCACACAGAAAGACCCAGGCCAGTCCTGGCACTGCTGCTTCCCAGTCATGACCTTACTGAAGCTCTATAAGCCCTCCTTCCACATCGGTGGAGTGGTCATAATGGCCATCCTCCCTGGCTGCTGTGAGGATTAAAGGCAATGTGATAAAGGCCAGTCAGCAGTTCTGGATGGAAGGAAAATTCTTCATTTCCCCACTGGAGGGCGCCCCCACTTTCTCTGTCTCTCAGAGTCTCCCTTTCATAGATTGCCGCAACTCAGGATGCAGGGACTGGGGCTTCCGATGGCTTGGTCCTATACGATCAATCATGGGCACAGAAATTGAAGGGTCTGCAGAAATCTGCTTCAGAGGTTTTCCAATGTTTTTAAAAAACATATAGGCTCTCTGTGGGCTGGTCGTGGTGGTTCATGTGCCTGTAATCCCAGCACACTGGGAGGATCACTTAGGGCGGGGAGTTCGAGACCAGCCTGGGTGAAATAACAAGATCCCTGTCTCTACAAAAATTTAAAAGTGTGGTGGCACACACCTGTAGTCATAGCTACTCAGGAGGCTGAAGCAAGAAGATTAGCTTGAACTCAAGAGTTCAAGGTTATAGTGAGCTGTGATTGCACCACTGCACTCCAGCCTGGGTGACAGAGTGAGATCCTGTCTCAAAAAACAAAAAACACAACCCTACCCCCAACAAAAGCATATGGGCTCTCTGTTTTTCTGAGAATTCCAAGCGTGCCATGACCCCAATCCTAACCTTACCCACCCTTACATATACATACACTGTATACACATATATGTGCATGTGTATGTACGGGGGGGGCACTTCTCTCCCTGAGTGAGAGAGGAGGGCCCAGAGCCTCTCACGTCAGCCCTCCAAGCCCCTTGCTTATCTCTGTGGTGTTGACTAAGTCACCTGGGCAAGGATCTCAGGCATCTCCTTGGGACCACTGAGTCCTTTGGAACTCAAATAGAAAACTACCCGTCTTGTACCTCCAGCCATCTTTATAGATGAGAAGCTCAGGTCCAGCCTGGACAAGTGTGGAGCCAGGACTAGCCCCTGTATCCTGACTCCCAGCCTTCCCCCCGCACAGCCCCTACCCTTCCTCTCAGCGACCCCAGTAGAGGTTGGGTTGTTTCACACACCTTAGGCTAAGGAGGGCCTCAGGAGGTGACATTTAAACTGAGACCTAAATGACAAGGAGGCAGCCAGGGGGAGATCTGGAGGAAGAGTCCCCAAGGCAAAGAGGCTTTCAAATACATCCGCTGTTAGATGAGATTCCAGGGCTTGTTGGGGGAACAGACACAGTCCCGTGATAGCAGATGAGCTTGGAAAATAGGCCCAGGACTACTTGGGGCTTGTAGTCCATAGACAGGGGGTCGGGTGTTATTCAAAGTTTAGTGGGAAGGCATTGGAGGATTTTTAAGGAAGAGAGTAGGACAATATGATAAGCATTTTATAAAGACACACTGATGCTGTTGGAAAATGGATTTTGAAACGGACAAGAGTGGAAACAGGTAGACCTGTTTGGGGCAACCAGGTTGTCCAGGTGGGATCCTGGTACCTGGGACTACGATTGTGGCAGTGGATCTGGGAAATTTCTAGATGGGCTCCATTAGGGCAACCTGTACCTCAGAGGTGCTCCAGCCCCTCAGCCCTTCAAGGAAACTGGTGGTCCCCGCCCCCCATCACCATGGCAGCGGGGCTCCTTTGCTTGGATTGGCTGCTGGGCCACATCATTAGTCTTGTGACTGACCCCATGATGGGGACTGGTTGCCATGGTTCTGTCAAGTATGCAAACAAGGAGCTGCTATGCCTCAGGCTCAGGCAACCTGAGAAACCCCTAATGTGTCTCATGGAAAATCCTGGGAAGGAGAAGGGATTGGAGATGGGGAACAAGGGAAGGGCCTTGAGACTGCTGTTGAGATTGGTTCTGCACTTGGTGGGGGAAGGGGAAGGGGAGGGGGAGGGGAGTGGCAACCACTGCCTGGGTGCATTAACTGAAAATCCCTTGTTTCTTCCCATTTTAGGATGTCTTTGAGCCATTACCTACTCTGAGTCACAACCTCATAGCTGATTAACGCCACATGGGAAGCTTCCCACTCCTCACACTTTCCCTGATGCTCTTGGGAAGGACAATTTCAGGCTGAACCAAATCTGGATTATTAAAGTCAATTTTCAAAAAAAACTCAGCAGACTTGTCTGGAGGCAGGATAGGTGGACCCGGGGACCAAGCCAGAGCCTCCCAGGTGAGACCTGGGAAAGGTGGGAGCCAAATGCAGGGAAGCCTGGGGAGTGGGTGCAGAGAGCCAGCCCCTGGTTGTCCAAAGGCCTCATTTCAGATGCCTTTTTCCTTCCATGGGTCATTTCTAAAGCAGGTGAAAGGCAGGGTGGCAAGGCAGCCATCCCCACGCAGCCTTCAGATGTGTCTTACTGGTATTCCTTCCCCTGATAGAAGGAAATCCCCCCCCTCCAGACCCCAAGTCAAGCAGGTCTGGCCCCTGCTCTGCCTTCAGAGGTCCATGGTACCCTTTCAGCATTAGAGTCCCCTACACGGCAGTCATACCAGCCCCACCCCAAGAATCCACAAACAATTCCACAGCCAAAGGCTATGCACAAAAAACAACAAGAACAAAAGCTTCTTCATTTTCCCTTAGGACTGCAGAGTTACACCCAAGAAGGGCAAAACAGAGGTACACTAGCTCTTGTTCATAAAGCAGTCAAGCTTCAACTCATCTGAGGAATCCTAAAATTAGATTAAGGCAATTTTAGATTGCTAGGGCAGGTAGGTCTCAAACTATTTCTGCTTTTGTTTTGTTTTGTTTTTGGTCAAACAGTGTGTCCAGCACACAATCAAAGATAAACAGTCACAAGAGGAAATGAGACAATTTGAGTGAGAAGCAGTAAAAATAATAGAAAACAAAAATAGTACCACAGTGTCGCCAGATACAGATGAAAAAACACGGCTTACTCTGCTCATGGCAATAAAGAAGAAATTTGAAAATATTGTCAGAACTAAAAACCATTAGAAATTTCAAAACTAATTTGGAAAAGAACCAAAGAAAAATTCTAGGCCTGGCATGGTGGCTCACGCCTGTAATCCCAACATTTTGGGAGGCGAGATGGGTGGATCACGAGGTCAGGAGATCGAGACCATCCTGGCTAACACAGTGAGACCCCATCTCTATTAAAAATACAAAAAATTAGCCGGGCATTGTGGTGGGCACCTGTAGTCCCAGCTACTTGGGAGGCTGAGGCTGGAGAATGGCATGAACCTGGGAGGTGGAGCTTGCAGTGAGCCGAGATTTCGCCACTGCACTCCAGCCTGGGTGACAGAGCAAGACTCCGTCTCAAAAATAAATAAATAAAATTAAAAAAAATTAAAAAAATTAAAAAATTATATTACCCCAGTTGAAAAATTCATGGGATAGGATTAATAACAGATTAAAACAGCAGAATAGATAATTCATTCATAAACTGGAGTGCAAATAAGAAGAAAATACTGGATGAAGGCTGTTGATAATGCAAAAGTGAGGGTAAGAACTATACAGGAGCTGGGAGCAATGGCTCAGGCCTGTAATCCTAGCACTTTGGGAGGCCGAGGTGGATGGGTCACTGGAGTCCAGGAGTTCAAGACTGGCCTGGGCAACATGGCAAAACCTTGCCTCTACAAAAAATACAAAAATTAGCCAGGCATGGTGGCATGTGCCTGTAATCCCAGCTACTCAGGAGGCTGAAGTAAGAGGATCACTTGAGCCCAGGAGGTTGAGGCTGTGAGCTGTGATTGTGCCACTGCCCTCTAGCCTGGGCGACACAGAGCAAGACCCTGTATCAAAAAAAAAAAAAAGAAAAAAAGAAGTATATAGGATAAAGTGATAATGTTTAACATGCACTTCACTGAAGACTGAAAAGGAGAGGTGAGACAGAATGGGGAGATACAATACTTAGAGTTAATGGCTTAGAGTTTTACAAAAACATATAAGCCTTCAAAGTAAAAATTCCTGGCCAGGTGCGGTGCCTCACGCCTGTAATCCCAGCACTTTGGGAGGCTGAGGTGGGCGAATCACCTGAAGTCAGGAATTCGAGACCAGCCTGGCCAACATGGCAGAAACCCCGTCTCTACTAAAAACACAAAAATTAGCCAGGCATTATGTCTGTCTCCTGTAATCCCAGCTACTGGGGAGGCTGAGGCAGGAGAATCGCTTGAACCCAGGAGGTGGAGGTTGCAGTGAGCCAAGATCATGTCACTCTACTGTCTCAAAAAAAAAAAAAAAAAAAAAAAAAATCCCAAAGAAACACATGCAGAATTAAAAAAAAAAAAAAAAAGAAATCCATACCTAGAAACATTACAGTGAGACTGTAGGAAACCAAAGACACAGAGAAAAATCTTAAATACAACTGCTATGGTTTAGATACTTGTTCCCTCCAAAATTCGTGTTGAAATTTAATCCCCATGTGGCAGTATTGAGGGGGGGTCTTTAAGAGATGATCGGGTCATGAGGGCTCTGCCCTCATAAATGGATTAATCCATTCCTTAATTAATAGGTTATCACAAGAGTGGGACTATGACATTACAGGAAGAAGACAGAGCTGAGCTAGCATGCTCAGCCCCCCTGCCATATAATGCCTTGTGGCACTTCGAGACTATAAAGAATCCTTACTAATAAGAAAGCCATTACCAGATGCAGCCCCTTAACCCTGGACTTCTCAGCCTCAATAATTGTAAGAATTGTAAGAAATAAATGCGTTTTCTTTATAAATTACCCACTTTCAATTATTCTGTTACAAGCAACAGAAAATGGGCTAATACAACAGCTGTGGTATAGGTCAGAGGGAGATTACTTTTGTTTGTTTGTTTTTGTTTGTTTTGAGATGGAGTCTCGCTCTGTCGCCCAGGCTGGAGTGCAGTGACGCGATCTCGGCTCACTGCAAGCTCCGCCTCCTGGGCTCACACCATTCTCCTGCCTCAGCCTCCCGAGTACCTGGGACTACAGGCGCCCACCACCATGCACGGCTGACTTTTTGTATTTTTAGTAGAGACAGGGTTTTACCATATTAGCCAGGATGGTCTCGATCTCCTGACTTCGTGATCCGCCCACCTCGGCCTCCCAAAGTGCTGGGATTACAGGCATGAGCCACTGCACCCAGCCAGAAGATTACTTTTAAGACACAAGTTACAGTTATGCCGATAGCAATAATGGCACCCAAAAGATACTAAACTGATGTCCTCAATGTGCCAAAAGAAAACAATGGCAAACCTAGAATTCTTTTTTTTTTTTTTTTCTGAATCGGAGTTTCACTCTTGTCACCCAGGCTGGAGTACAAGGCGTTCTCGGCTCACCACAACCTTCGCCTCTTGGGTTCAAACCATTCTCCTGCCTCAGCCTCCTGAGTAGCTAGGATTACAGGCGTCTGCCACTATGCCCGGCTAATTTTTTTTGTATTTTTAGTAGAGACAGGGTTTCACCATGTTGGCCAGGCTGGTCTCGAACTCCTGACCTCAGGTGATCCGCCCACCTCGGCCTCCCAAAGTGCTGGGATTACAGGCATGAGCCACCATGCCTGGCCCAACCTAGAATTCTATACCTGGCATATCTTCCAAAAGTGAAAGTGAAATAAAGACATTTTCAGAAAATCTTCGTGTGAGAGCTTGCAGCCAACACACTTTCACTAGAAGAAATTCTATAGGGTGTTCTTTTACCAGAAAAAGAGGATCCTGAATGGAATCATTTTCCAGTGCTATGTTGAATTGGAGTGGCAAGAGGGTCATGCAGCCCTCTGCACTCTCTGGTTCCACATCCTTGGATTCAACCAACCATGTATCAAAAATATTTGAAAAAAAAATTGCATCTGTGCTGAACATGTACAGATCCTTTTTCTTGTCATTATTACTTAGACAATACAGTATAGCAATGATTTACAAAGCACATACATTGTATTAATATTGTAAGTAATCTAGAGATGATTTAAAATATACAGAAAGATGTGCATAAGTTATATGTAAATACTACACCATTTTATACCAGGGACTTCAGCATCTGAGGATTTTGATCTTGACGGGAGGTCCTGGAACCAATCTCCTACGAATATTGAGGGACAACTGTACTTCCTTTGTTTTCTGCTGTTTAGGGGAAGGATTTTCTTTTCTTTTTTTTTTTTTTTGAGACAGAGTCTTGCTGTGTCGTTCAGGCTGGCATGCAGTGACTCAATCTCAGCTCACTGCAACCTCTGCCTCCCGGGTTTAAGTGATTCTCATGCCTTAACCTCCCAAGTAGCTAGGATTACAAGTCGCCCACCACCACGCCCAGCTAATTTTTGTATTTTTAGTAGAGACAGGGTTTCACCATGTTGGTCAGGCTGGTCTCAAACTCCTGACCTCAGGTGATCTGCCCACCTTGGCCTCCCAAAGTGCTAGGATTACAGGCAGGAACCACCATGACCAGGAGGGGAAGTATTTTGATCATTAACTATGATGTTAGCTGTAGCTTTTTTGTAGATGCCCTTTTATCAGATTGAAGTTCCCTTCTATTTCGGCCTTGCCGAGAGGCTTGTTTTATTTATTTATTGTTGTTTGTTTGCTTGTTTTGTTTTTGGTTTTGGTTTTTTGAGACAGAGTTTCATTCTTGTCGCCCAGGCTGAAGTGCAGTTGTGCAATCTTGGCTCACTGCAACCTCCGCCTCCTGGGTTCAAGCGATTCTTCTGCCTCAGCCTCGGAGTAGCTGGGATTACAGGCACCCACCACCATGCCCGGTTAATTTTTGTATTTTTAGTAGAGATGGGGTTTCACCATGTTGGCCAGGCTGGTCTTGAACTCCTGACCTCAGCTGATCCACCTGCCTCAGCCTCCAAAGTGCTGGGATTATAGGCGTGTGCCACCACACCTGGCCTATTTGTTTGTTTTTAAACATGAATGTTGAATTTTATCAAATACTTTTTTTGCATTCGTTGATGTGATCATGTGGCTTTTCATCTTAAACTGTTGAAAATAGTGGACTACATTGATTTTCAAATATTGAACCCACCTTATGTTCCTAGGATTCCTTTTATATGTTGCTGGATTCAATTTGCTAATCTTTTAAGTGGTTTTGTGCCCGTGTTCATAAGAGGAGATGTCGGCCTACAATTTTCTATTCTTGTATTGTCTTTTCCTGATTTTGGTATCAAGGCAATACTAAGTTCATATAATGAATTGGGAAGTATTATTTCCTAATTTCTGGAAGAGATTGTGTATTTTTTCTTGAAATATTGGGTAGAAGTTGTCAATGAAACTGTCTTAGTCTGTTTTGCATTTCTTTTTTTTTTTTTTTTTTTTTTTGAGATGGCATCTCTGTCACCGAGGCTGGAGTGTAGTGGCATGATCTCAGCTCACTGCAACCTCCACCTCCCAGGTTCAAGCGATTCTCATCCCTCAGCCTCCCAAGTAGCTGGGATTAAAAGCATGTGCCACCAAGCCCAGCTAACTTTTGTATTTTTAGTAGAGATGGGGTTTCACCATGTTGGCCAGGCTGGTCTTGATCTCTTGACCTCAAGTGATCTGCCCACCTCGGCCTCCCAAAGTGTTGGGATTACAGGCTTGAGCCACCATGCTCAGCCCTATTTCACATTTCTATAACAGAATACCACAGACTGGGTAATTTATAAAGAAAATAAGTTGATTTTATATGGTTCTAAAGGCTGGGGAGTCTATGATGGAGGGACAGGCATCTGATGAGGGCCTTCATGCTGTGTCATAACGTGACAGAGAGCATCACATGATGACAGGACAAGAGTGTGTGTGTCCCCTTTGATCTTTCTTCTTCTTATAAAGCCACCAGTCCCATCACGGGGGCCCTACCCTGAGGACTATATCTAATCCTAATTACCTCCCAAAGGCCCCCCTCCAATCAACGTATGAATTTGGGGATTGAGTTTACAACACATGGAAATTTGGGGGATATATTCAAACCATAGCAGAAACCATCTTAGCCTGTAGACTACTTTGGGGGGAAGTTTTAACATGAATTCAATTTCTTGTTGTAAGATCATTTAAGTTATCTGTTTCATCTTGGATGAGTTTTGGTAGTTTGTGGTTTTTAAGGAATTGGTCCATTTCAACTAAGTTGTGAAATATATGTACATGAGTCGTTTGTAGTATTCCTTTATTATCTTTTTAATGTCTATGGGGTCAATTTGTGATATCTTTCATTCCTGATAATGGTAATTTATGTCTTTTTTTCAGTCTTGCTAGAGGTTTATCTTACTGATAAATCGTTTATCAACCTGTTCAATAAGGCAGCTTTCTGTTTGGTTGATTCTTGTTTATTTTTCTGTTTTCAATTTTATTGATTTATGCTTTTGTCTTTAGTTTCTTCCTTTAGATGACTTTCCCAATACAAGCATATAATGCCATAAACTTTGCTCTAAGTATTCCTCTAGCTTCATCCCACAAAATTTGATATGTTTTCCTTTTTGTTCAGCTCAGAATGTTTTCTGATTTTCCTTAAGACTTCCTTTTTGACCTGTGTATTACTTAGAAGTGTGGTTTTTAATGTTCAAGTATTTAGAGACTTCACTGTTATTTTTTGTTATTTATTTTTAGTTTAATTGCGTTATGGTCATAGAACAAATTTGTATAATTTCAATTATTTTAAATTTAGTAAAGTTTGTTTTATGATCCAGGGTATGATGCAGGATGTGGGTATATTCCATTGTGCACTTGGAAACAACGTGGACTCTGCTGTTGTTAGGTGGAGTGTTCTGTAAATGTCAATTAGAATCTACTGGTTGGTGGTGTGATTAAGTTCTTGTAAGCCTGCTGCTTTTATGTCTACTAGTTCTCTTGATTTCTGAGAGAGAAATGTTGAAGTCTCCAAATATAATTATGGATTTGGGACAGGTGAGGTGGCTCATGCCTGTAATCCCAGCACTTTGGGAGGCCAAGGCAGGTGGATCACCTGAGGTCAACAGTTTGAGACCAGCCTGGCCAACATGGCGAAACCACCCGTCTCTACTAAAAATTATCTGGGCATGGTGGCAGTCACCTGTAATCCCAGCTACTCAGGAGGCTGAGGCATGAAAATCGCTTGAACCTGGGAGGCAGAGGTTGCAGTAAGCCGAGATCATGCCACTGCACTCCAGCTTGGGTGACAGAGTGAGACTGTCTCAAAATAATAATTATTATTGTCATTATTATTATTATGGATTTGTCTATTTCTCCTTTTATAATTGTTCATTTTTGCATCATGTATTTTGAGGCTCTGGTGTTAGGTACATACACACCAAGAGTTCTATGTCTTCTTGATGACTTGACCCTTTTATCATTATGTAATGTTCCTCTTTATCTCTGGTATTTTTCTTTGTGCTGAAGTCAATTAATCTAATATTAATATAGCCACTCCAGTTTTTATTTGATTTATGTTAGCACATCATACTTTTTCTCATTTGTTTACCTTTAACCTATCTACATACATAGTTATATTTAAAGTGAGTTTCTTGTAGATAACATGTTGTTCGGTTATTTTTTAAAGCCATTCTGATCATTTCTGTCTTTAAATCTGTATGTTTAGACAATGTACAATTATTGATATCTTTGGATTTACATCTACCATTTTATTGTTTCTTTTCTGTTTGTTTCCTCTTTTTTCATTGTGTTGTTCCTTTCCTCACCTTTCCTTCCTTAGATTATTGGAACAGTTTTAAATATTCTATTTTAATGTATCTGTTGTACTTTTTTACTATATTTCTTTGTATAATTTTTTCAGCGGATGCTCTAGGGATTACAGTATACATAATTTTTCCAAGTCTACTTTTAATCACTATTTTACCATTTTAAGTGTAATATAGAAATCTTACCAGCATACAGATCTCTTTACCTTCCCCATTTATGCTGTAGTTGTCTATTAGAATCAATTACATTTACATACATTGAAAATCCTATCAATATTATAATTTTTGCTTTTTTTTTTGACAGATTGCCCAGGCTGGAGTGCAGTAGTGTGATCATAACTCACTGCAATCTCTGTCTCCTGGGCTCAGGTGATCTTCTTGCCTCAGCATTCTGAATAGCTAAGACTACAGGCATGCTGTCCCATCAGAACGAGACCCAGTGAATTTTTTTTTTTTTTTTTGAGGGAGCATCTCACTCTGTCATCCACATCGGAGTATGATGGCGTGATTTCAGCTCACTGCAACCTCCACCTCCCAGGCTCAAGCAATCCTCCTGCCTCGGCCTCCCGAGTAGCTGGGACTACAGGCACACACAACCACACTCAGCTAATTTTTGTATTTTTTGTAGAGACAGGGTTTCGCCACGTTTCCAGGATGGAATTTTTTAATTTTTAGTAGAGACGAGGTCTTGCTGTGTTGCCCAGGCTAGTCTCCAACTCCTGAGCTCAAGTGATTCTCCTACTTCAGCCTCTCAAAGTACTGGGATTACAGGTGTGAGCCACTGTACCCAGCCTTATTTTTTATTTGTTTATTTATTTATTGAGACAGGGTCTCACTCTTTTGCCTAGGCTGAAATGCAGTAGTGCGATCATGGCTCACTGCAGCCTTGACCTCCCTGGGCTCAGATAATCCTCCTTCCTCAGCCCCCTGAGTAAGTAGGACTACAGGTGTATGCCAAAATGCCTGGCTAATTTTTTTGTGTGTTTTTGTTTGTGTTTTTTGTTTATTTGTTTTTTGGTAGAGACAGGGTTTTGCCATGTTGCCCAGGCTGGAATTTTTGCTTTTAACCAAACATATTTTAAATAACTCACAAGGGGAAGAATAGTCTATGATATTTATTCGTATTTGTCATTTCTGTTCCTCTTCTTCATTCCTGATGTTTCTACTAGCAATTAATTACCTTAGTTTTTCTTCATCTGAGAATATCCTTATTTCCCCTTCATTCTTAAAGTATATTTTTGCTGGATATAGAATCCTTAGTTGACAGCTCATTTCTCTCACAACTTTAAAGATATTATTTCACTTCCTTCTGGCCCCCATGGTTTATAATGAAAAATTCAGTTTTCTGAATCCCATTGTTCTTTAGTCGTGTGTTAAGGTTTTTTCTTTGTTTCAGTGTTTAGAATTTTGATTATAATGTGTCAGAGTATAGACTTCTTTGAGTTTATTCTATTTGGCATTCATTAAGCTTCTTGATTCTTTAGGTTTATGTCTTTTCACACATTTGGGAATTTTTCAGAAATTATTTCTTCAAATTTTTTGTGTGTACTACACTTTCTCCTCTTAATCTGGAATTCCAGTGACATTAATTTTGGACTTTTGATATTGCCCCACAGGACCCTGAAGTTCTGTTAACTTTTTTTTTCCCGATGTTTTTTCTCTCTCTTGTTCTGATTGGATTATTTCTGTTGACCCATCTTCAAGTTGACTGACTCTTCTGTAATTTCTATCCTGCTTGGAGCTCATCCAGTGAGTTTTTATTGTAGTTATTATATTTTTTCATTTCTCAAATGGCACATTAGAACAACAAACAGAAAAACCAGTGATAGGAGATGGGATTGGAGAAATAAGCCCCAAACTGCCTAGACAGAGCTTTGTAGACAACAGTAGAGCATCCAGATCTTATGCAATGTACAGAGGAAAAATCACTGGGGATTTTAAGGAAGGGAATAGAATTATGTGATATACAATTTTAAAAGGCTACTTGAGAATGTATTGATAGGGGAAAGAGTGGAATCAATAGATCAGTTAGGAAGTGTTGTCTTGGTCCAAGAAGGACTGTAGTGGCCTGGGCCAGGCAATCACAGGAGCCTAGCACCTCCATCTGGCTCTGCACTGCCCCCACAGGCAGCCTGAACCTCAGGGGGCTCTGGATCCTTATGCTTCCAAGGAAACTGCTTCTTGACTCCTGTCACCATGGCAGCTACACTTCTCCTACCTGGATTGGTCGCTGGAGTGGCATCATCAGCACTAAATGACTGATCCTCACAATAAGAACTGGTTGCCATGGTGCTGATTATGCAAACAAGAATCTGCCTTTCTTCTGCAGGCTCAGGGTCCTTGACTAGCTCTGTACCTAAGGGAAAATCAGGGAGAGAGAGAAGATCATGACGTCGGAGCCAAGGGGAGACTAGCTGTCAGGTGGTTGCTGAGTCACTATTCCTAAAGACTTGCCCAAGTCAAGACTGCTACTAGAGGCTCTTATATAGTGGGGTGAGGGGAGCTTATATTGTGGAGGGGGAGCCCCTGGCACATATACACACAAATTCTAAATCCCATTTTCCTCCCATTTTAGAGCTTCTTTGAATTGTTTCCTTCTCTGAGCAAAACTTTGTCACAGATTGAGGCCTTCCTCCTCTCCCAGCCCCATTACCCTGCAGAGAGGCAGTTTTAGGACAACTTGCTACTGGATTTTTTAAAGCGAGTTTTCATGAAAATTCTTTAAGCAGGCTTGTCTGGAGGTAAGACAATGGGCCCCGGCCAGAGCTTCTGAATTAAAATATGTAAAGCCAGAACAGGGGACATTTGGGGTGGGGACTGGAATAGTAAAACTCCTTGGTACATATGGAGCCTAGGCTTCTGATCTCCTTCTCCTTCCAGACATCATTTGTAACATGAATGTAAGGCAGAGTAGGACCACAGCTGAATTACAATCTTCCTTCGCCCACTCTCCCCAGCTACACTTTATGGTAGACTGTTTTTCTTCTTGGGAAAGAAAGTTCCTTCCTGTGAACCCCTGGTTCAATAGGCCCGAAAACCTGCTAAGTCTTCTGAGGGTATTACTCTCAGCATTAGAATCCCTTCCAATGAACACTAAAAAGAAGAGCAGCATCAATGCTCCTGTACATTTATCATTTTGATAGCCATTCTCCCGGTGGTTTAAAATCTTAAAATACAGAGAGGAGCACACTCATCTTTGTTCAGCCCACCCAAAGACCAGTATTTCCCTTTTTCCAGGAGCATTGTACTTCACAAAGCAGGTTCACATTCATTTGCTCTTAGGCCTCAAATTATTGCTATAAATTTATTTTAAAATAATATGTCCAGTACATAATCAGTGACAACCAGATAAACCTCTAGCTTCTGGTGTGACAAGACAGAAACTCGTGTCAGACCCTCCTACTAACATTGGATATATACTCTAGGCAAAATATAAAAATAATTGTATGAAAGTACAGAGACCAATCAAGAGTTAGAAACCTACAGGGAGTATAGTTCTCAAAAAAAGGAAGTTCAACAAGTGACTTCTACATGTATATGCTTTTCCTCTGAAGATACTTCAGAGTTCACTGCAGTACACAGGGAAACAGCTCTGTCAGCAAGTGGCAGTCTTACTAACTGAGGAAGCAGCTTTTGGAGTACAGAGATGCCAGAGCATCTGGAAATTGAGGAAGAAATTTAGAAAATGAGTAAATTACAGAGAGAGGAGCTCAAAATCTGCATATCAACTCCTCTCAAATTCTTAGCTATCTTCTAAATGGCATTTGCGCAGGGTGAGATTTCAAGGAACCTAGTGAAAAAGTCAAATATCTGAACAGAGATTTTGGCAGCTGTCACAGTGTTAGGGTGACCGAGTTTGGAGTTCAGGACCCATAAAATAGAGAGTCTTGGTAAATGACTTTGGGTTATGTTGAAATCCAAAAAGGACCACACCTTAGCCATAAGCACAATATCCCAGGACTAAGAGATACAGCCTAGAATTGAGAATAGGATGAAGTACTCCTTCCCTAACCAGACTGCCACAGGATCAAGACTTTTACCAAAAATTTAATTACCTACCAGAACAAACTCAAACTATTACCCTTTAAAGATAATAATATAATTCTGATCCTTTGTAATGTATCAACCCCAAATGTTCACTATACAAACCCTTAGGTTTAAGTAATCCACTATCTCGACCTCGCAAAGTGCTGAGGTTACAAGCATGAGCCACCATGCCCGGTTTAATAAGTTTTAAGCTTAACGAAAAAAAAAATTTAAATGCCAGTCTAGGAGTTAGAAAGCTCACAAACTAGCTTGTAAGTACACAAGAATGAAAGCAAGAGGTCAGTTAGCTAGTTAGTTATTAAAACAGCTTGATTTAAAAGAGTACAGTGTCCAAGGCCTGGCATGGTGGCTCATGCCAGTAATGCCAACACTTTGGGAGGCCAAGGTGGGAGGATTGCTTGAGCCTAGGAGTTTGAGACCAGCCTGAGAAACATGGCAAAACCCTGTCTCTACAAAAATAAATAAAAATATAAATAAAATTGGCTGGGCATGGTAGTGTGCACCTGTAGTCCCAGCTACTCTGGAGGCTGAGGTGAGAGGATCGTTTGAGCCTGAGGTTAAGTAGAGGTCGAGCAGAGGTTGTGGTGATCTGAAATTGCAAGACTCTGTCTCAAAAAAAAAAAAAAAAAGTATAGTGTGCAGTGGTTTGGACCAGGGCAATGGCAGTGGATGTGGAGTAAAGTGGATGGACGTGCAATATATATATATACACACACACATATATATATACACACATATATATATATTGCAGATCGAACCTATATGACTTCTGAAGGGTTTTAAGTGGGTCAGAGTAAAGAGTGTCAAGGATAATAAAATAAACTAAATTCCTTGAGTGCCTACTGTTTCATGGCTGTTCATATTTGATTCTCACAACAAACCTGAGTAGGTACGACTTGCACCCGTATCTTACACGCCATCCGTTTCTCCAGCCTTAGGACTGGGAGTACAGGCGGTGGTTCTTGGGACCCAGCTAATGTCCAGAAGGAGCCGGGTCAGGAATTCCAAGAGGTGAGGGTGGGGAGGCGGTAGGGGAAGGAGCTGGGGAGGCCACCGCAGGGGCAGGGCCCGCTCACGATTGGCTGAACTGCCGAGGAGGGTTAAACAGATTCCGCGTCGCGGGCTGGTGGGAAGCTGCAGCCCCGCTCAGCCCCTCGGCCGGCCGTGGCCGCTACCTTCACTGAGACTTGGCCGGGAAGTGAGCGCGCCGAGCCTGGGAAGATGCAGCACCCACTGTGGCCTGGGGGCTGCGACGGGCTCCGGCTGCTTGTCTGCTTCCTGCTGCTGAACAGCTGCCCGGAGGGGGGCACTGCAGCGACATTAGTGCCCACGGTCAGGAGGAACCCTGGGGGGTGCGGGCAGGGCCAAGAGAGTGATCCTGAGAAGTGGGGGTCTGCAGGGGGCCTCAAGGCTAGGAAACTTGGAAGTAAAACAACGTGCTTAAGGACGTGAGAAGAGAAAAAGGTAGAGAGCGTCTCGCGGAAAGAGGCGTAGGCTTCAGATAGGCTGGGCATATGGGGTCTGGACCCACGAGAAGTGGGTTCAGGGGAAAACTGGGGATTTGGGAAGAGGTCAGAAAGATAAATGAACAGAGAGAGGTAAAACTGGCCTATGTGGCCACAGGAGAAGCAAGAAAGGCCAGAAAAGAGTTGACCAGGGCTGCGGGTATCGGGGTCTTGGCTCCAGGGAGAAGGCTGAGCCGGGAGACGAGCCATGGCTTCCTTGTGCTGTAATCCGATTAACAATAAGGAGACCGCTAGGCTGAGGGAAAGCAGGATGGAGGGGGAATGGGATCATCCTTCCCCGCCTTCCCCGCACCAACCCGCGTAGACCCCGCGCTGACTCACGCGCCAGACTGCGCAAACTCGAGAGTTCCTGCGCAGAGCGCATGGGGAAGAGAGCGCAAACTCCTAGTCTGTCGCCCCTCTCCCTGCCTGATTTTTCGGTTTAGAGGCCAATGCAGCGGATTCGGGAACAACTGTGGGAGGAGGCCTGGTGGCAATGAGAGGACGAGGGCCGAGGGCCGTGGGGAAGGACCGCCAAGACTTGCGGAGATGCCTCGCCCACATTCCGCCGAGCGCCGCCGCCACGCTGGCCTCCCCACCTCTCAGCACCACAGACAGCGCCGGGCACGCTCCGGGTCCAGGCCATGCCCGTTCGGGTCACCACTCCTTCCCACCAGTCCTGGGAACGCTGCCTCAGAGAACCAGCTTCCTTTCCCAAAGCTCTTTCCCTTCTCCTCAGGGTGCTGGAGGTTCCACTCCTTCCTTGAGGAGGCTTTCTCATCCCCAAATGTCTCTACTTAAAACTTTCTTGTCACGCTTACCCCCAGGAAATTATTAGACATCTATTTGATCGGGTAGGAGAATTCCCTTTTCTAAAGACCTGTCCAGAATGGCTCATGGTAACTACACTATAGCAAAAAACACACTGTCCTCCAGCCCTATCTCACTTATCTGGAAGAAGGAAGGTGTGCATAGCATTAGGGGTTCTCTTCCACAACCCCTGTCCTTCCCCCTATGCACAATTGGGCAAACTGTGGGTTTCAGGAAAAGGATCCAGACCCTCAAACCCTAAACAAACCAATACTTTTTCTAATGATTCCAGGCCTCCTCCCTAACACTTCCAGGCTTCAATGACTGCCCTAAGATGAAGCTCACCTGTTTCCCCATGCCCCACATACCCATCTGATTACCATTCCCATGTGCTTAGCTTTCTGAGCCTCTGCTCATCTGAACTTCTACAGGCTGCTTTTTGCCTGTAAGTCTGGTTCTTATCTGTAAGTTGGTACCAAGAGTGAACGAGGCCCAGGGGTTGAAGAATATGGCACGTGGTGATGGAGGAAGGGAAAAATTAAAGAAGGAAGACTTGAAGCGGGCAAAGGGGCCTGGTAGGGGGAACAGAGGTCAGGGTCCAGGAGTGACAGTACAAGGAAGCCGCTTCTCCTCAACTGGGATGTGGAAGGCTTCTGGCCAGGTTCCTTGCTGACACCGCTATTTTGCCCTTAGATGGTCAGGACCAAGTAGGAGTGGGGCAGCTTTGGCCCCTCCAAGGATTTGCCACCCCAGTCTTCCAGCATTTACAGGTTGTGCTCCAGCAGATTATACCCCGAGGTAAGTAAAAGCTGGAGAACAGAAGTTGGAGTCTGGTTAGAGATAGGCAGGGGGGAAGAGGGGCTATCTGACCTGAGGATAGGCATTCTGTTCCCCAAATGTCTCTACTTAAAACTTTATTGTCACATTTACCCCCATGGGGATGAGACAGGAGTAGAAGTGGGATCTGGATGGGTGGACTATTTGCACTAGAACACCCTGGAAGTTTTTCCCAAGAGGCTTCTAGGGAAAAAAAAAAAACAACCTGAAAAAGGCTAGCATCCAACTCCTTGAGACTAGTCTCCCCCCAATCCCAACACTATATGAGCTTTTCCAAAGCCAGGAGTCTTCAAGTTCTCAGCCAGGAAAACACACACTTCAGCCTCTGAGTAGGAAATTGTATGACAAACAGATGGGAGGAACGAAAGGGAGTGGAGAGCCCACTGGCAACATGTGGCTGACCCTGTTTTAGAGCAGAGTTTCATGAATGTTGGGGAGGAGAGAGTCAGATAGGAAATCTTCCTTGAGTTCGTATTACTGCTGCTAATGCCTAATATGTGCATAGTGCCTTAGAGCAGTAGTTATCAAAGCACACCCCTGGACTGGCAGCATCAACCTCACCAGGGAACTTGTTAGAAATGCGAATTTTTGAACTTCACCACAGACATACTGCATCAGAAGCCCTAGGGGTGGGAAACAGCAGTCTGTATTTTAACAGACCTTGCAGGAGATTCTGATGCACATGCTAAAGTTTGATAATCACTGCCTTAGCATTTTCTAAGCACTCTTTACATTCCTAACCTCATTTAATCCTCACAATAGCATCAAATGAACCAGCAAAGAGACTGTCATCATAATCCTAATTTGAGTATTATATGTTAGGCACTATGCTAAGCAACTTTAATACATCATCTTGTTTAATTCTCGCTGTAAAATGTAATCTAATATATACTTGAGGGAAAGGTTGCTCTGATCCCTGGAGTGGATCCGAGTGTCCCAGGTGTCAACTCACCCCATCCTTTTATCCTGCAGGTCTGTTCTGGAAGGATGACATCACCCAGGATGCAATGATCCAAAAGATGGAGCATGCCAGCAGACTGCATCCCCAAGATCCATGCCTGAATGATGGGAAGGCAGTTTTCCCCCCTAAAACCGCTGCGGTGAGGTGCATGAGGCCTGTGGTCATTCCAAGCATTCTGGCAGACAGACGGAACAGGGAAGGAATGTGTGCTAAAACTGCGGGTAGAAGTTGCCAGGAACACTGTGAGGAGAATAATTCAGAGGTCCTGTTTGGAATCAGCAGAGAAGAATTTCATGATCCATTAGTGATATCTGCAAAGGGAGGGGAGGTGGGTGTGGCAAGCCTGGGTCCAATTTATCATTCCCTGTCTCTTCTAGAAGCAAACAAGAGGAGAAACTTCAACTCCTATTCCCCACGGTGAAACTCATGTATCTTCTCAATAATTGTGAATCCCTGACTTTGTATCCAATTGCTTTTCCTGTGGGGCCCTCTCACCCTTTTCTGCCTCCTTCTTGACTCCTGGTTTCCCTCCTCACAGAGCCCCCTGGCCAAGGTGAACAGGGATCAGTGCTTTACCTCCAAAGGGGTTTCTAAGGCCTTGAAACAAGAGGTGGCCAACCCTGTCAAGGTGAGGGGCTCACTTTTTCTAGGGAGGTTGGACCTGTTTAAATTTTTCCATTCCTAATCAAAGGTACCCCTAATTTCCTGTATCTCTCAGACTACCTATAGGCATTCATATGGGGGGCTGGACAGGATGCAGGCGCTGGGAGCCTGTAAGGAAGAAATTATCTGTAAGATCATGCATAGGTATTGAGTTTAAAATAGGCATTGAAACTGCAGTTTTCAAAATTAAAGGTCCTCCTTTTTGCCATATATGGCCTTGTATATAGCAAGTGATAGCAACACTCCCTTGAAGAATGGCAGGTGCAGCTCAGAGACCCTCACATTCAGCCTCCCCCTTGCTCTACTCCATGGCCTGGGCAAGTCACCCGGGCAAGGCTCTGAGACATCTCCTTGGGATCTTTGAACTCTTCAGAATCCAGAATGGAAACCACCCATCTAGTACTCCCATCCATCTTTATAGATGAGAAATTGGGGCCCAGGCCATGGGACATACTCAAGGCAACACCATGGGTTTGTGGCAGAGCCAAGACTGGACCCAGGTCTCCTGATTTCCAGCTCTTTCCCCTGCATAGTCCCTGCCCTTCATCTCAAGAACTGCAGTGGAATTTGGCCATTCCAAACATCAGACCGCGCCCGGCCTCTGCCTTCCTCATTTAAACAGGTCCAACCTCCCTAGAAAAAGTGAGCCCCTCACCTTGACAGAGTTGGCCACCTCTTGTTTCAAGGCCTTAGAAACCCCTTTGGAGGTAAAGCACTGATCCCTGTTCACCTTGGCCAGGGGGCTCTGTGAGGAGGGAAATCAGGAGTCAAGAAGGAGGCAGAAAAGGGTGAGAGGGCCCCACAGGAAAAGCAATTGGATACAAAGTCAGAGATTCACAATTATTGAGAAGATACATGAGTTTCACCGTGGGGAATAGGAGTTGAAGTTTCTCCTCTTGTTTGCTTCTAGAAGAGACAGGGAATGACAAATTGGACCTAGGTTTGCCACACCCACCTCCCCTCCCTTTGAAAAACCACATTGAAAAAAGAGGTTTTTTTTTTTTTTGGACTAAGACCTAAATTATAAGAAGGTGGCAACCAGAGGAAGATGTAAAGGAAGGGCATCTGAGGTGGACAGCATTGCCACTATGAATGTCCTGAGACACCCATACCATGTCATGTTAAGGAATAGACAGAAAAGTCAGTGGCCAAAGATGAGGGTGGAGAATTAGGCCCAGGACTGACCACACAGGGGCTCACAGATCATAGCAAAAGGTTTGGATTTTATTCTAAGTACAGTGGGAATTTAACTGGGAAATTTTAAGGAAAGGAATGTCACAATGTGATATGATTTTAAAAGGCCACCCTGGTGATGTTGGGGAATGAACTGTAAGGAGAGCAAGAGTGAAAACTGAGAGGTTTGTAAGGAGAGGCTCATCCTGGTCCAGGGAGACCAAGGTGGCTTGAATTTGGGTGGTGGCAGTGAAGCAGGGCACCCCCGGCTGGCTGCACCCTCCATCTAAAGGCAACCTGCACCACAGGGGGTTCCAGCTCCTCATGCTCTCCAAGGAAACAGATTAATACTTCCATAATGTGGCAGCTGGGCTTCCTAAGCCTGGATTGGTTGCTGGGGCAACATAATCAGAGCTCAGTGACGGAAGTGACGGAGACCTACCTGTGGGGGACTGGTTGCCCTGGTGCTCCCAGGAATAATGCAAACAAGGAGCTGCCATTCTTCTCCAGACCTAAGCTTAAGGGCAAACCATGGAGAGACAGGGCTACATGTGAGACCCAAGGGGACAGGCTCTCAGTCGGTGAGCTGTCACCATGCTGAAGGGTTACTCAAATCAGGCTGTTACTACAGTATTTGTGGAAGGAGGGCAGATGAGGGAGGAGCCACCGTCTCACATCCCGACTCTAGCTCCCTTGTTTCTTCTCGTTTTAGGGCTTCTCTGGGCCATTTCCTACTGTGGGCCGCAATCTTGTGGCTGATTGAGACCTCATGTGGAGCCTCCCTGCCCCAGCATCCTTCCCATTGCCCTTCAGTGGGGCAGTTCTTGGATGACCCAGATTTGAATCATTAAAGTAGACTCTCATACAAACACTGTCTGTGAGTTTGTCTTGAGGCAAGATGGGTGGGGGTTGAACTTGGCCAGAGCCTCCATACGGAGGGAGGTGGGACCAAACCATGGAGTGGGGATGAGGGGAGCATAACTCTTGGCTGATGGAAGACTGGCTTCTGTCTTGTTTTCCTTCCACTGATAATTCCCGGAGTAGGGAAAGTGAGAGTGAGACCACAGCTGGAATGGCAGGCCCCCTAACCCAGCCACACTGTGTGGTCTAGTTGCCCATCCTTTCACGTTATGGGGAGGTGGACTCCATATTCATTTCTTTTACCCCTCATGCCAGACAGGCCTGGCCCCTGCTGTTTTTTGAGGGTCCCCACCTTCAGCATTATAGCCCCTGCCAGGCTTTCCCACCCATCCTGTCTACAAGGACCAACAGATCAGTGCTGAGGTCAGAGTGTACACACATTGGACATTCTGATCATTCTTGCCAGTTTGCTCCTGGTAGCTTAAAATCTTAAAAGGGAGTTGGTAATCTCACCACCCACGCTAAGCCAACAACCAAACACTACAATGTCCTATTTGCAGAGCTTTATATGTTTTGAAGCACTTTCACACACGTTGGAGGCTCACAGGTATAAGCAAATGGGCAGGTATCAAGACTGGGTTTCTTGGTCGTGCACAGTGGCTTATGCCTGTAATCCCAGCACTTTGGGAGGCCAAGGCGGGTGGATCATTTGAGGTCAGGAGTTCGAGACCAGCCTGGCCAACATGGTGAGACCCTATCTCTACTAAAAATACAAAAATTAGGCTGGGCACGGTGGTTCACGCCTGTAATCCCACACTTTGGGAGGCGAGGCAAGGGGATCACCTGAGTTCAGGAGTTCGAGACCAGCCTGGCCAACATGGTGAAATCCCATCTCTACTAAAAATACAAAAATTAGCTGGGTGTAGTGATGCACACCTGTTATCCAAGCTAATCAGGAGGCTGAGGCAGGAGAATCACTTGAACCCAGGAGGTGGAGGTTGCAGTGAGCTGAGATCACACCCCTACACTCCAGGCTGGACAACAGAGCAAGATTCCATCATAAATAAACAAAGAAACAAAAATTAGCCAGGCATGGTGGCGCGCTACTCAGGAGGCTGAGGTAGGAGAATCGCTTGAACCTGGGAGGCGGAGTTGCAGTGAGCCAAGATCGCACTACTGCACTGCAGCCTGGACGACAGAGTGAGACTCCATCTCAAAAAAACAAACCAAAAAAAACAAAAACAAAAACTGGTTTTCTCTAAGGAATTAGAACTTGGCCACACCACATCTTCCCCATTTATACAACCCAGAGAAACTACGTGACTAGTTCTTAATGATCCAGATTCTCAGTCATGCTACTGTAGTTGCCCTTTCCTTTCTTGTTATGTTCAAGGACATAGCTAAAGCCAACGTTAGACTGGTCATACTCATTCGTACCTAGTTCTCATCAAATCAATTAACCCCTGCCACTCATCCATCTTTTCTTCTTATGCCTTTCTTTCTCATTCGTTTTCAAACATGTATGTAATCATGTGCTTCACGGTGCCTGGCCTTTATGCTGAGTCACATATTTGGTTCCTGCCCTCAAAGACCTTTAAGAGTAGTCAGGGCAGGGTGCGGTGGCTCATTCCCATAATCCCGGCACTTTGGGAGGCCGAGGCAGGCAGATCACTTGAGCCCAATAGTTTGAGACCAGCCTGGGCAACATGGTAAAACCCCATCTCCACAAAAATACAAAAATTAGCTGGGCATGGTGGTGTGCACCTGTAGTTCCAGCTACCTAGAAGGCTGAGGTGAGAGAATCACTTGAGCCCAGGATGTCGAGGCTGCAGTGAGCCATCACTGTGCCACTACACTCCAGTCTGGATGACAGAGTGAGGCTGTTTAAAAAAAAAGTCAAGAAAGTAAGCCACACATAACATAGCGTCATTCAGGTATCTACAAGGAGTGAATGCAGTGGATACCCCACCCCATATCTCCTGGCGTGCATCTCCATTTGCCTGCAGCTGCAGGTGGACAGTTCTTGAACCTGTCAGCCTACCCACCTCATGCCCTGGGTTTCTGCTTCTCATCCTGCAGGCTTTCTGGAATGCCAAGGGACTGCCCGCCTGTGCCCCAGGCAGCCCTGAAGCACCTGGGATGTAATGCCCCTAGAGGCAACTCTCAACCAGTTAAGGACCAAATTTAGTGCAAAAATATCCCAGATTCCACCAGTCCTTAGTGAGGAATGTTCAGTATGAGTCTTTAGAGGGTCCCTAGTGAGATTCAGCCTCGTCGCCCACAGTGGTAACCTGTTCAGCAACACACTTAATATTATTGGCTTTTCTTCCTTCTTTGGCTTACTTTCCCTGTCCTTCATCTGTGATTTCTGGAATCATCTCCCACAGGAACTACCTGCATCCAAATTATTTATTTATTTATTTTTGAGATCCAGATCTCGCTCTGTCACCCAGGCTGGAGTATAGTAGTGCAATCATAGCTCACAGCAGCCTCAGTCTCTTGGGATTCTTCCACCTCACTTGAGCCCGAGAGACTGAGGCTGCTGTGAAAAATTGGAAGAATCCAATTCCTCCACCTCACTTGAGCCTGAGTAGCTGGTACTACAGATGCTCACCACCATGCCTGGCTAATTTTTTTGGTTTTTAGTAGAGACAAGGTCTATGTTCCCCAGGCTGGTCCCAAACTCTTGAGCTCAAGCAATCCTCCTGCCTTGGCCTCCGAAAGTGCTGGGATTACCAGCATGAGTCACCATGCCCAGCCCAAGTTCTTGTCTCAGTCTGCTCTTGGGTCCACCCAGACCAAGCCTACTATGTGCCAGACATTCTTCTAGGCCCTGGGGATACAGTTGTGAACAAGTCAGAGTATCCACTGCCATGGATTTGGTTATAAATCATTGACTAACTGCCTGGGTATAGGGCAGAATCTAAGCAATTTATCTGGCCCACAGAGCATTCAAGTTCTTGTCTCACCAACCTCTTCAACACTGCGGTGTTTCCTCCATCCTGCTGTCCTATGTGCACCGGCAATTCAGCGCTATTTGCATTTCCCCAAACATATCCAGCTGTTTTATGCTCCTGGGCCCTTGTATCAGCAGTTCCCTCTGCATATAAGTGCCCCATCCCCAGCACACCTTGTCAATCTTGTCTGAAAAATCTAAATTCTCCTCTGTGGTCCATTCCCTGACCCTCATAATATCACCCCCATGCCCAGAGCAAAGTTGAAGAGGTTGGAAAAATAAAACCTATAGAGGACATTAAATAATCTGACAATTCTGGGACATGGTGAATGGGTAGGAAAGATGGGAGTTTTTAGAAAGGAAGGCAGGTTCAGTTCCTGTTGCAGAGGACCAGGTTATCTGATTTGAGTAGTATCTGATAGGTAATGAGGAGACACTAAATGTTTTTGAGCAAGAGAACACAATGAAAGTTGTGCTTAAGCACAGCCTCACATTTCTGTTTAAGGATGGATTAGAGAGCAGGAGAAAGTGGAAACATTTTAGAAACACTGTTGCAATGGTGGGGGTGTCCCATACAGGACCTGAATGGGAGTGAAAGAGGACATGTATGAGAGATATTTTGAAGGATGAGTTAATAAGCCTTGGCAACTGTTATGGGTTGAATTTTCCCCCAACTAAAAAAAAAAAATTCCTATGTTGAAGTCCTAATCCCCAGTACTTCCAAATGTGATGTTATTTGGAAATAGGGTTGTTGCAGATGTAGTTAGTTCAGATGAGGTCATTAGGACGGACTCTAATTCAATACCAATCATGGTATCCTTATAAAAAGGGGAAATACACAGTGGCCAGTGCTTGTAGTCCCAGCTACTCAGAAGGCTGAGGCAAGATAATCGCTTGAGCACAGGACTTTGAGACCATCCTCGGCAGCAGAGGGAGACCCAATCTCAAAAAAAGCAGGGGCAGGATTTGAAGACAGCCATAGCTAGAGCAAAGAAGATGTGAAAAGATAAAGGGAGATGGAAGCCATCTACAAGGCAAGGAGAGAGTTCTGAAACAGATTCTCCCTCACAGCTCTCAGAGGGAATCAACCCTGCCAACAGCTTGGTTTCAGATTTCTAGCCTCCGAAGCTGTGAGACCATAAATTTCTGTTGTTTAAGCCGCCCGGTCTACGGTACTTTGTTACAGCAGCCCTAGCAAACTAGTACAGATGACTGGGCTTTGTTGAAAGAGGAGGCTTACCTGAATTTAGAGATTTTGTGACTGAGTGAATAAAAGTGCCATTCACAGAACAGGAATATCTGGAGAATTGAAGAAGGAAAATTGATTTACTCTTAAGAGTTAAAGCTGGGAGCTCATTTAAGGACATCACCACAGCTGTGTCCTCCTATCTCTTTCCTACTTCATTACCTTTTCTTCGGATGTCTCATTATTTTTGTCAACACATGCTGTAATATCTTCTATATTTATTTTTTCCTGAATTTCTGCTTCTGGTAATGTTGCACTAAGTCATTACCTCAAGCCTTTTGGATGTCTGATCATTTTCGTCAACACATGTTGTAATATCTCCTATATTTTTTCCTCAATTTCTGCTTCTGGTAATAATGCACTAGGTCATTACCTCAAGCTCATACTCCTCAGGCCCCTGCTGAAGACAGCTTGTCTTAGACTGATTCCTCCTAAAGTCAAACTGCGAAATAAGGGCTTGTATAAAGGTTGTTTAGCTTGGGAAGATATCACAAGATCAAGAGTGGGAGAATGAAAAGAGTGAAACAGGAGGGCTTGGAAAGCTAATTTAAGGGGGCAAGAATGAGTTGTAGGCCACTGGGAATCAGTTCTTCTGGGGACTCTTTAAGCATCAGGTACAAGATATACCCTACAATTGTCCTTCGGAAAGAAAAGTATTTATCTTCTAGTTTCCATCCGCCATTGGATCAAGAGTTGACCTATGGGACGTTAATTTCCTCATACTTCCAGGTTTTTCATGGATGAGATGACTGAACAGATTCCCAGGAGTGCCTAATGCTGTCGTAGCAGAGCAGACTCAAACCAAAAACAAGAGATATTTAGTGCAGTTGAGGCAGGTGGTGTCAGATGATGCCTGCATGCTGCTGCTGGCTGCAGCAATGGCTAGAGTTAAGATAACTCAGGCCAGGAAAGGTGGCTTACACCTGTAATCCCAGCAATTTGGGAGCCCGAGGCAGGCAGATTGCTTGAGCTCAGGAGTTTGAGACCAGCCTGGGAAACATAGCAAAATCACATTTCAAAAAAATATGTAAAAATTAGCTGGGCGTGGTGGTGCGTGCCTGTAGTCCTAGCTACTTGGGAGGTTGAAGTAAGAATTACCTGAGCCCGGGAGTTCAGGCTGCAGTGAGCTGAAATTACAGCACCGCACTCCAGCCTGGGCAACAGGGTGAAATCCTGCCTCAAAAAAATAAGTGGGTGAAAAATTACCAAAATCTTTTTTAAACCATCAAGGAATGAGCAAGAGAGTGAGAAGAAACTGACACAGAAAAAGATCCAAGAAAGGAACAGAATCCAGAGATAGTAGACCCAAAGTTCAGGGTTGCAATGGAGAAATTTTCCATTCTTAGGAGGTAGATGATCAGCCTGGGCAATGCAGTGAGACCTCATCTTTACAAAAAATAAAATTAGTGGGGCAGGCCAGCATACACTGGTAGTCTTAGCTACTTGAGAGGCTGAGGCAGGAACATTGATTGAGCCTGGTAGGTCAAGCCTGCAGTAAGCCAAGGTTGCACCACTGCACTCAAGCCTGGGTGACAGAGCAAGAGCCTCTCTCTTGTGGCGGGGGAGGGGAAGGTCTAGAAAAGACTGATTTAGACAGACTGTGGAGCTAGAGGAGTAGATGTTAGAATCCAGGGCTTGTGGGCCGGGCGCGGTGGCTCACGCTTGTAATCCCAGCACTTTGGGAGGCCGAGGCGGGCGGATCACGAGGTCAGGAGATCGAGACCAAGGTGAAACCCCGTCTCTACTAAAAATACAAAAAATTAGCTGGGCGTGGTGGTGGACGCCTGTAGTCCCAGCTACTCGGAGAGGCTGAGGCAGGAGAATGGCGTGAACCCGGGAGGCGGAGCTTGCAGTGAGCCGAGATCGCGCCACTACACTCCAGCCTGGGTGAAAGAGCGAGACTCCGTCTCAAAAAAAAAAAAACAAAAACAAAAAAAAAAGAATCCAGGGCTTGTGAAAGAAAGAATTCTAGTAAACTTCTCCGTGTTTTGGCCTGGGAACAAGAAACAAACTCCAAGCATCAAGATAAAAAAGTAAAATTAGCTGGGTATGGTAGCGCATGCCTGTAATGTCAGCTACTCTGGGAGGCTGAAGCAGAAAAATCAGTTGAACCCAGAAGGCAGAGATCGTGCCATTGCAGTAAGCCAAGATCGTGCCATTGCACTCCAGCCTGGGCAACAAGAGTGAAACTCTGTCTCAAAAAAAAGAAAGAAAGAAAGAAAGAAAGAAAGAGAGAGAGAGAGAGAGAGAGAAAGAAAGAAAGAAAGAAAGAAAGAAAGAAAGAAAGAAAGAAAGAAAGGAAGAAAGAAGTAACCCTTGCTCAGTCTGCAGTATGGCTCTGAAATTGGATTAAGGTTATATTAGATTGCTAGTGCTTTCAGGCACCTGCAGACATAAATGAAAATCCATCAAAACTTTAAATTATTTCTACAAATAATTTTCCAAATACTATATGCTCTGCACAATAGATAACAAAAACAGACTCACAGTGATTTCAATGAAAAACACTGGTTCCAACACAAAACATCTGTGCTTGCTATGTTCAAACCTACAAAGACCAAACTATAATTTTTGACAGGAAACCAGAAACCACAGAGTGTAATATAAAAGATTTTTTTTTTTTTTTGAGATGGAGTCTAGCTCTGTTGCCCAGACTGGACTGCAGTGTCCAGGCATGGTGGTGTATGCCTGTAATCCCAACACTCTGGAAGACCGAGGCGGGTGGACCACCTGAGGTCAGGAGTTCGAGACCAGCCTGGCCAACATGGTGAAACCCCATCTCTACTAAAAATACAAAAATATTAGCCGGGCGTGGTGGTGTGGGCCTGAAATCCCAGCTACTCCGGGAAGCTGAGGCAGGAGAGTTGCTTGAACCGGGAGGCGGAGGTTGCAGTGAGCCAAGATTGTACCACTGCTCTCCAGCCTGGGTGACAGAGTAAGACTCCATCTCAAAATAATAATAATAATAATAAAATATGGGCATGGTGGTTCATGCCTGTAATCCCAGCACTTTGGGAAGCCGAGATGGAAGGATCACTTGAGACCAGGAATTTGAGACCAGCCTGGTTAATATAGTGATACCTCATCTCTAAAAAAGAAAAAATTATTATTATCGTTTATTATTAAATAAAATCAATAAACTAAGTTTACATTTTAGAAAACTAGAGAAACAAGTACAATTTAAGCCTAAAGCAAGTGGAGGAAAATGAATAACAAAAATCAGGGTAGAAACCAATAAATTTTACAACAGGGAAATAGAAAAAAATCAATGAAACTCAAAAGCTGGTTCTTTGAAAAAAAATGAGAATCAAATAGAAATGCTAAAACTTAAAAATACAAGAACCACCTGTAATTCCAGCACTTTGAGAGGCCAAGGTGGGCACATCACGAGGTCAGGAGATTGAGACTATCCTAACACGGTGAAACGCTGTCTCTACCAAAAATACAAAAAATTAGCGGGATGTGGTGGTGCGCACCTGTAGTCCCAGCTACTTGGGAGGCTGAGGCAGGAGAATGGCATGAACACAGGAGGTGGAGCTTGCAGTGAGCCGAGATCGTGCCACTGCACTCCAGCCTGGGCAACAAAGACTCCATCTCAAAAAAAAAAAAATACAATAACTAAAATTTGTAATTCATTAATGGGCTTAACTACTGAAAGACAATTGGTACCAGAAGATAGGTAACATTTCAACTGCTGAGTATATTCCTAATGGAAATGAGCACTATTTTCACACTCACGCACACACAATACTCACTAAACAATATGCAAAAATGTTCTTAATCTCATACAATAATCTCCAAACTGGAAATCACCCCAAAGTCCATCAGTGGGTAAACGGTGGTATATTCATATAAGGAAATGTTAAACTATACACCGATAGACACAGCAACATAGATAAATGTCATAGACATAACGTGGAGTGAAAAAACTCAGACACAAAAGAGGACACACTTTTTCCTTTTAAACCAAGTTCAAAAAGTAGCAAAGCTAATCTGATTGACATCAGCATCGTGCTACATAGGGGTATACTGACTGGTTAGGAGCATGAGGGATACTTCTGGGATGCTGGAAATGTCCTACATATTCATCTAGGTGGTGGTTACAGGGTTTTATATATATGCTATGTGTGTATAATTACAGAGCTGTAAACATAAGTTTGTACACTGAATGTAAATTGGATTTCAACAATAAATCATATCTACTTGCCTTAACAAAATAATATTAATAACAGAACCTTTCAAAATAAAAATGTGAAAGATGAATAAAAGAAAGATATTTTTGAAAAGAAGATGGATGGTTTGCTTTACCTGATATCAAGACTTAGTATGAAACCATAGTATTTAAGAAAGTGTGCTATTGATGCAAAGATAGGTAGATCTAGAAGACAAAATAAACCAGCTTGGGCAACATGGTGAAACTCCATCTCTACTGAAAGTATAAAAATTAGCTGGGCAAGGTGGTGCACACCTGTAGTCCCAGCTACTCAGGAGGCTGAGGTGGAAGGATCAGTTGGGCCCAAATGGTCGAGGCTGCAGTGATCCATCACCATATCACTGCACTCCAGCCTGGACAACAAAGCAAGACACTGTTTCAAAAACAAAACAAAAATAAAGAGCTCAGAAATAGACCCACAATGATGTGGACACTTGATTTATATTAAAGGTGGCACTACAAAGAGGAGAGGGTAATATTTTCAATAAAGAGTACAGGAACAATTAGGTATCTTTGTAGAAGAAAAACTCACCTTTACCCATAGCTTACAGCATACACAAAACTGGAATTCGGCCGGGCGCGGTGGCTCACGCTTGTAATCCCAGCACTTTGGGAGGCCGAGGCGGGCGGATCACGAGGTCAGGAGATCGAGACCACGGCGAAACCCCGTCTCTACTAAAAAAAAAATACAAAAAATTAGCCGGGCGTGGTGGTGGGCGCCTGTAGTCCCAGCTACTCGGAGAGGCTGAGGCAGGAGAATGGCGTGAACTCGGGAGGCGGAGCTTGCAGTGAGCCGAGATTGCGCCACTGCACTCCAGCCTGGGCGACAGAGCCAGACTTCGTTTCAAAAAAAAAAAAAACAAAACTGGAATCCTAGTGAATTATAGGCCAAGGATTCAACAATGAAGAATTTAGAAGATAGTATAAGAATATCTTCATGACCTCAGAATTAAAGGTCATGAAGTTTTCTTAAAGAGGGAACAAAGGTGCTAGAAAATTAAAGAAAAGATAGTACATTTGATCCATTAAATTAAGAATACCTGATCATCAAAAGACACCATTAAGAGAGTGAAAAAGGAAACCATAAATTGGAGAATATATTTCCTACTTATATGCCTACAAAAAGCTGGTATCCAGAATATATAAACAATCCTGCAAATCAATAAGACAAATATTTTTTAAACTCAATAAAAAATTGGCAAGACACTTGAACAGGTACTTTAAAACATGATCTTCAAATAATCTATAAACTCATAAAAGGTATTCAACATCGTCGGGGCACGGTGGCTCATGCCTGTAATCCCAGCACTTTGGGAGGCCGAGACGGGTGGATCACCTGAAGTCAGAAGCTCGAGACCAGCCTGGCCAACATAGTGAAACCTCATCTCTACTAAAAATACAAAAAATTAGCTGAGTGTGGTGGTGGTGCCTGTAATCCCAGCTAGTTGGGAGGCTAAGGCAGGAGAATTGCGTGAACCCAGGAGGCAGAGGTTGCTGTGAGATGAGATCGTGCCACTGCACTCCAGCCTGGGTAACAGTGCGAGGCTCCATCTCAAAAAAAAAAAAAAAGTATTCAACATCATGAGTCATCAAATAAATGCAAATTTAAACCACAAAATAACATTTCATTCCAACAGGATTGGTACGTTTTTTAGAAACTTACAATACCAGGTCTGGCAACAATATGGACTAACTAAAGCTCCATACTGCTGGCCTGAGTATAAATTGGTAAAATTAATTTATTTCTTTATTTTATTTATTTTATATTTTATATATTTTATTGTATTTTGACAGAGTCTCATTCTGCTGCCCAGGCTGGACTGCAGCGGCGCAATCTCGGCTCACCTCAACCTCTGCCTCCCGGGTTCAAGGGATTCTCCTGCCTCGGCCTCCTGAGTAGCTAGGATTACAGGTGCACGCCACCATGACTGGCTAATTTTTGTATTTTTAGTAGAAACCAGGTTTCACCATGTTAGCTAGGTCAGCCAATTGGTAAAATTTAGAAAACAGTTTTATATTAGCCATTAAAGTTGAACATACACTTACTATGGCCCATCAATTTAACTCCCAGGTATACCGTGGTTCTTAAATTTCAGCATGCATTAGAATCACCTGGAGGGATTGTTGAAGTCAGTCACATTCACAGTTGTTGCTTCAGTAGTTCTGGAACCCAAGAATTTGCATTTCTAAGAAATTTTCAGATACTGATACTGCTGGTCCAGAGACCACAGTTCAAGAACTACT
This sequence comes from Symphalangus syndactylus, assembly GCF_028878055.3. Classification (NCBI taxonomy): domain Eukaryota; kingdom Metazoa; phylum Chordata; class Mammalia; order Primates; family Hylobatidae; genus Symphalangus; species Symphalangus syndactylus. The sequence goes on along the minus strand of NC_072430.2, from coordinate 123,942,019 downwards.
AGCTTAGAGAAATGCACACATAGGTACACAAAAGAAGTGTGTACAGGAATATTCATAATAGCGGCTGGGCGAGGTGGCTGACGCCTGTCATCCCAGCACTTTGGGAGGCCAAGGCGGGAGGATTATGAGGTCAGGAGTTAGAGACCAACCTGACCAACATTGTGAAACCTCATCTCTACTAAAAATACAAAAATTAGCCAGGCGTGGTGGCACGCACCTGTAATCCCAGCTACTCGCGAGGCTGAGGCAGGAGAATCACTTAAACGCGGGAGGTAGAGGTTGCAGTGAGCCAACATTGTGCCATTGCACTCCAGCCTGGGTGACAGAGTGAGACACTATCTCAAAAAAAAAAAAAAAAAAATTCATAATAGTATGTCCGGAATTGGTGGGTTCTCGGTTTCACTGACTTCAAGAATGAAGCCACGGACCCTCGCAGTGAGTGTTACAGTTCCTAAAGGCGGCGTATCTGGAGTTCGTTTCTTCCGATGTTCGGATGTGTTCGGAGTTTCTTCCTTCCGGTGGGTTCGTGGTCTTGCTGGCTCAGAAGTGAAGCTGCAGACCTTTGCGGTGAGTGTTACAGCTCTTAAAGTGGCGCGTCTAGAGTTGTTCGTTCCTCCCAGTGGGTTTGTGGTCTCGCTGGTTTCAGGAGTCAAGCTGCAGACCTTCACGGTGAGTGTTACAGCTCATAAAGGCAGTGTGGACCCAAAGAGTGAGCAGTAGCAAGACTTATCGCAAAGAGCAAAAAAAAACAAAGCTGCCACAGTGTGGAAGGGGTCCCGAGTGGGTCGCCACTGCTGGCGCGGGCAGCCTGCCTTTTTTCTCTTATCTGGCCCCACGCACATCCTGCTGATTGGTCCATTTTACAGAGAGCCGATTGGTCTGTCTTACAGAGAGCTGATTGATCCGTTTTGACAGGGTGCTGATTGGTGCGTTTACAATCCCTGAGCTAGACAGGAAAGTTCTCCACCTCCCCACTAGTTTAGCTAGATACAGAGTGTGGATTAGTGCATTCGGAAACCCTGAGCTAGACACAGGGTGCTGACTGGTGTGTTTACAAACCTTGAGCTAGATACAGAGTGCCGATTGGTGTATTTACAATCCCTTAGCTAGACTTAAAGGTTCTCCAAGTCCCCACCAGACTCAGGAGCCCAGCTGGCTTCACCCAGTGGATCCCCCACCGGGGCCGCAGGTGGAGCTGCCTGCCAGTCCTCCGCCCTGCGCCCGCACTCCTCAGCCTTTGGGTGGTCGATGGGACTGGGCGCGGTGGAGAAGGGGGCGGCACTGGTCAGGGAGGCTCGGGCGGCGCAGGAGCCCACGGCGGAGGGGAGGCTCAGGCATGGTGGGCTGAGGCCCGGCGAGAAGTTGAGCACAGCAGCTGCTGGCTCAGGTGCTAAGCTGCTCACTGCCTGGGGCCAGCCGGCTGCTCCGAGTGCGGGGGCCCGCCGAGCCCACGCCCACCCGGAACTCGCGCTGGCCGGCAAGTGCCGCGTGCAGCCCCGGTTCCCGCCCGCGCCTCTCCCTCCACACCTCCCCGCAAGCTGAGGGAGCCGGCTCTGGCCTTGGCCAGCCCAGGAAGGGGCTCCCCACAGTGCAGCGGCGGGCCGAAGGGCTCCTCAAGCGCGGCCAGAGTGGACGCCAAGGCCGAGGAGGTGCCGAGAGCGAGCGAGGGCTGTGAGGGCAGCCAGCACGCTGTCACCTCTCGATAGTATTATGCATAATAATACTAAACCTGAAACAACACAAATGTCCATCAGCAGAAAAATGGATACAAAAAACAATTTTTTTTTTTATACGAAGTCTTTATTACCCAGGCTGGAGTGCAATGGCGCAATCTCGGCTCACTGCAACCCCCACCTCTCAGGGTCAAGCGATTCAGCTGCCTCAGCCTCCCGAGTAGCTGGGATTACAGGCATGAGCCACCACACCTGGCTGGGACTACAGGTATGTGTTCCCACGCCCAGCTAATTTTTGTATTTTTTGTACAGACAAGGTTTCGTCATGTTGCCTGGGCTGATCTCAATCTCCTGGGCTCAGGTGATCCTTCTGCCTCGGCCTCCCAAAGTGCTGGGATCACAGGCATGAGCCATTGTACCTAGCCTCTACAAAAAAAAAAAAAAAAAAAAAAAAAAATAGCCAGGCATGGTTGCTCACAATGGTAGCTGCTCAAGAGGCTGGGGCAGAAGGATTGCTTGAGCCCAGGAGTTGAAGGCTGCAGTGAGCTATGATCTCGCCGCTGCACTCCAGACCGAGTGATAGAGTGAGACCCTGACTCTAAATAAATAAATGTTTAAAAATGTATTAGTCACTGTTAGAGGTCACTGCACTACACAGACTCATTATTTTGCAAAAGGGTAAAGAGAAAAAGCTAAGAATGTATGTTACCTTTCCAGTTGGAATTGCATTTTAGTGTAAACTAAACCCAGTTGATGAGAGAAAGCCCTTCTTTACAAAATAAAATAAGCGATAAATGTGAATGGAATGATAGGATTATAAAAATCACCATTTTGCAACCTGTAATGAAATCATTTAGTCAAGGATGGATCACCAATGAATAGTGAAACCATTAGGTGAAAAGTTGATGAGGAGCTAGATAGTCTCACAGTGCCAAAGTATCATCCAAGGATTACATGCTGGTCACATTAGGAAACCACAGCTTTACATGCAGAGATCTGGCTGTCTCTACCTTAAACCAGTGATCAATTTTAACATCACTAATAGAACAGTCAGACATCATGTACTTCCTGAAATGATGCAATGAGAGGCATTTTGCTTTAAAAATTCTTTAATTTGATACAATCAAGACTTCATACATAACTTCTAGTTTACAGGAAATACAGGTGATATGCAGGTTATACACTGGAGAAATACAGGGAAATACAACACGAAGAAAAAATCAGATAAACCCAGAAGAAGAGTTCTAAAGAAAATTAGACCTGGTCTATCAACATGACAATATCAAAAATGGGGGAGGGGAGACAGGAGATGGTGTCTATGCTAATTTACAGAGAATTAAGAAACATAACAAAGGCAGTGGTTGTTCTTAAAATTGACTGTTATTTTGAACAAAACACCTGAAAAGAAAAGGCATTTTGGGGGAAACAATCTGAGAAATTTGAATATGAACTGAGCATTAAATTATATTAAGGAACGGCCAGGCGCGGTGGTTCACGCCTGTAATCCTAGCACTTTGGGAGGCCGAGGTGGGCGGATCACGAGGTCAGGAGATCGAGACCATCCTGGCTAACGCGGCGAAACCCCATCTCTACTAAAAATACAAAAAATTAGCCGGGCGCGGTGGCAGGCGCCTGTAAACCCAGCTACTCAGGAGGCTGAGGCAGGAGAATGGCGTGAACCCGGGAGGCGGAGCTTGCAGTGAGCCACTGCAGTCCAGCCTGGGTAAAAGAGCAAGACTCCTTCTCAAAAAAATAAAAAATTAAAAAAAAATTATGTTAAGGAATTATTGTAAAATTTTTTAGGTGTGGTAACAGCACTTAGGTTGTGCAGGAAAATGTCCTTATTTCTTGGAGATGCATAATGAAATATTTCGAAGAGAAATGTCATGATGTCTATCATTCATGTTTAAATACTAAAAAGAAGCAAATATGGTAAAACATCAATAACCAATAAGTAGCCTTTCCGCGGTATCTGTAGGGGGGTCCATACGGCGTTGTTCTGGATTCCCGTCGTAACTTAAAGGGAAACTTTCACAATGTCCGGAGCCCTTGATGTCCTGCAAATGAAGGAAGAGGATGTCCTTAAGTTCCTTGCAGCAGGAACCCACTTAGGTGGCACCAATCTTGACTTCCAGATGGAACAGTACATCTATAAAAGGAAAAGTGATGGCATCTATATCATAAATCTGAAGAGGACCTGGGAGAAGCTTCTGCTGGCAGCTCGTGCTATTGTTGCCATTGAAAACCCTGCTGATGTCAGTGTTATATCCTCCAGGAATACTGGCCAGAGGGCTGTGCTGAAGTTTGCTGCTGCCACTGGAGCCACTCCAATTGCTGGCCGCTTCACTCCTGGAACCTTCACTAACCAGATCCAGGCAGCCTTCCGGGAGCCACGGCTTCTTGTGGTTACTGACCCCAGGGCTGACCACCAGCCTCTCACGGAGGCATCTTATGTTAACCTACCTACCATCGCGCTGTGTAACACAGATTCTCCTCTGCGCTATGTGGACATTGCCATCCCATGCAACAACAAGGGAGCTCACTCAGTGGGTTTGATGTGGTGGATGCTGGCTCGGGAAGTTCTGCGCATGCGTGGCACCATTTCCCGTGAACACCCATGGGAGGTCATGCCTGATCTCTACTTCTACAGAGATCCTGAAGAGATTGAAAAAGAAGAGCAGGCTGCTGCTGAAAAGGCAATGACCAAGGAGGAATTTCAGGGAGAATGGACTGCTCCAGCTCCTGAGTTCACTGCTACTCAGCCTGAGGTTGCAGACTGGTCTGAAGGTGTACAGGTGCCCTCTGTGCCTATTCAGCAGTTCCCTACTGAAGACTGGAGTGCTCAGCCTGCCACGGAAGACTGGTCTGCAGCTCCCACTGCTCAGGCCACTGAATGGGTAGGAGCAACCACTGACTGGTCTTAAGCTGTTCTTGCACAGGCTCTTAAGCAACATGGAAAAATGGTCGATGGAAAATAAACATGAGTTTCTAAAAAAAAAAAAAAAAAACCAATAAGTATTGATGATGACTATGTAAGTATTCATTATGCATTTCTGTCCTTTTTAAATTTTATTTTATTTTACTGGAAAGCAAGAGAGGAAGGAGATCAAATTTGAACTTAAGAAGCTCACTCCCCTACTTATTGGATGACTAGAGTGGAAGCAAAAGAGCAGTTAGCTGATTGTTGCAGTGGTCGTGGTGAAAGAGCACAGTGTTTTAGTTCAGGTAGTGAGGGTGGACAGAAGTGGACTGATGGGAGATGTATTTTGCAGGCAGAAACCATAAAATGATTGCTAGCCTCGAGGTGGCACAGCGGGAGAGAAAGGAGAGTCAAAGCTAATGATGAGGCCAGGCCCCGTGGCTCACACCTGTAATCCCAGCATTTTGGGAGGTGAAGGCCGTTGGATCACCTGAGGTCAAGAGTTCAAGACCATCCTGGCCAAAAAGGTGAAACCCCATCTCTAATAAAAACGCAAAAATTAGCCGGGCAAGGTGCCGTGCGCCTGTAATCCCAGCTACTAGTGAGGCTGAGGCAAGAGAGTGGCTTGAACCCAGAAGGTGGATGTTGCAGTGAGCCAAGATCACGCCAGTGCACTCCAGCCTGGCCGACAGAGCAAGACGCCATCTCAATAAAAAATAAATAAAAGCTAATGATGAAAGCTAATATGTATGGAGCACGTGGTATGCACCAGTCCAGTCATCCTTCTAAGTGATCCACGTTAGTGTAACGAACGAAATCTTCACAATCACCGTGTGAGACAGGTACTAACTATCAACACCTCCACTTTGCAGATCAGGAAACTTGGAGGCAGAAAAGTTAAACAAGGTGCCCAAGGTCATACTCTTAGTAGATGCCCTGCTAGAACTGGAATCTAGGCATGCCTAACCATTTCTTCTTAAGGAAGAGAACAGTACCTTCAATGACAATGAGTAAGAGTATTTATTCTACCCACTTTTCTGCTTCTCGTCTTCGCGTTTATCATTCTGGACCCACCTATCTTTCCTGGCCCCCCCACTCAACTTAACCCTTTTCACCCACCCTGGGGCGGGGAGACAGAGGTGATCCTAGAAGAGGGCTACAGGGGTGGGGCCAAGTGGGAATTCTAGCGAGGCGCCTACTAGTTGACGGAGGAGGGATGGGCTAGGTAGGTCCCCCGCTCCGACAGGGCTCTTACGCCATATGTGACGCAAATTAGCTTGCGAGCTGGGGGTGGAGGTGTCGTCAGCACCCGCCTGCGGTTGGCCGCGTTGCAGCGAGAGGGACATGTAGACCCCGCCTCGTAGGGAGGTGGGGAGCGGCAGGCCCCTCCTCGGCCCCTCCGGCAGGCTCCCGCCAGCATCGCTGCGGCTCCGGCCTGGGAGCGAGCGCCCGGAGCTCGGAAGGATGCGGCGCCCGCGTCGGCCTGGGGGTCTCTGGGGATCTGGGGGTCTCCGGCTGCTCCTCTGCCTCCTGCTGCTGAGCAGCCGCCCGGGGGGCTGCAGCGCCGTTAGTGCTCACGGTCAGGAGGAAACTTGGGCTGGCGGGTGGTGCGGGGCGGGGATCAGCTTGGGGCCTGGAGCGAAACTCGGTGGGGGTGGGGGTGAAATGTCATGAAGCTCTGGGAGAATATGGGTTGGGGGAGGCATGCGAGATCAGAAAGGTGAGAGGGCGTCTGGGAGGAAAGGGGCGTAGGCCTGGAGGTGGGGCTGGGAATACGGGGGCGGGACCTAAGAGAATTGGGCTCAGGGGAAAATTGCAGGTTCGGGAGAAGGACACGGGGTGCATGTGGGCAGAGGGACTTAGAGACCGGCTGCGAGACCACAGGAGAAGCCACTTGCTCCGAGGAGCCTGGGAGGTGGTGACAGGCGCTGAGGAATGGGAAGGGGAGGTGGCGGGGACGTGGCGGGGAGGATGAGGGAACGGTGATCTCTGGGCTGTGGAAGCCTGGGCCGCAGGCATAGAGTCCCAGCTGGGCCGAGAGAGAAGCCAGGGTTTCTCCGTAAGCCTAGAGAAGCTGATTGCAGCGATCTGATCTCCTATAACGGGGGACAGCACGGGGAGGGGGCACAGGAGGATGAAGAGGGGAGGGTCCTCTCTCGTCCCCCTCCCCACAGCCAGGCCTGGTGCTGACTCACATCTGTGCGGACAGTCAGCGCTGACTCACGGGCAGGGGGTGGGGGATAGGAGGGTGGCGCGTGGGGGAAGGGGCGCAGCCTCGCCGCCTGGCGCCCTCTTTCCCCACCCGGGCTTGGAGGCCCGAGAGGCAGACTACTTCCTGTGACGCTGTGGGTTGGCAGAATAGAACAGAGGGCTCAGGTCTAGTGGACAGTCCTCGCTCTGTGACCCCTTCCTCTCTGGTAACCGCCTCAAGGCGAGCCCTCGGCGGCGCCAGACTCAGAGCTTCAGCACCGCGGACAGCGCCAGCGGCTCGGGACAGCGCGGGGAGAGATGCCTAAGAGACACCCTCCCCAGCCCCACCCATACCCTCTTTCCCCCGACCGGGGGAAGTGTGCTAGAACCTCTTCTGAGTTCCAGGCCATTATAGGATGCTTTTGTATATTTGGGAAGGAAATTCCTCTTTCAGAATTTGGCCAAAACCTCTCCTACAGTAATTCTATGAGTCTCTCTCCCGGCACCTGGAAGATTTCTTCCCTATCACTCAGTTAAGCAAACAGAGGCTTTTAAAGATACAGACTCACAAATTCTTAAAATCCAAAACTAGATCCCATGGTTCCTTTTAAGAATTTCAGGCCTGATTCCTACTCTCCTCCCAGCTTAAGGCCTTCTTTAGAATGAAAGAATAAATTGCATCTGCTTCTCCCTTTCCCAGCCTGTCCACCCATCTGCCCATTCTCTGTGTGTGGGTGTCTGAGCCTCTGCTCACCTGTTCCTCTACAGGCTGTCTATTTGACCACAGGCTCTGCTCTCACCTGGAAGTCTGTATTCAGGGTGAGTGAGGCCCAAGCATAGAACTCACAAGATCGGGGGGAGAGGGGCAATAAAAAACAAGAAGGGGAGAGAAGGCCCAGAAAAGAAGAGGGCTACTGGGCTTGAGAAGAAGGAAGACTTGCCTGGAGGAGGAGAGGTAGGGGAGGAGGTGAAGAGAGTACTGTCCATTTGCAACCTGGACTTTGGAAGGCCTCTTATTCAAGCCCCCTGCTGACACCACTTTTGTGCCCTTAGATGGCTTGTTTGGGCAGTGCCAGGTGGGAGTGGGGCAGGCCCGGCCCCTTTTGCAAGTCACCTCCCCGGTTCTCCAACGCTTACAAGGTGTGCTCCGACAACTCATGTCCCAAGGTAAGGTCTGGGTGCACTGGAGGAGAGAGATTGGAACTTGGTTAGTTATGGGTGGGGAAGAAGATTTCTCTTCAAGGAATATTCCTATCACCCCCACTGCTGGAGCCTCGCCTTCCCAGATCTTGCTAGAGTGAGAGGTGGAACCCTAGAGATGGGCTATTCACATTTGGACTCTCTGGAGAAGCCCAGAGGAGGCTTCTAGAAGAAGTCACTGGAAAAGGCCAGCTTCCATCTCCTTAGAACCAGTTCCTCTCACTGGCATTGTCTGAGTGCTACAGAGCCAATAACTCTGGAATCCTCAGCCAGGATAATATTCCACTCACCCAATTCCTCATTCAACAAGTATTTATTGAGTACTTACTATGTAGCAGGCATAGTTTTAGGTATTTGGAATGTATCAGGGAATAAAACAAAGATCTCTGCTTACTGGAGTTTCTGTTTGGGGGATAAGGGGAGGAAACACACTATAAAAGTTAGAAAATACATAGTGTCTTAGAAGATGATAAATAGCATGGAATATTACAGCAGGATAAAGTGATCAAAATGGTGAGGTAGAAAGCTACAGTATTAAATCAGGAAATCAGGTGGTCAAGGTGGACATTATTGAGACTATGAAATCTGAACAGACTTTTTAAGGAGGTGGGGGAATTTGTCAGAAGGTTATCTAGGGGAAGAGTATTTCAGGCAGACCAAACAGCTAGGACAAAAGCACAATTCTGAAGAGCACCATGGAGGCCATGGGACTGTAGAAGATTGATGGAGAGGAAGAGTAAAAGGTGCAGTCAGGTAGGTAATGGGGGAAGGGATGTGGATCACTTTAGGGCCTCAAAGGGAAATGTATGGACATTGGCTTTACTCTGAGTAAAGAAGGAAACCATTACAAGATTTGGAGCTTGGGGGCACATGATCTGACTTACACTTTACAAGCATCACTTTTGCTGCTATAGTGAGACTAGAATAGATGGAGTCAAGAGTGGGTGAGGGGGACCACTAAAAACCACCACAATAGGTTGCTCTGTCTATGGAGTGCCATTCTTTTGTTTCTTCACTTCTCTAATAAACTGCTTTCACTTTACTAAAACAAACAAACAAAAACTACTACAATAACTCAGATAAGAGATGAATGTGGATTGGGCCAAGGTGTTTGCAGGGAAGGAATGAAGGATGACAGAATTCTGCATTTATTTTTAAGGTAGTCAGCATTATTTCGTGAAATATTGGATATGGTTATAAAGAGAGGAGTCAAAGACTTTTTGGGGTTTTTTTGTTTGTTGGTTGGTTGTTGTTGTTGTTGTTGTTGTTGTTGTTTGAGACAGAGTCTTGCTGTGTTGCCCAGGCTGGAGTGCAGTGATGCAATCTCTGCTCACTGCAACCTCCACCTCCCAGGTTCAAGTGATTCTTCTGCCTCAGCCTCCCCAGTAGCTGACATTACAGATGCGTGCCACCATGCCTGGCTAATTTTTGTATTTTTAGTAGAGACAGGGTTTCACCGTGTTGTCCAGGCTGGTCTTGAGCTCCTAACCTCAAGTGATCCATCTGCCTGGGCCTCCCAAAGTACTGGGATTACAGGTGTGAGCCATCGCGCCCAGCCAGGAGTCAAAGGTTTTATTTACTGAATAACTGAATCAGTGGAGATGTCACTAATTATAATGTGGAAACTTGCAAATTGATCAACTTGGTGGGAGTGTGTTGAGTTTAAGATGTCTACTCAAGTGAAGCAGGAGGTTGAGTACATGAGACTGGGTTCTGAGAGACAGAGGTCTCAACTGGAGATATAAATTTGAAATTCTTTGGCATGTAGATGGTAATTACACCCATGAGGTAGATGAGATAACCAAAAGATTGAGTGTCTATGAAGAAGACCAAGGATCAAGTCCTAGATAATTCTTATATTAAAAGGACCAGGCCAGGCTTAGTGGCTCACACCTGTAATCCCAATACTTTAGGAGGCTGGGGCAGGCAGATCATGAGGTCAGGAGTTCAAGACCAGTCTGACCAACATGGTGAAACCTTGTTTCTACTAAAAATACAAAAATTAGCCAGGCATGGTGGTGGGCACCTGTAATCTCAGCTACTCAGGAGGCTGAGGCAGAAGAATCACTTGAACCTGGGAGGTGGAGGTTGCAGTGAGCCGAGATCACACCACTGCACTCCAGCCTGGGTGACAGAGCAAGAGTCCATCTCAAAAAAAAAAAAAAAAAAAAAAAAAATGAGGACCAGGAGAAAGAGAGGAGCCATCAACTTCCTCTCAGGGAGACTGAGAAGGGGAAGCCAGTGGAGTAGGATTAAAAACAACAGTGTTCAGTGTCCCAGAAGCCAAGAGAAAGTGTATCAAGGAGGAGGAGTGACCAACAGTGTTAAATGATGATTACGGGATAAGTAAAATAAGATATGAGAATTGACCACCAGATTTGGACATGCAGACAAAGCTGCTCTTGATGAGAGCAGCTTTGGTAGAATAGTTGGGAATAAAATCCTGAATAAAGTGGATTAAGAGGGAATAGAAAGAAAGGAATTGGACGCAGTCAGTATAGACAACTTTTTCTAGAAGTCTTGCTGCAAAGAAATGGAGTGATCCCTAGAGAAGAACATGGGATCAAGCAGTATTTTTCTTAAGATGGAAGGAATTGCATATTGTTTGCATGGGAATAATGTGAATAATTCAGTAGAGAACAAAGGAAATTATGTAGGAAAGAGGAGAGAATTGCAAGGAGAGTGTTCCTGAGTAGGTGAGAGGGGATGAAATCTAGTGCTCAGAGGAACTGGCTTTAAATAGGAACACAGACAGCTCATCTAATGTGAATAAGCAAGGAGGCAGGTGTGGATGTTGGTAGATACCAGAATACAAGTTAAGAGCAGCACAGATTTTAAATCCAAAACTAGAGAAGAACAAATGAGGGTGAAAAGTGGGAAATTATTCCTTTAAAATAAGTGACTGAACTTTCCTGAGAGCAGAGTTTTTTTGGGGAAAGAGTCAAACAGGAGAGCTGTCTATGAATAAGATGATGATGATAATGGTGATGATGATGATGATGATGATGACAGCAATGAAGATGATTATACGTGTTTAAAACATGTGGATTGTGCTTTAGAGTTTTCTAAGCACTTTGATTTCCCTGATCACACTTGATCTTCACAACAGCCCCCTGAAATATGTATCATTTCCACTTTACAAACAGAGAAAGTTGAGGTTCGGGGTCAACACAAAGAATAATAACAATAGTAATAATAATTATGGTAATAGCATTTGTTAAAAGTTCACTACATGACAGGCACTATTCTAACCATTTGATATGTATATGTGTTATTTTAGTGATAATAACAATCCTAGGAGGTATAGATCCCCATTTTATTGATGAGGGAATTGAGGCTTGGAGAGGTTCAGCAACTTGCCCAAGGTTACATAATTCATCAGTAGCAAAGGCAGGATTCAAACCCAGGCGGTCTGGCTCCAATAGCTGTACCTGAGGGTGGGAAGAGGACAGCTCAGATCACCCACTGAGTTTGTCCCTCTACTCTGACAAACCCATGAGCTGCAGGGCAGAGGGTACAGTTCTGATCCCCAGTGGTCCCCGTTACAGGATCCCCAGACTCCTGAACCAACTTATGCTATCCTTTTTCCTGACAGGATTGTCCTGGCATGATGACCTCACCCAGTATGTGATCTCTCAGGAGATGGAGCGCATCCCCAGGCTTCGCCCCCCAGAGCCCCGTCCAAGGGACAGGTAGGCAGCCTTTCTCTACAACTCTAGCAATGGTGAGGCTGGTGAATCTGTGGTTGTCCTAATGGATGGAGGGAAGGGGAAGGAAGTGGGCACCAAGGCCAGCATGCTGGGGCACAGGTAAAGAGGTGCAGGAATGGTCACTCTCTGACATGCTCACATGACCAAGAGGAGCTGAGCTCATCTCTAGGGATCCAGAAAAACAGGGGCATTTTTAAATGTTTTGAAAAACATTGACGTTGTCTACTTTAAAAGAAGCTTCAATGTAGTCATCATGGGAGAAATTAGAATGGCGTTCGACTGAAGTTGTTCAATATTCCGTTTCATTACTATGTGAATTTCTGTATGACAGGAGCCACCATCAGCTTTTTGTGGTTAGGGCCTCTAAAGGCATCATTCAGACTCTGCAAAGCAGAGGAAAGTAAATGAGATTTAGGGAGCTCAGATGATGATACCAGGATGAAGACGGCATAGTGGTGGGGGTGGAGGAGCAGTCCTGAATATTTGGACGTATACTTGGAGAGCCAGGTGTGGGGACATGGCACACAGCGGCAATGGGGACAGCTACAGCCACGGTTCATCTACAGAAATTCCTGGCTGCCTTCCCCTGCTCCTGTTTGCCCCTTCTCCATCCCCAGCCTCATGATTACCCAGCCTTTGCAGCTGTTTCAGAGACCCAGCCATGCTCACCAGGCAGGCAGATACCTCTGCCCTCAGCTTGGCCCTCTGGTCCCTCCCCATTCCCATCCAGCCCATCTCTCTTCCCCTGAGGTCACTCAGTTTCTAAAGAGGTCAGGCCTGCTCTTAACCGCTGAGCCTGCCTGGCCCCGAATAGTTCTGCCTTGTAGGCGCTCTATGCCCTTCCCCCCACTCCAACACACACACTTTGCTTTCCTCTACAGGTCTGGCTTGGCACCCAGGAGACCTGGTCCTGCTGGGGAGCTGCTTTTACAGGACATCCCCACTGGCTCTGCCCCTGCTGCCCAGCATCGGCTTCCACAACCACCAGTGGGCAGAGGTGGAGCTGGGGCCAGCTCCTCTCTGTCCCCTCTGCAGGCTGAGCTGCTCCCCCCTCTCTTGGAGCACCTGCTGCTGCCCCCACAGCCTCCCCACCCTTCCCTCAGCTACGAACCTGCCTTGCTGCAGCCCTACCTGTTCCACCAGGTAAGTCCTTGACTCTGGTCCCGCCCCGACCACAGTCCCTTAGCCTGGACTTCTGCCCTTACCCAGATCTCTGGTTTTCCACAGTTTGGCTCCCGTGATGGCTCCCGGGTCTCAGAGGGCTCCCCAGGGATGGTCAGTGTCGGCCCCCTGCCCAAGGCTGAAGCCCCTGCCCTCTTCAGCAGAACTGCCTCCAAGGGCATATTTGGGGACCACCCTGGCAACTCCTACGGGGACCTTCCAGGGCCTTCACCTGCCCAGCTTTTTCAGGACTCTGGGCTGCTCTATCTGGCCCAGGAATTGCCAGCACCCAGCAGGGCCAGGGTGCCAAGGCTGCCAGAGCAAGGGAGCAGCAGCCGGGCAGAGGACTCCCCAGAGGGCTATGAGGAGGAAGGACTAGGGGGTCGTGGAGAGAAGCCTGCTTCCCCAGCAGTGCAGCCAGGTAACAAGGTCCTCAGCATCCACCTCCCTGTGAGGGCTGCTTTGGGGGAACCATGGTGGGGCCCTTCCCTGACAATTTATGCATTTGTTAACTTGTCATTAAAGTCATTCATACATTTAAGGAATGTCTACTGACAAGCTCTTCTATGCCAGGCACTAGGGAAGTGGTGGGGACACTGTGGGAATGGAGTTGATGTGACTCTCCTTCCAGTGGAGAGTCAAGATGTCCCGAAGTTTGATCTGGGTCCCAGGAAGACCTTTCCCCCAAAGTGTGGACAAGGGCTGGGAAAGGGAGGGCATCTCTTGGTGTCCTGGTGTTTGGGGAGACTCTCTTAATGTGCTAGTCCCCTCCCACCCTCACTCACTCATATGCATCCCACAAGTTCACCACGCAATCAGCCCTAAGCTCTGTGTCTGGCTCCCAGCAGATGCGGCTCTGCAGAGGCTGGCTGCTGTACTGGCAGGCTATGGGGTAGAGCTGCGTCAGCTGACCCCTGAGCAGCTCTCCATGCTCCTGACCCTGCTGCAGCTACTGCCCAAGGGTGCAGGAAGAAATCCGGGTAAGTGTCCAGGCAGACAGAGGGACCAGTATCTCCCAGCTCCATGGAGACCTCTTGCCCTGCCTCAAGACCACTTGGAGTAGCCTGGAGAGGAAGAGTCAGGCTTCAGGGGAGAGAGTTCCTTTGAGACACAGGGTCATTGCTGGCAAGGCAGGGAGCAAGGGGGTAGGGTGGCAAGCTTAGGAGTTAGATCAGGAGAAGACTAGAGGGTGGAAGTAATGGAAAAAGCAGCCAACAGAGGGTGTGAGCAGGGAAAAGGAGGCATCAGGAAGGATGGGTTGGTGACAATGAGGGCCTAAAAACGGGCATAGCCAGTGCTAAGAAGAAGCCAGTAATTGATGGGTAGAGAAATAACTGAACAAATAATAGCTTTGAGAGAGATGGCCAATGGCAGAGGGAGGAGTTAATAAAACAATAAATTGGGAGAAGGAAGCAAAGAGGAATGAGGCCAGGCTTAGGATGAGACCAGTAACAGGGTCTTGGTCACTGACTGAGATGAAGACCACAGCAAATGTACCAGGCTCAGGGTCTCTGGTCCTTTCTCCCACTTGTGTTGTGTAGACCTTAGCCATGGCCATTTTTCCAGACTCTTGTTTTTCCTGTCTTGCAGGAGGGGTTGTAAATGCTGGAGCTGATATCAAGAAAGTGAGTCCCCAGCACCTCCTTGACTCATAATCACCCCACAGCAGCACGCCCCCTTGCCAAACCTAAATCTCAAATTCAGGACCCAGAATCTGTATCCTCCCACCCCTCATTTTGGGGGAAACCAAGGCCCAGAGACCACAAGTTATTGCCTAAGGTCTCCCATCAAGTTGATGGCAGAACTGGGGCCAGAAAACTGAATTCTTAATTCATTCCTCTTTTCACTACAATCGTTTCAGACCATGCTCTGAGGATTCCTAGGGGAGGAGGGAAGTTCCGAGCAGGGACCCCTGTCTGAGTTTCTGTAGCAGGAGGAGCTCTGCTTCTTTCTGTTTCATGTGTTGGATTTCTAAGACTTTGTGGCTAAACAAAAGTCTAGAAACCATCGCCTGCCTGTTTGTCTTTTACCCTCACCCCAGCTTCTTTTGCTGCAGGGGTTTTCTGTCTCTAGCCCCATTCTGTGGATTAGTACAGACCATTTTCAATCATTCAATCCTTTATTCATTCATGCATCCACTTACTTGTCTCAGATGCTCTGGTGTCCTCTCTGTACCCAGCACTGCAGTGGTCCCTGGGGGTAGAAAATGAAAAGCAGGTCCTGAGCTCCACTGTGGAGAGCTCCGAGTCCAGGGTACCCTTTCCCCCAGCACTGTCCAGAGGCCACACCTCCACCCTCTTCTAAACAGACAATGGAGGGGCCGGTGGAGGGCAGAAACACAGCAGAGCTTCCAGCCCGCACACCCCCCATGCCTGGACACCCCACTGCCAGCCCCACCTCCAGTGAAGTCCAGCAGGTGCAAAGCCCTGTCTTCTCTGAGCCTCCCAAAGCTGCCAGACCCCCTGCCACACCTGTCCTGCTAGAGAAGAAAAGCCCACTGGGCCAGAGCCAGCCCACAGTGGCAGGACAGCCCTCAGCCCGGCCAGCAGCAGAGGAATATGGCTACATCGTCACTGATCAGAAGTAAGGGCTGCATCCTGGGAAGCTTTCCGGTCTGCTGGGAGTTGGGCTGGCCTGCCTGGCCAGAAGCAGAGAGCAGAAATCCAGACGTGCAGGGACAGGGAACTGGCAGGTTGCTCTGTACCCCTGGAGTGGCCTGTTTTAAGAAAATGACTGAGAGGGTTGCCCCACTTTCCTTCCTCTGCCTTCTCCCATCTCCAGGCCCCTGAGCCTGGCTGCAGGAGTGAAGCTGCTGGAGATCCTGGCTGAGCATGTGCACATGTCCTCGGGCAGCTTCATCAACATCAGGTGGGACTGGCATCTTGTTGGGGCAGTGGCCGAGATCTAGAAAGCAGCTTGAGCGAGAAGGTGGCTGGAGGGGCCTGGGGGAAGAAGAGCAGACAAGCTTTGAGCTCAGGGATGCTCCCAGCTGTATTGAAGGTACAGCCACACCCAGCCCGTTGCTGGCCCCACCCAGCATCTTCCTTGCCTCAGATGCCCCTGTAGGGCATCCCCGATCTGCTCCAGCCCCATCCTCTAATGGGGAGAGGGCCAGAGCTGGCCTCTTTTTTGAAGTCTGCGGTCTGGGCTGGAGAAGGCAGTAACATAGCTCCTATCTGACAGTGTGGTGGGACCAGCCCTCACCTTCCGCGTCCGGCACAATGAGCAGAACCTGTCTTTGGCTGATGTGACCCAACAAGCAGGTAAATATCTCTGTGACCTCAATCCCAGGCTTGGCCCCAGCCCCACTCCTATATCCAGGCCTGTTGCTGATGCCCCCTTGAAATGTTCCCAGCCCACATGGGCCCTGCCTGCCACTTGGCAGAGCAAGACAGAGGATAGAGACCACATGGGGCTGGAGCGAGCCTGACCTTTGTCCTCCCTGCAGGGCTGGTGAAGTCTGAACTGGAAGCACAGACAGGGCTCCAAATCTTGCAGACAGGAGTGGGACAGGTATGCGCTAACTGGAGAATCAGTCCAAGTCCCCAGAGGGCTGATGTCCGCAAGAGCTGGAGGCAAACCAGAGGGGAGAACTGGAGCTGAAACCTCGTGTGTCCGTTGGCCCGGCTGGCTGGGGGCGGCCTTCGCCCAAGCAGCCCCTCCCCCCGCAGTTCTCTTTCTGACCAGCAGATGGCGCAGGTGTCCCCTCCCTGCAGGACCAGCCCTCTGCAGTAAAAAGGCCTGAGAACTAGTTGAGCCGCCCTTAGTCTGCTGGAGCAAAGTCTCCAAATTCCAAGGGAACACCTTGCACAGAAAGGACATTATACTCAAAATATGTTTTGTTTGTTTGTCTGAGACAGAGTTTCACTCTTGTTGTCCAGGCTGGAGTGCAGTGGCTCGATCTCGGCTCACTGCAACCTCCACCTTCCAGGTTCAAGCGATTCTCCTGCCTCACCCTCCCAAGTAGCTGGGATTACAGGTGCCTGCCACCACGCCTGGCTAAATTTTTTTTGTATTTTTAGTAGAGACGGCGTTTCACCATGTTGGCCAGGCTGGTCTCGAACTCCCGATCTCAGGTGATCCGCCCACCTTGGCCCCCCAAAGTGCTGAGATTCCAGGCGCGAGCCACCACGCCCGGCCTATACTCAAAATATCTTTGTCTTCTGCATCCAACACTGATGCCTCACGTTCTACAATTGAATTCCTAGGGTTCTCTGTCCGTTTTCAAATCCAAACACTCCTGGTGGAGGCCTCTGGCACTGCACTGTGGTTGAGTTGATCCAATGGGGATTGAGAAGGAGGATCTGAGCCCATCTGGCTGTACCACCATACCCCTACTCTCCCAGCTTTGCCCCAGGAGATGTCCTAACAGGGGGTGTGGTATGGGACCGGGATGAGGAGCAGCTCTGAAATCTCCCCCATGCCACTGCCTCCCTTGATTCTAGCCTTGTTCCCACAGAGGGAGGAGGCAGCTGCAGTCCTTCCCCGAACCGCGCACAGCACCTCTCCCATGCGCTCAGTGCTGCTCACTCTGGTGGCCCTGGCAGGTGTGGCTGGGCTGCTGGTGGCTCTGGCTGTGGCTCTGTGTGTGCGGCAGCATGCGCGGCAGCGGGACAAGGAGCGCCTGGCAGCCCTGGGGCCCGAGGGGGCCCATGGTGACACTACCTTTGAGTACCAGGTGTGCAGCCCCAGAAGCTGGTTGAGCAGAGGAAATGCAAGGGGCTTGGGAGTCTGGGTCTTGCGTGGAGTAAGGGTAGGAACTGAATGGGGAGTGAGCCCTCATCCCTGGGATAGTCCAGTGGAGGCTGGAGAAGCCCCAGTGGGAGGGAGTATGGTAGGGGCCTTTATGAACGCATGGGAATTGGGAGCATACAGTGCCTAAGGTTCTTCTTGGTGCTGTGCTTCTGGGGCTCTGGGATTCCACTCTGTCACGTCTGAGGTTGACATAAGCACCACCCAAGCAGAACAGCCCTGGAAAGGATCAGGGCCAGGCAGAAGACCCTACCCGAGAGGAGCTGAGTTCCACTGAAAATCAGTCAAGGACAAGCCTAGGAGCCCAGAGTTGAACCCAGGGCCCTGTTGAAAAGTTTCAGGGGACTCTTGGACCTCACCTGATTCTTCCTCCACAGGACCTGTGCCGCCAACACATGGCCACGAAGTCCTTGTTCAACCGAGCAGAGGGTCCGCCGGAGCCTTCACGGGTGAGCAGTGTGTCCTCCCAGTTCAGCGACGCAGCCCAGGCCAGCCCTAGCTCCCACAGCAGCACCCCGTCCTGGTGCGAGGAGCCGGCCCAAGCCAACATGGACATCTCCACGGGACACATGATTCTGGTCAGGACAGGGCCTGGGCCCAGAGTGGGTGAAGGAATGGGATGGTGAGAGAGGCCAGGCTGGCTGTGTGGGCCAGAGCCAGACCGTGGTGCCCCCACAGGCATACATGGAGGATCACCTGAGGAACCGGGACCGCCTGGCCAAGGAGTGGCAGGCCCTCTGTGCCTACCAAGCAGAGCCAAACACCTGTGCCACCGCGCAGGGGGAGGGCAACATCAAAAAGAACCGGCATCCTGACTTCCTGCCCTGTGAGTGAACCCTGCTGGCCCACCTGGCCCAGCCCTCTCTCTGCTGCAAGGTCTGGAGGGCTTGGATAAGGGGTTGGGCTTCTGGCTCAGGCTGAGTGGCAGAGGTCCCGCGATGCCAATGACCCGAGGGTCATCTGGGGTGGGGTGTCGGGTCTGTGCAGATGACCATGCCCGCATAAAACTGAAGGTGGAGAGCAGCCCTTCTCGGAGCGATTACATCAACGCCAGCCCCATTGTGAGTGGCCCTGACTCCAGCCCCCACCTCTGCCCCATCATTATCCTGGCCCTATGTACTCCATTTCCCCGTGGTCACCTGCCACCCCACCAACCCCCTGGAGTGGTGGGGCCTGATATCCTAGCAAGGAAAGGGGGAACTGCCAGCCTTCTCAGACCCTGACCCACTTGCTTTGACCACGCCTGTCCATAGTGGCATTTCCCACACTGGCTCACGGTGTATCTTCCCTGCCTCCAGATTGAGCATGACCCTCGGATGCCAGCCTACATAGCCACGCAGGGCCCGCTGTCCCATACGATCGCAGACTTCTGGCAGGTGGGCTCTTAAAGGGAGGGCTTCTCTGGGGTCCTTGTGGCCAGCCAGGACCCAGGGAGGTTAGAGTGGAGCTCACCTGGGTCTCTGTCCCTAGATGGTGTGGGAGAGCGGCTGCACCGTCATCGTCATGCTGACCCCGCTGGTGGAGGATGGTGTCAAGCAGTGTGACCGCTACTGGCCAGATGAGGGTGCCTCCCTGTACCATGTATATGAGGTCAGCAGGGCTCCACAGCAAGGGGACAATGGATGTGGGGAGAGTAGATGACGGCCTTTTCATAACGTTTTCTTCACCAAATGAGCACTCAACAGTCTTTTTATAAAGGCTTTTATTGGCCCTGCTTATGATTCATACATATATGAATATATACAAACACATATATGCATACACATATATTCACATATATACGTGTGTGTGTGTGTGTGTGTGTCCTGTCTAGAGTCAAAAAGCATTCATAGAGACTTATGATAAAGGCACAGAGATAAAACTATAAGACCACCAAAACCGAGGTAAGAAGCTAACAGCTAAGTGTATATTAGACAGGGAAGATAAGGATACCCAAAGACTGAGATTAAGACCTACGTTAATTGGGCCTAATTTAGCTCTGAGTTTCCTGGTGGCCAAAGCAAAGAAAGAAATACCACCTGTTACATATGTTACTAATGTAAAAGAGAAACAAACTTTTTCATTAGGAGAGAGACTAGGTGGAGGGGTGGAGAAAGAGGGGGGACTGGGCAGAGGCCAAGCAGGGGAAAGAGAAATATTTCAGACAAAATGGGAGAACGTGAGCCCCCATTAAGACAAAAGACCTTAAGAACACAACAGAAGCTTCTCATCACCAGATGAGCCTGAATAGTAATTTTTTCCCCACCAAATAAGCACATGACGGTTTTTTTTAAAAAGCCTTTCATTGGTCCTGCTGGTGGTTAACGAAAAAAATCCAGTAAGAATACTACAGAATTTCATCCAAGTTTATGGCACATGTAGCACCGACACTCTGGTAGACCCTGCGAGGAAGAGGGAGGAGAAACTCCGGCCTCGAGAGGCTCACAACAATAGCTGTGTCTGGGTGGAAAAGCTACCAGTGGTCCTGAGCAGTAGATAAGTGACAGGCAGCCAGGGTTCCTGGGACCGCTGGAACTTAGAATTTGAACCGGCCTGGGAGGCCGGGCGGTGGTTGGAGAGACCGAGAAGGTCGCGAGGAGAGCGCGCGCAAACGCGGGGACGGGGGCGGCTCGCGGCGCTCAGGCCTGGGCCCCTGCCGGGCAGGTGAACCTGGTGTCGGAGCACATCTGGTGCGAGGACTTTCTGGTGCGGAGCTTCTACCTGAAGAACGTGCAGACCCAGGAGACGCGCACGCTCACGCAGTTCCACTTCCTCAGCTGGCCAGCAGAGGGCACACCGGCCTCCACGCGGCCCTTGCTGGACTTCCGCAGGTGAGCGCGGGCTCCCCCGCCTGGAGGGGCCGCATGGGCGGGGGCGGAGCCGGGGTCCGCCAGCCGCTCGGCCTGGAGCCCCAGGTCAGGCCTGGAGCCTCGGCCTCTGACTTCTGGCCGCCCCCTCCAGACCCCACGCTCCCACCCCCAAAACCAGGCCTGAGGCTTCGGCTGTGCCCGTCCCGAGCCTCCACCACCCGCGTGGGCCAGCTCCGCACCAGCCGCTGCTGCTCCGCTCCCTCCCTCTCCCCCTCCTGGGACTGGCTCCTTCTCCTCCACCTGCTTCCTCCAGAGAGCCCTCCGTTTTCTGTCTCCCCTCCCTCTCTGGGGCCCCTGCTTCCTCTCTCCTTCCTGTTCCCTCCTGCCCCGCTGTCTCCAGGCCCTGCACTGCGCTGCCTCGCTGCCCTCTCCGTCTTTCACTCCCGCCTGCCCGTCTCCCTTCCTTCATCCCTCTCCATCCCTCCTTCATCCCTCTCCGTCTCTCTTTTTTATTTCTGTCTTTCATTCTTTTTCCTTTCCTCTTTCTTCCTCTTCTCTCTCCCCATCTCTCTCACTCTGTCTCCGCCTCACCCTTTCCCTGTCTCTCCATTTCTCCCTCTCCGCACTTCTCTTCCTTTCTCTCTGCCCCCTCCCTTGTTTTTCTCCACTTCCTTCCCGTCTGCCAGTTTCTCTCTGCCGCTCTGTCTGTCTCTCCCTCTCCCTCCTGCTGCCTGTCTTTCCTCTCTCTGTCCTTCCCTCTGCCTTCTTCCCTCTTTCTCTCTCTCCCTCACAGCTGCCAGTGTCATTTTTGTGATCTGCAGCTAGTATTCTCACTCCAGTTGCATAGTCACAAAAGTGATCATTGGCAGGTGTGGCTGCTGCATGGACAGACAGGACATGTGGCCCGGGGACCACCCCGAGCTGGGAGCAAGGGGGACAGGGAAGAGGCAAAGACTGTCGAAAGGAGTGTGGGAGGATCTCTGGATTCTGGGGGGCTCAGTGGAGCAGGTGGGGACTAGACAGAGGCTACCTGAGGGACTTACCCTTTTCCAACACTGACACCAAGACAGGTCAGCCCTCCAGCATCCCCTGCTTTTCCTAGCCCCAGACAGGCACTTGGGAAGCCCACCACCAAGGGCAGGGGCCCACCCACACTGCACCCTTCTCCTGGTTCTCTGTCCCTTGCCAAGCTGGCCTGATGTCTCTAGGTACTGGACGGAGGAGCAGAGCTGGGGGTGGGGACGTGGGTATAGTTTCTGAACCTCAGGACAGCAATTTCTAACTGGGGTCCCTGAGGCCTGAGACACAGGCGTCTTGAAAGCAGTGCCAGGGTATCAGAGCTATTTCCTTTTTTCCATATTTAAAAAATCCTGATAGAACTAGTGCATGGATCTGTTTTAAAGCTGCACAGATAAGCTAAAAGATTGCTTTAGGCTGGAATTATGTAAAATCAGTTGGCATTAGACATCCAGAGCAAATAAACTGTTGCTTAATAAATGCAGTTCCGGGCCGGGTGCGGTGGTTCACACCTGTAATCCCAGCACTTTGGGAGGCCGAGGTGGGTGGATCACTTGAGATCTGGAGTTCAAGACCAGACTGGCCAACATGGTCAAACCCTGTTCTGCTAAAAATACAAAAATTAGCCAGGCAGGGTGGCGAGTGCCTGTACTCCCAGCTACTTGGGAGGCTGAGGCAGGAGAATCTCTCAAACCTGGGAGGCAGAAGTTGCAGTGAGCCGAGACCGTGCCACTGCACTCCTGCCTGGGCAACAGAGCCAGACTCCCTCTCAGAAAAAAATAATAAATAAATAAATGCAGTTAGGTCAAGCCCCCCTAGAAGGAAAACAAATTAATAAAAGAGACCCTAAGAAAGTGACCCTGAGTAAGTTCCTTGGCTTGCCTCCGTTCCCCTACCTGTGAGATGAGGATGATTACACTACTTTAGAGCAGAGGTCCCCAACCTTTTTGGCACCAGGGACGGGTTTTGTGGAAGACAATTTTTCCACGGCTGGGAGAGGGGGTGGTTTGGGGATGAAACTGTTCCCCCTCAGATCATCAGGCATTAGATTCTCATAAGGAGTTTGCAACCTTGATCCCTCACATGTGCAGCTCACAATAGGATTCGCACTCCTGTGAGAATCTATTGCAATGGCTGATCTAAGAGGAGACAGAGCTCAGGTGGTAATGTTCGCTTGCCTCCTGCTATGCAGCTCGGTTCCCAACAGGCCACAGACTGACACTGGTCCATGGCCCAGGGATTGGGGACCCCTGCTTTAGAGGGCTGTTGCGAGATTTGATAAAGTATGTAAAATCTAGTGTAAGTGTCTGATACATAGCAAGAGCTCAGTTAATTCTAGATGCTGCCTATTATCATTATTAAATGAGCAAAAACAACCATTGTGACTACTTTTCTACCCCAGCCCTCTGACATAACAGCCAATGAGCTAGAAAACCATGTGGACTCCTATAAAGCCATTCTAAGTCACCTGGTCCCATAGCTGAAGGACTGTGAAGTTCCAGACTTCAATCTGACAACCCCTAAGAAGGTCTTCCCTAGTTCTGGCTTGCAGGGATATCAGGAGTATGCAGGTGACTCCCAAAGCAGAAAGGTCATAAAGGACAAGGGCAGGTTAGATGGGTCCGTTGAGAGATGGAGAAGCCCCTTGCTCCTCACTGAGTTGTGGTCAGGGGCAGTGGAGAAAGGTCTGAGGTCCAAGGGGACCCCAAGTCTGAATATAACGCAGCCACAGAATGCCTGTGCTGAAGTGAGACTGCCCCAGGGAAAGAGGCAGTAGCACAATGTCCTGAGTTGAGAGGTTGGGGTTGTCCTCTCCTGGCCCAGGGAATGCTATGCCCAGGGCAACCTGATGTCACAACTGGTAAGGACCACTGGAGCCTGAGTCGGAAGGAAAACAGCCTGGGTGGTCATAAAGAATGGCAGAGGGCCAGAGCAGGCATGCGGCAAGACTGACACCCTTGAAGTCACCGGAAAGCTATCCCCTTGGACTTGGGCAGAAATGGCTC
Source organism: Symphalangus syndactylus (assembly GCF_028878055.3). Classification (NCBI taxonomy): domain Eukaryota; kingdom Metazoa; phylum Chordata; class Mammalia; order Primates; family Hylobatidae; genus Symphalangus; species Symphalangus syndactylus. Next base: position 123,918,601 of record NC_072430.2, on the reverse strand, counting down.
TTAATATGATGATGTATTATCATTAATAGTTGCTACCATGTATTGAGCACCTATTGTGTGCCAGACCTGGCACTTAGCTCTTTACATGGTTTATCTCATGTGATCATTGTAAGAACCCTAAGGAGGTTTTTCTTACTATCCTCCATTTTACAGGTAAGAAAACTGAGGCTCAAAGAGGTTAAATCAGTTGCTCCAGGTGCATAACTTGGGCACCTAGCTTGCAAGTGACAAGGCGAGCCCAGTGCCACCCACACCAGCTCTGGTTCTTTGCCTCCAGCCCTGGCTCCTTTCTCCGACCATCTTCCCTCTCTGCCCGGGGCAGATGGGGAGAAAAGGAAGAAAGAGAGGCCCACGGCATGTGTTTCGGCTTCCCTTTCCATCTCTGCTGGTGCCCACTGGCCCTCACACCCATTTCTTGTTGCAGGAAGGTGAACAAGTGCTACCGGGGCCGCTCCTGCCCCATCATCGTGCACTGCAGGTGGGTGGAGAGGAGATTCATCTCTCTGGTCCCACTCCCTGTGTGCGTCTCCTGTGCACATTGCCTGCCTGTCCCCTTGGTGCTAGCAAACTGCAGGCATAGTCCAAATCCGGCACACCACCTGTTTTTAATGGCCAAGACCTAAGCATGGCGTTCACATTTTTAAATGGGTGAAGAAAAAAGAAGAAAAGTATGTGACACAAACTGTATGTGGCCCACAAAGTTGAAAATATTGACCATTGGCCCCCTATACACAAAAAGTTGGCTGAAGGCTAGAGAGGCCCATCCAATTCCCTCCTGCTGCCTCCGCTTCGGGGCTGAGCCATGGCTCTCCTCTTTGGTTGTCCCGTTGCCCAAGTGACACCCACAGGTCACAGACTCCCCACTCAAGGCCCAAGTCCCAGCGTGCAGGTGCTATGAGCTTTCCTTCATCCTCGGCTCACTCACTCCCTCTCCAAGCCAGCCCAAACGGGTCACCCAGTGTCCTCCACTCCCCCAGGCCTCCTCCGTCCCTCCCCCTTTCTGCTGCATCTGAAGCTAAACCTGTCACTAACTCCTGTTTCAGTGACGGTGCGGGGAGGACCGGCACCTACATCCTCATCGACATGGTCCTGAACCGCATGGCAAAAGGTAGGGAGCTTCCCCACGGTGCCCGCAGCCCCCAGGCCCTTTTTAGAGGCTCCCCAGCACACAGGGTCCTGGGAGCTCAGAAGGAGCAGGTTGTCAACCTCCAGGCTCTGCCCAGCCCTCCAAGGCTCTTCGCCTCCAGGAGGCCTCGGGTTTTCTGGGTCCTGTCCTCCTCTGGACACACCCTGAGCGGCCCCATCCCCACCTCCATCTCCAGGAGTGAAGGAGATTGACATCGCTGCCACCCTGGAGCATGTCCGTGACCAGCGGCCTGGCCTTGTCCGCTCTAAGGTGACCGTGCCTTCCTGCCCCAACCCCAGCTGCCACCCTTCCCTAGCACCCATTCTTGGCCACCCCAGGGAAAGCAGCAGCTGCCAACCTCTCCCACCTGCCTCTGTGCCTCCTCCAGGAGGACTCCCCTCCTCCCAGGGGACCTGCCCAGGGCCCTCCCCCCACCGAAAGCCCCCCACCTTGAGGGCAGAGCAGAGGTCAGGCCTCTCCGTGACCATCCTACCACTGCCCTTCCCCAGGACCAGTTTGAATTTGCCCTGACAGCCGTGGCGGAGGAGGTGAATGCCATCCTCAAGGCCCTGCCCCAGTGAGACCCTGGGGCCCCTTGGTGGGCAGCCCAGCATCCGTCCCTCTTTGCCTGTGTGAGCATCTCTGTGTACCCACTCCTCACTGCCCCGCCGGCCACCTCTTGGGCATGCTCAACCCTTCCTGGAAGAGTCAGGAAGGGGAAGCCAGAAGGGGCAAGCCTGCCCAGCCTCACGCATGCCAGAGCCCGGGGAATCCCAGAGCCCAGGGCATCCCATGGGGGTGCTGCAGCCAGGAAGAGAGGAAAGGACATGGGTAGCAATTCTACCCAGAGCCTTCTCCTGCCTACGTTCCCTGGCCTGGCTCTCCTGTAGCTCTCCTAGGGTTCTGGGAACTTCCCCCCATCAGTGTGTGCCCCCCTATGCTCCAGTGTGGAAGAATGGGGTGGAGGGTCGCCACATCCAGCTCCCCCTGCTTCTCAGCCCCAGGCCTGCCTCTGACTCACACTTGGGCACTCCGCCCTCCCTGGCCTCATGCCCAGCCTCCTCCCACCACCCTCCCACCATGCGCTGCTCAACCTCTCTCCTTCTAGCACAAGAGAACATTTCTAGAAAAATCTACTTTTGTACCAGTGTGAATAAAGTTAGTGTGTTGTCTGTGCAGCTGCAACCCAGACTCCTACGCATTTCTGTCCGCTGTGCATCTGGACTCCAGCCCCAGCCTCAGATCGGAGCTGGTCCCTGGTCTCTCAGGAGGTGCAGAGAGCACAGCGGGAGAGCGCCAGCTGCCAGTAAGGCCCTTCTAGGCGGGAACACTAGGTTAGAACGAGGCTTCCTACGTGGCCAGCAGTCTCCAAGGTGCTTTACATGATGAGTCCCATTTTACAGATGGAAAGACTGAGGCACAGAAGTTGCTTGTGGTAACACGTAACACAACTTGTAAGATTGTAAGGTGGCTGGGCGCAATGGCTCATGCCTGTAATCCCAGCACTTTGGGAGGCTGAGGCAGGCAGATCACCTGATGTCAGGAGTTGGAGACCAGCCTGGCCAACATGGAGAAACCCCGTCTCTACCAAAAATACAAAATTAGCCGGCCATGGTGGCTTGCGCCTGTAATCCCAGCACTTTGGGTGGCTGAGGCGGGCATATCATCTGAGGTCAGGAGTTCGAGACCAGCCTGGCCAACATGGCAAACCCCATCTCTACTAAACATACAAAAAAATTAGCTGTGTGTGGCGGCGAGTACCTGTAATCCCAGCTACTTGGGAGTCTGAGGCAGGAGAATCACTTGAACCCAGGAGGTGGAGTTTGCAGTGAGCCGAGAGCATGCCGCTGCACTCCAGCCTGGGTGACAGAGTGAGACTGTCTCAAAAAAAAAAAAAGAAAAAAAAAGATTGTAAGGTGGAGTTAGAATTTGCACCTGGCTGACTAACCTCCTCTCTACTACCTCTCCTCTCAATTCTTTTTTTGTTTTGGGGGTTTTTTTGGAGACAGAGTCTTGCTCTGTCACCCAGGCTGGAGTGCAGTGGTGCAATCTCGGCTCACCGCAACCTCTGCCTCCTGGGCTCCAGCGATTTCCCTGCCTCAGCCGCCCCAGTAGCTGGGATTATAGGCATGCACCACGAAGCCCAGCTGATTTTTTGTATTTTTAGTAGAGACAGGGTTTCGCCATGTTGCCCAGGCTGGTCTGGAACTCCTGAGCTTCAGACAATCTGCCCGCCTCAGCCTCCCAAAGTGCTGGGATTACAGGCGTGAGCCACCGCGCCTAGCCTCCTCTCAGTTCTTGGCAGCTGCTTTGTGCCCTTCTGCTGCCAGATTGAGGTGAGGCCTGAACAAAGTGATATTAACAAAATGCCTGCCACACCTTAGGCAAAACTATAGCAAAACTCTGACAGTGAGTCTAGGCTAGGCCTGTGAGATGCTAGGACAGGAGTTCCCCTGGGGATAAAGGACACTTTCTGTCTCACCCCAGCTCCCAGAACCCTCCATCCTGTATGGTCCCAGAAGGCACACTCACCTGCATGTCAGGAGGTGTCCTTGGACAAAAACGGTGGACATGAAATAAGGCAAAAAGAGCCTTAGGCCTGGGGCTACTTGGGAGTTAGAGTCACTTACCTGTGCTGAGACTCAGTCTCCTTAATTAAAAATCAGGGCAAACACCATCTGCCCTGAGCAGGAGTGAAGGGACCCTCCAGCAGACCACAGGCCCTCCCGCTGTCTCACCCACGCTCTGCTGAGGCTCAGTGCCAGTGATAGCCATCTCAAGGGCTGGACAGATGTAGAAGAAACAGCCATTTGCAGACTTCCACCCGACTCAGGATGGAGGTTTGAAATTCCTCTTTCAGGGTAGGCTGCTTCTTCACTTTGAGAAAAATATAGTAGAGGCCCCTTGGTGATTGACGGTGAAGCAAGAGCCTGTCCTGGAATGGAAGAGAGGCCTGGGGAGCCACCCGGCCCTGCCTGACAATGGAAAGGTGCTTGTCCCAGCACAGCAGCTGGAGATGAAAGGGAAGGGGTACCTGGCTTTTTCTTCCATGGGCCCTGATGAGTTTGGGGCTTGGGCCCTGGGTGGGCTGGACTCATGCCACTCCACATGCCACTGGCTCACACCTCGGGCTGAGCCAATGAAACCTACCCAGGGGCTTAGTCTGTGGGCCTCACAGGGGTACAGTTTAAAGGTTTCACTGTGTGTTCTCAGCTTTCTGTGCTTTCAGTCTTTTTTTTTTTCTTTCTTTGTGACAGTCTCACTCTGTTGCCCAGGTTGGAGTGCAGTAGCTGCATCTTGGCTTACTGCAGCCTCCGCCTCCCAGGTTCAAGTGATTCTCCTGCCTCAGCGTCCCGAGTAGCTGGGATTACAGGCATGTAGGCATGCACCACCACATCCAGCTTCTTTTTTTTTTTTTGGTATTTTTTTAAGTAGAGGTGGGGTTTTGCCATGTTGGCCAGGCTGGTCTCAAACTTTTGGCCTCAAGTGATCCGCCCGCCTCAGCCTCCCAAAGTTCTAAGATTATAGGCATGAGCCACCGTGCCCAGCCTCAGTTAAGTCTTAACTGAGTATGGTCCGAGCTGTGCTGTGGAGTACTAGGGGGTGAGGCCCCTCATAAGGGGAACATCGGCTGCTAGGGAAAGCCGGTTGTAGGCCCCCAAGAGGTGAAAGCAAAGAATGGAGCATTGCTTAGGGTTCCATAACATACTTGGGGAGGGTAGCCTGGTCAAAGAGGGCACTTCTGCCTTCAACTGGCAAGACCTGCACCTCTAGCTGTAGGGGCATAAAGGGAGGTGTGAGGCCTGAGGTGTCACCCAATGTCCCTTAGAGGCCCTCCTGGGCCACCCTGGAAAGTAGGAACACAAGAACACAACACACCACCAAGCTCTCAAAACTCAGTTTTATTGACTTCCAGCATTTCCCCCTGGATCTGAGCTCAGCCCAGCTGGTTTTGGTTCGTCTCTGAGGCTCAGTGTTACAGCGACTGGCTCCACCACTCCCCTCCCTGGCCACTGGGCTCCCCAGGCAGGGAGGAGGAGAGGCAGCTCATCTGTGATGTTGGAAAGAATGGGCAGCAGGGTCAGAGGCCAAAGAAAGCCATACAAGCAGCAGCATGCCTGGAGCTGCCATCACATGCCAAGCCCTACCACACACATGCCCCCGCGGGTGGCCTTGTCCTGGAAGCTCTCTGTCAGCCCACACTCCTCAGCTTTCTGGGGCCACACCCTACTCAGGCGGACATGCTACTCGCCCTGGCTTGTTCCTGGGACCCCAGGCTGCCCAAGGGAAAGGTACCTCTCCCAGGTGCTGCGCGGATCTGCCCTGCCCACTCTAACCCTGGGGCTAGCAAGATGTGTCAGGGGAACCAAGGCTCAGATCATTCCCCCTTCATCTACAACCTTGCCAGCCCTCCAGGGATAAATCAAAAGACAAAATCTCCCCATCTCACAGCGAGTGACAAGCTGACCTGGGCTACATGTCCCAAGATGCACAGCTCCGTAACCACACACCACCTCCCCCAAGCGGGATCTATCAGTAATGAGGCCGGGCACACCGCACTCTGGGGTTTGTAGTCCCCAGGAGCCAGCACTAAACACCCAAGGAAGAGAGTGCACAGGCTAAGACTACTGCCGCCTCCCACCCGGCCCCCGCCCGCCACCCAGGCCCCGGCTCTACACTCAGCATGGGTGAGGGGGAGAAATGGAGGGTCCCCTCCCAGTGCATGGGGGAGGGCGCTGTCCTGTTGGAACTGTGCAGCAATTCTGGATCCCGGCATCCAGCTCAGAACACATCTGGGGAGAGAGCAGGGGCGGGGTGACAGGAGAGAGCGTCAGCGGCAAGCTGTGGAGGATGGGGCTCAGCATGCAGACCTGGGCTGGCCGCATGGCCTCTCCCTGAGCCCTGATTTGTGGTAGGGAAGCAGTATGGGTGCAGTCCCCTCCTAGGCCTCCCTCCGGGGTCCCCCAGTCCTATCCCACCTCTTCAGGGTGAGCCAGCCTCACCTCTGCCTAGTCCTGAGGGTAAGGGCAGGCTGAGGCAACGAGAGGGAGGAGGAGTGGGCTCCAGTTCTGAATCTGGACAGCTGAGAGGCTCCCGCCCCACCCGGCTAGCCTCCCCAGAAGATCTCACAGCCCTACCGGCCCCAGCATCTTCCTCGCCACATTGAGGCCTTCTCGGGGAAGGAAGGAAGAAGGGAGTCCTAGCCAGACGGCAGTGAAAGCAAGCGATGCGGCCCGCAGGGAGTTGCAGAGAGAATGGGAGGGAGGAGAAGCAACACCAGAAGAGAAGCAACAGAGACGGTCAGAGCGCAACATGGCACAGAAACCAGGGTTGGGGGTCTGCAGCTGGACCAGGAGAGCGGGAGGCTCCACTCTGCCTGCACTGCTCCCCAGTGGAGCTGCCGGCTCCGGCTCAGACAACCCTAGGCCAAGTCCTCCTTCCTTGACACCATCAGCAACACAAGTGGCAGAGTACCTGGGCACAAAAGGCCCAGCCCAAACCACTAATGCCCCTTGGAGCTCCCCATCCAATAAATGCAACCTGGCTCCTCGGGCGCTTCTATTGCCCTGACACCCCCCACCCTGGGCTTCACCAGGGACCTATCAGCCCTAGGCTGAGCACAGCAAATCCCAAGTCCACACTGGGGTGCGGGGGGCCTGGGAGGGAAACTTGTGGAGGGAGCATGGAGTTGGAAAGCAGTTCCTACAACTCAGGATACTCCCCTCTTCTCTTCCCACAGTGAGTCAGACCCCCAGTCAAGACCTGGATCAGATCAGGTTGGGCCCGGTGTTCAGAGGATGAGGCAGCGAGAGGCCTTCTCCTCTGGGGATGGGCTGCGTTTGGTTGCTTCACCCCTCGCACCCTCCTGGGTCCCCCCCAAGCCTGGATCTTGGTGCTGGGCCTTGGGATGCCCCTGCCGTCGGTGCTGTGCCTCCCGCCCACCTGCGGGTTTCTTCCCAGCTGCCTCCATCTCTGACAGGCTGTAGGCCATGGCCAGCTGTAGGTCCTCATCCTCAGAAAGGTCGCTGTCCAAGGGGCATGAGGCAGGGGTCTGCTGGACCTGAGTGCCCCCAGACCTGGAAGTGACTGACGGCTGCTGCTCGCGACGGCTCAGCTCCAAGCCCAGTGCCAGGTCATCTGGGACACCTGCAAGAGTCACAGCCACCATGAGGCCCCAACCTGAGCCAGGGGTATTACTGCCAGGCTGCCTCACACAGTAACAACCCTGACCACTTAAGAGTCTTTTATTTGGAATTGGCACACATGCATTTTGGCACCTAGGGTTGTGATTTTGAGCACAGGGAAGTATTCAGCTCTACCAGGAAGGAGCTCCTACCCTTAGTCAAGTCACTCAACATCCCTACCCCTCCCTTTCCTCATCTAGAAAGTGGGAATGATGGCCGGGCACAGTGGCTCATGCCTGTAATCCCAACACTTTGGGAGGCCGAGGTAGAAGGATCACTTGAGCCTAGAAGTTCGAGACTAGCCTGGGCAACATAGCCTGGGCATCTCTACAAAATATTGAAAAAATTAGCTGGGCATGGTAGCACACGCCTGTAGTCCCAGCTACACAGGGGGCTGAAGTGGGAGGACTGCTTGAGCCAAAGAGGTCGAGGCTGTAGTGAGCCATAATCGTGCTGGGCTGAGCACCAAAGCAAGACCCTGCCTCAAAAAAAAAAAGAAAATGGGAATGATGATAGTGCGTTCATACTCAAATTGTTCCAACGATTAAATATGTCAGCCCGTGTAAAAGGCTTGGTGCACAGTGCACGGAGTCAGCACGTGTGAAGGGTTAGCTATGATGACGGCCCTGCACGGCATGGTGTTGCAGGGGCAGTTCTGCTCCGGGAATCGTGCGTCCTGGGTTTGACTCCTGGCTCTACCCCTTACTTGGAAGGAAAGAGTCTTGGGCCTGGACTACTTGGAAGTTAGGGTCATTTAACTATGCTGCAGCTCAGGCTCCCCAGATTAAAACTGAGTGGATACCATCTGCCCTGTGTACTCCCCCAGATGCTTGAAGAATACAGAGGATATCGTATATCTGGAAGTGCTTTAAAAATAGTAAAGTGCTTTGCAAATGTAAGACACCCCACTCACAGTGACGGCGATGGCTTCGTGAGACTCCTCCACCCCCTTCCCAGCATTGCCATCTCTGATCCTACCAGTCTGGCCTGTTGCCACTCCCTCCCAAGCCCTAAGTGAGTTCAGAGAGCAGCAGTTTGGGGAGGAGGCTGCTGAGGTTGGGGCTGGGGCTTCCTGCCAGGGGCTGGGTGGTGGAGCTGCTCCTCACCATTGATTGTGACTGACTTCAGCTGCCCATCCTCCTCCACTTCCACCCGCTCCTGCCCGTTCTCCATGATTCTATGGGAGACAGCACAGTTCAGGCAATGAGCAGTGACAGAATCCTGCAGGCGCTGGTCCCAGTTCTGGCCACCGCAGTAGAGAGCGCAGACTGGGCCCTGCCCTCAAGGAGCCAACTTTCTATTTGAACACAGCTCCCCAGCAGACCTCTCACCCCTCGATAGCCCCAGAAGGAGCTCTCACCTGCGTGTGGTGATGCGGCGTCCTTGGACAAAGGTGGTAGAAGTAGAAACAGAGCGAAAAGCACCAGCCCCGGGACTGAAGGAGAAAGATGAGGAGGAGAAATCTGGCATCGGGACAAGGGAGGAGGAGGAGAGGTGGTTAGAAGAAGACTGTGCTGCCTGTTGTGGTCACCGAGGCTCCAGGCCTCCTCGCAGGGCTGCTGGAGGCAGGGCTCCCAACACAGGAGACAGGCTCGGAAAAGCAACAAGTACACGCCAGGGGTTCCAGGAATCGGAGCTTGCAAACGTGGGAAGGGTCAGAACTTACCGGAGTGCCCAGGGAAGGAGGAAGAGAAGGTAAAGAAGGGGCCTGAGTGTCGGGAACCCCGGTTCTGAAGCTCTGAGAAGGGGCCCAGGTCATCTACAACAAGTAAACACGTTAGCAGTCATCTGGTAATGACATTTCCCCTCAAAAGTGTGTGAGCCCGAGTCTGGAAGTACAAACCACTAAGCAACTGGGTAGGGTTTTTCTTTTCCGCTTTTTAGTTGAGCTTATTTATAAATTCCTTTTTAATGTTGAATTCGAAAACGCTCACTGGTTAATTCTGTCCACAATAAAGAATAAAGGAAGGAAGGAGGGGGAAGAGGGATGGAGGACAGATGGCTCTTTCAGTACAGGCACATCATCATGACGTGATGACAGGCAGAGTCCAGCTCTGCCATGTGTTATGTGACTCTGGGCTATTAGCTGTGCCTCAGTTTTCTCATCTGCAAATGGGGATAAAATTGCCCACCTCTCAGGATTCACTAGAGAATTAGGGAATGTAAAATATTTGGCACATATCTATCATTAAAAAATACCAGTATCTGTTTTATAGGTAATAATAATAATATTGTCACAAGATGCTTTGAATCTTGCTTTCATGGCTGTTACTATAGAAGTCTAACAATGTATTATTGTTGTAATTTAATAAGGTGAGTCTGTGAAGTGTCACTGTTGGATCACGGGGTTCTGGTACATGTGAGATTCTGTCCCAGCTCTCACTGGAGCTAGCTCCACAAAATCTTCTGTCCATGGCATTCCCATCCCCTCTCAGCCTTCTACCTCAGGGCCTCCCAGCTGATGGAAGGACAGGCCTGGAGGGGGAAGTTGAGCCATTCAGAGGCTTCCAGAGTCCACTCACCAAAGAGCTCTGAAAAAGGGTCTCCACTCCCGAAGAATTCCCGGAAGACCTCCTCGGGGCTGCGGAAGGTGAAGGTGAAGCCAGGCCCACCACTGCCAGCTTCTGCCCGAGATGGGCCAGTTCCTGGAAAGGCAGGATGAGGAGAGAGCTTAGGGCATGCATCCTGCTCTGAGCCGGGGGACCTCACCTAAGGCACAGCCAGGAGCCTGAGAGAGCCTCCACTGCAAGAATCTGCCCTGCCCCTCTCCTCCCTGCCCCACCTCCATTCCTGGGCCTCACCACTCCACCTACCTGTCCCTGTCAGCCCTTCCCGGCCATAGCGGTCGTAAATCTCCCGCTTGTGCTCTGCAAAAAGAGACCAGATCATTTCACCCTCCCTCTGGGATGGCCTCCCCTCCCAGGCTAGGACACTCAAAGGATTGTCCAGAGACTGACACTCTGACACTTGGCAGGGGACAGCAGGCACAGCAGGGGACCCAGGGGACATGGGCTATAGGTAGGCAGCAACTCAGCCTTTCACACAGCCGGCCTCTTCTCATCTGGAAAATGGCTGTCATCACAGCACCTACCGCACAGGGTTGTTGCAAAGATAAAATGAGACCATCCACGTAAACTGCCTACCAGTGTCTGACACATAGGAAGTGTTCAATAAATGTTAGCTAATGATTACTATATTATTATTCGCCAGGGCTTAGCCTAAATGTCACCTCCTCGGAGAGGCCTTCTACAACCACCAGAACAAAAGCAAGTGCACATTATTCCCTAGCACTCCACCTGCCCTGTTTCTTCCCTCTGAATACTCTTCACAAGCTGTAACTGTGTCTGTGTGTGTGCCTGGTAGGTGTTGGTCTTCCCTGCCCCTCTGGGCAAGGACAGTGCCGCTTGTCCTCCAGTTTCCCCAGCACCCAGCGAGTGCCGGACACTGTGAGCATTCAGTGAATTACTTTTTGAATGAATCAATAAAAAGGCCGACCTGGATTCATATTCCAGCTCTGCGTGGCCTTGAGCAAGTTACTTCACCTCTCTCAGCCTCAGTTTCCTTGCCTGTAAAATAGGAGTGATAGAACCTGCCTCATAGAACGGCTGTGAGAACTCATGGAGATGACACCCACCAATGCCTGGCATGCAGGATCATGAGTTACCTGCCCTGCTTCCTTCCCCTTTCAGGTCTCATGCCAGCCACTCCTACCAGACTCTGGGGAGCAGACACTGAGCTGTCCCTGTAGGAGGGGGGAGCTTAAATATCAGGCTGGAAAAAGGCACAGAGGAAACTCGGGTGGCAGAGACATTGCTTTAAGAAAATGTGAGCTGGGGCATGAAGTACGGGGTGATGTGCTGGGTCCTGCCTGACCCCAGCCCTTACTGTCAGACAGCACTTCATATGCCTCGGCCACCTCCTTAAATTTCTTCTCAGCAAATTCTTTATTATCTGGGTTTTTGTCTGGGTGCCACTGGAGAGCCTTGCGCCGATACCTGCAGAAAGTGGGTGCAGAGGAGAGAGTCGGGGGACAAATGCAGGCACTTCCCACCCAGGAACCGAATGACCCGTTTTCCCATTAGCCTATCACTGTCCTTTTACCACAGGGTCCCGGACCACCCCAGCTGCTAGGGCTGCCGCTGCTGTGATGTTTTCATCAAGTTCCACCCTCTCTCCTCTGCCACCAGTGCTGGGACCACATGTACAAGCGGATACAATGCCAGGGTCCCTAGCCCCTCCCTAGGGCTCGCTGGGCTGGGGCTGCAAAGGTTGGGGCACATGTGGCCTCGAAGAGTACAGGGACACCAGCCCCTCCTCCTCACAGAGCCTCTTTGCACTGATCTTTGCACTGCAGCCTGAATGCCCAAATCTAGGGGGAAGGGGGAGGGGAGGGGAAAGGAGGAAGAGGAGGAGGGGAAGATCAACTGGAGAACAACCAATAACACAGTGCAGCTCCCAGCGGAACTAACTACTTCACTCTCTGGACGTTCTCCTTGTACTCTACCAGGGGTCTCTTTCCTCCCTGCAGGTGTCACTCGGAGGAAGCCCCTCAAGTGCTTTCTAACGACCTGGTTCCCTCAGACACCTACAGGTGTCACTCTGAAGTGCCCCATGGTGGTGGCGGGTGGAGGGTGAGAGGTTTTCTGTTGCACACGGAGGCACTTACGCCTTCTTGATGTCATCAGCGGACGCACTTCGCGGCACGTCTAGGATCTCGTAGTAGGATGCCATGGCAACTGGTCAGTCGTCAGGCGGGCCTCCTTGGGGCTGCAGAAGATGAAGGAGTCAGGCGGAAAGAACCAAGAGCCCCTCCCTGTGGCTGCAGCAGTCCCCCTCCCCGGGTGGCGGAAGGCGCTCCCAGTTGGAAGCGGAGCCCACCGGGATCTGCTTGCGGCCGGTGACTAGGTCCCTCCGGCAGCCTTATCTGCCCCCGCAGGCCGGGGCCAAGAGCTATCTCGACGCCCAGGCCCAAGAGCCCTATCGGGGCCCCCCAACTCCAGCAGTCCGACCCAGGGCCCCCGGCCGCACCTCCTCCGACAGGAGTCCCGGCCTCCTGCGGCGCCCCGCCCCTGCCCCCCGCCGGGAACCGTCTGGCACCCGCAGCCCGACTCGCGGCTGCTGCGTAGGACGCGCCCGGCCCAGCTGTGCGCGCAGGCATGCGTCAGCGGTGCGGAAACTACTAGAGACAGGGAGAAGGCCGGCTCCGCCTGTCCCCTGAGGGGGTGGGGGCCTGCAGGGGCTGCCGGGAGAAGAGGGCGGAGCCGGCTATTTTGGGCACGCACCAAGACGACGTCAGCCCCAGCTGGGACCTGGGAGACTGCTGCCCCGCCTCCGTTCAGGCTAGATGCGCTCGCACGGATGCTGGGGCAGCCCACAAACAAGCCGCCCGGCCCCCAGGTCCCTCTGTCACTTTCTTATAAACATGAGCGATGATCCATGCTTACTCACCCACCTCGAGGACTCAGACTCCTCCCTCCCTCCCCCCACTACTGTTCTAACTCCTCCCCCTTCTTCAGCTCCCAGCTCCAGCCCCAGGTCCCCCAGCAGGCTGCCCTGGCTTTCCTGAGTAGGTCAGAACTGCCTTTTACAGCATCTCGTGGCATTTCCTTCATCAGGCTTGTTAGAGCCACAAATTAGCATTTATTGGTTTGATTGTTTTTGATTACCATTCACCTCCCCCACTAGAATGTCGATTTCACAGGGCAGGAATTGTGTGTTTTTTCTCACTGGTCTATTAGAGCAGTCGTCGGGGTTCAAAACTACCCGTGGGATCCATAAATAATGGACAGTTTTGACACATTTGGGGGAGGTGAGGTAAAGGGGGCAGTACAACGGATTTCCCCAGGTTCAAGTCTTCCCAAACTGATCCTGATCAGGCCTATTCCACTTCAAAATGCTCCCTGGGTTCAGGCCTCATGGGAGAGTTAGGAAACCTTCCAGAACTGGCTCCTGCTTGATCCCATCCAGCCAATCCGCAGGCGTTAGCTGAGCATTTTTCTGCATTCAAGATGCTGCCAGACCGTATAAAGAAGAATGTGGCCCAACCCCTGCCTTTGCAGAGCTTGAACTTGATAAGATACCAGCCCATCAGTGTAGCCCGCTGGGAAACCCGAGGCTTTGGAAACAGACTACAACCTGGCATTACTGTGAGACTTGGGAAAATCTCTGAGCACTCTTTTTGTCTCACTAAATATAGGTAGTGCCTAGGGTTGTTTGAAAGTCAAATGAGACATGGTACGTATTAGGTGTTACTGCGGTCCTCGCTGGCATCCTGATTGGCTCAAGCAATAATGGTTATGTGAGCCCAGAAAAGTGCTTTAGGCTGGGGGACCCAGGAACATTTCGCCAACGAGAAGGGCTTGAGCCGGACGTGAGAGAAGAAGGTGGTGTGAGTGTCCTGTTTTCCTGGCTCCCCACCATCAGAACCTCCTGCCTACATTTGGGGAATTCCCATCGCACGGGCCCTAATGGGAAGCAGGCCACCATTTGCCACAAAGCCCCAATGCTTGCTCTCCCTGACTTGCAGGCAGAAGACATGAGCTCCGCCAATCGGACGCTCCAACTGGGACTTTGAATCTGGAGCAAGTCACGGAGAAGCAGGGCTGGTTTAGGAATTCATTTCTGCGGCGGCGGTGGAGGCGATGGGGCCAACAGCGGCCTCTAGTGTCTGGAGGAGGAAGTGTCAGCGCTACTGCCGCAGGTGAGGGACGAGAGTAGGAGGCTCACTGCGGAGCGTGGAGGGGACAGGAGTCTCCTACACAGGCTGTCCTGTGCCCAACCTTGATTGTGGTACTGGCTGCCCAGCTTCCCTAGGTGCCTGTCTGATTGCTGACCCTTGTTTGCTGGCCCTTGCATTGATTCTGTGTGCTATCTGATATCTCTATAATTGTTGGGGGCAGGGGACTTGAAACAATTTGCCAGTTAGCTTCTGCTGTTTACAAGAGTCCTGACTGACACAAAGACTAAGGGTTAGACTTGGTATAAGAGGAAGGAGTGGTGGGGTTAAGTCACTCCAAATTTTCCAGATCTCTGCCTCTTTCTTCTTACTCTGCCGTCCCAACAGACATTTGTCTAGCACCTACCGTGTATGTCTTGTTATATTAAGAATAAGAATATAAAGAAGCTTAAATTCCAATCTCTGTGCTCAAGGGGATAGGACATAGACAGATGACAACCGAGGGAAATTATATGGAGCACATCTAGCAGACAAAGGTTTAATTTCCTTTGTCCACAAAGAAATGCCAACTAATGAAAGACAATGACATTTTTAAATGGACAAAGGGACAGGCAGCTCACAGAAGAGGAAATACTGGCTTTTAAACATATGAAAAGATGCTCAATCTCATTCACAAAAAAACTGTAAACTAAAGCTACAACAGGCCAGGCATGTTGTAGGGATTGCTGGGATTACAGGCATGGTGGCTCATGCCTGTAATCCCAGCACTTTGGGAGGCCAAGGCAGGCCAAGGGAGGTGGATCACCTGAGGTCAGGAGTTTCAGACCAGCCTGGCCAATATGGTGAAACCCTGTCTCTACTAAAAATACAAAAAGTAGCCAGGCGTGGTGGTGCATGCCTGTAATCCCACCTACTCGGGAGGCTGAGACAGGAAAATCACTTGAACCCGGGAGGCGGAGGTTGCAGTGAGCCAAGATCGTGCCATTGCACTCCAGCCTGGGCGACAAGAGTGAAACTCCATTTCAAATAATAATAATAATAATTTTTAAAAGAATAATAATAATAAATAAAGCTACAACAAAATACTTTGGAGTTTTGTTTTTTTAGATGGAGTCTTGCTCTGTCACCCAGGCTCGAGTGCAGTGGCACTATCTTGGCTCACTGCAACCTCCCAGGTTCAGCCAATTCTCCTGCCTCAGCCTCCCAAGTAGCTGGGATTATAGGCATGTGCCACCCCCCTACCCCCGGCTAATTTTTGTATTTTTTGTGGAGACGGGGTTTCACCATGTTGGCCAGGCTGTTCTGAAACTCCTGGCCTCAGATGATCCTCCTGCCTTGGCCTCCCAAAGTGCTGGGATTATAGGCCAGAGCCACTGCACCTGGGCACATGGCCCCAACAAAATACTTTGTTTCACTTATTGGATGATTGACAAAGACGAAAAAGTTGAATACATTGTATGGGCAAGGCTGAGGGCACAGGCATTCTTATAGATTGGTAGTAGGAGGGTGGGTAATTTGATGTGACTTTTTTTTTTTTTTTTTTTGAGACGGAGTTTCGCTCTTGTTGCCCAGGCTGGAGTGCAATGGTGCGATCTTGGCTCACTGCAACCTCCGCCTCCTGGGTTCAAGCAATTCTCCTGCCTCAGCCTCCCGAGTAGCTGGGATTGCAGGCATAAGCCGCCGTGCCCGGCCTGGTGTGACTTCTAAACAGAGCAAGATTTAAAGTGTATAATCTTTGACCCAGAAATCTCAGTTCTAAGAAGGTGTGGTCATACATATGTGCAAAAAAAAAAAAAATACATACAAGGGTTGGAGCATTCTTTTTAATAGCAAAAGATTGGAAAAAATCTAAATACCCATTAATAGCAGACTGGTAAAACAAGTGTTAGTATGCTATACAATGGAATATTATGTTGTGACCAAATAGAATGAGGCATAGCTAACGGTATTCATATGGACCATCTTCCAGATTTATTATTAAGTGAAAAAACAAGGTGTAGAACAAAGTGTATACTAAATGTGCATGCAAGTGTGGTAGTACAGATAGAGCATCCCTACTCCAAAAACCCAAAATGTGAAATGTTCAAAAATTCAAAACTTTTTGAGTACCTGACATGGTGCCACAAGTGGAAAATTCCATACCTGACCTCATATACACAAACTGTTTCATGCACAAAATTATTTAAAACATAGGCCGGGCTCAATGGCTCAGGCCTATAATCCCAGCACTTTGGGAGTCCGAGGCGGGAGGATCACCTGAGGTCAGGAGGATTACCTGAGGTCAGGAGGATCACCTGAGGTCAGGAGTTTGAGACCAGCCTGGCCAACATGGTGAAACCCTGTCTCTACTAAAAATACAAAAATTAGCCAGGCACGGTGGCAGGTGCGTGTAATCCCAGCTACCTGGGAGGCTGAGGCAGGAGAATCACTTGAACTTGGAAGGCGGAGGTGCAGTAAGCCAAGATCACGCTATTGCACTCCAGCTTGGGCAACAAGAGCGAAACTCCATCTCAAAAAACAAAACAAAACAAAACAAAACAAATTATTTAAAATATTATACAACATTCCCTTCATGCAACAGGTATCAGGTGCATATGAAACATAAGTAAATTTCGTATTTAGACTTGGGTTTCAGCCCCAAAATATTTCATTATGTATATGCAAATATTTCAAAATCTGAAAAAATCTGAAATCCCAAACACTTCTGTTCCCAAGCATTTCAGATAAGGGATATTCAACCTATATATATAGACATCTCTGGAAGGAAACACTAACAAAAACATTAACAGTGGTGGCTGCCAAGAGGGGAACAAGATGAAAGAGACTTATTTTTCTTGTTCCTAAATCTCTCTGATACTTTTTGAATTCTGAAGCATATGCACCTAATAACTGTTCAAATTCATACTAATTGTTAAAAATTGAGTTGGGGAAATAAGACATTGACAAGAAACCAAGTGCTATCATACAAGGCAGCCCAAGCCAAGCACCAAATGAAAAATAGAGACAGAGGTAGGTGCTAAAAGAATCCAGAAGAGGGAGAGCTCTCTGGGGCTGGGTAGGTTCTGGATGGCTGTGACCTAAGCTGGAAGGAATGGTAACATTGAGACAAGCAGGGGGAGGTGGCATTCCAGAAGGAGAGAATGGTGACAACATAGCTTTGAAGCCAGGCATGTTCCTGACACATCAGAGCCCAGGGAATAAATTTGTTGGGTAGAATCCCGAACTTGGGAACCTGTCTCTTTCGTCTGCCTGCAGGAGGCAATTGTACTTTGGCTTTAGAAGCGTCAGGGATGAAAGCATTTCCCCTGCACTGAGGGAGTCCCCAGGAGCCAGGCTGGGTGGTGCTCCCAGCTGCCCCAGGAGGTCTGGGTTGCCACCTCTCCACACCCACACCCAGTCCAACACAGGCCTGCCAGGGCCTGCCAGCAGAGTATTACTAGCAGGAAGACCTCAGGGAGATGGCTATGTAGCCGCTCAGGGTGGGCTGGCTGGTTCAGCAGACAGGAAGGGAGACGAGCTGCCTCTCTGGATCCCCAGCCATCTTGGCAGCTGAAGAGCTCACCTCCCTCCCCACCCCCAATCCTGGCGTCTCCCAGGCCCTCACTACCTCCTAGGAGATGTTGGGGGATGTTTTCCAAAGGGCACTGATAGCCCCAAAATCTGGCCCCAAAGAAGCCTCTGCCCCCATTCAGACCCAGAAGCTGGGACTCTCCCCTCTACATTGATGCCTTCCTTCCCAGAGCCTGGGCAGGGCAGTGTGAAGCGTCACCCACTCCCTGTCCCTGAGGCACCTGAGTCACTGTCTGGGCACTCAGGACCTGGCAGGCCCAGAAGAGGTGGTGCCTGGAGGGGTGCCTGGAACCACTGTGAGCAGGAAGTGAGGGCACCTAAGAAAAAGGTGGGGGAGCAACATATGATTTGGTGAAGGCTAACCTGGGTTTGAATCCCAACCCCTCCATTTACCACCTTGGGCGAGTCTTTTGAGTCTCAGTCTCCACATCTATAAAACAGGCGTTCATTGAACAAGTTCATCCAACAAATGTTAATCATCTAATATGCCAGGCAACACTGGGGTGTTGAGAGTGGAACAATGAAAAACAGTCCAAGTCCTGTCTGAGAGCTTCTGTTCCAGTGGGTGTAGTAACTGTACTAACCTCAGAATTAAACAAGATCTTATGGATACAGGACCTAGCACATAGTAGATGCTCACTAAATGATGGCTATTTCTTAGGGTGTGAAGGGCTCCCAGAGTAACACCTTTTCCCTTCCCAAGTTTGAAACCAGTTCATAGAAAAACGCCTAAGTCAAATATATGGAGATTTAAAAGTCAGCCCTTTTAGCAAGGCATGGTGGCTCGTGCTTGTAATCTCGACACTTTGGGAGGCCAAGGTGGGAGAATCGCTTGAGCCCAGGAGTTCGAGACCAGCCAGGGCAACATAGTGAGATCCTGTCCTTACAAAAATATTATTGTATTGTATTGTATTTATTTATTTTTATTTATTTTTTGAGACGGAGTCTGGTTCTGTCACCTAGGCTGGAGTACAGTGGCACTATCTCAGCTCACTGCAACCTCCGCCTCCTGGGCTCAAGCGATTCTCCTGCCTTACTCAGCCTCAGGATTTAAAGTTTGCAATCTGTTTGGAAGTGGGGGTGGGAAGCTGTGCATGCATGATGCCACAGGACTGATAAAAGGTCAACTGTCTTTATCAAAAAGTGGTAAGTGTCAGGGC
Source organism: Symphalangus syndactylus (assembly GCF_028878055.3). Classification (NCBI taxonomy): domain Eukaryota; kingdom Metazoa; phylum Chordata; class Mammalia; order Primates; family Hylobatidae; genus Symphalangus; species Symphalangus syndactylus. The sequence goes on along the minus strand of NC_072430.2, from coordinate 123,899,884 downwards.
TGGGCACGGCGGCTCACCCCTGTAATCCCAGCACTTTGGGAGGCCGAGGCTGGTGGATCACCCGAGGTCAGGAGTTGCAGACCAGCCTGACCAACATGGTGAAACCCTGTCTCAACTAAAAACATAAAATTAGCCAGGCCTGGTGGCGCATGCTTGTAATCTCAGCTACTTGGGAGGCTGATGCAGGAGAATTGCTTGAACCTGGGGGGTGGGGGTTGCAGTGAGCCAAGATCGTGCCACTGCACTCCAGCCTGGACAGCAAGAGCAAAACTCCATCAAAAAAAAAAAAAAAAAAAAAAAAAAAAAAAAGTGGTGAGTGTTGACAGAGATTACTGGGAGGTAAGCCTCCTAACCTTACAAGCCATTCTCCCTTTGTGGCCGCCACTGCACCATTCTTCTGCCTCAACCACCTCCAGTGTCAGGGCTCTCTATTACCCCAACCTCCTGCCTGGAGAAGACAAGCCTCCAGATCGCAGGATGGGCTAGTGGGCACTAGAGTACTTTAAGGATCACTACAGATCCTCCTGGCCTCACCGGGCTCTTGTTGCAGCTCCATGTGGGGTCCCACCGACTTCACATACGTGCAACTTAACAGCACCTCCACCTCGCCCAGGGTTTTCTGATGACTCTACAGCCCAAGTGTGTGCAATCCACCAGTGCAGGGGAGTTAATGCTTGATAGGGTGAAGGTTTAACCAGTGGAAGAATAGAGCCAGTGCATAAACCCCACCCCCAGCCCTCACCTGCCCACTCACCCAAGGATGGTTCTGAGATGCCTTCAGCTGCATTTTCTCTAGGGTGAATTTTTCCTCCTTCTGTGCCTTACTTCCCTTGGCCCCCATTCTATTCGCTGTAATTGCACTCTGTAATGAAATCTAAAATCAGATCTGCTTTCTGGGGAATAGAGGCCAAGACACCAGCGTTCCTGTCTCTCATGGAGAAGAAGCCCTCCCCCCATGGTTTTTCCCAAGAGAAAAAGACATTTGTGAGACAATAAGGCCACAGCACTTTATGTAGGACAGACACGCAGTATTCCCCTATAATTCTTCCCCCCCATCTTTTCTTCCCCCCACTCCATGCTATCCATGCCCACCTCCTTGTAATCCTTCTCCAGGGCAGTCACATCCTCATGGGCCTTGGAGAACTCACCCTCCTCCACACCCTCACCCACATACCAGTGCCCAAACGCCCTCTTGGCATACATTAGGTCAAACTTGTGGTCCAGGTGGGCCCAGGCCATGGTGATGGCTGTCATGTTGCTCAGCATGCACACAGCACGCTGCACCTTACCAGGCCACTCCCAGGCACCACAGTGGGAGGCTGGTAGTTGATATCAACCTTAAAGCCTGTGGGGCACCAGTCCACAAACTGAATGCTGCGCTTGGTCTTGATGGCAGCAATGGCAGCGTTGACATCCTTGGGCACCACATCTCCACGGTACAGCAGGCAGCAGGCCATGTACTTGCCATGCCAGGGATCACACTTCACCATCTGGTTGGCAGGCTCAAAGCAGGCATTGGTGATCTCTGCCACTGACAGCTGCTCATGGTATGCCTTTTCTGCAGAGATGACTGGTGCATAGGTGGCCAGGGGGAAGTGGATGTGAGGTAGGGCACCAGGTTGGTCTGGAACTCTGTCAGGTCCACACTGAGGGCCCCGTCAAAGCGCAGAGAAGCTGTGATGGAGGAGACAATTTGGCTAATGAGGCGATTGAGGTTGGTGTAGGTTGGGCGCTCGATGTCTAGGTTGCGGCGGCAGATGTCATAGATTGCTTCGTTGTCCACCATGAAGGCACAGTCTGAGTGCTCCAGGGTGGTGTGGGTGGTCAGGATAGAGTTGTAGGGCTCGACCACGGCTGTAGACACCTGGGGAGCTGGGTAGATGGAGAATTCCAGCTTGGATTTCTTGCCATAGTCAACAGAGAGCCGCTCCATCAGGAATGAGGTGAAGCCAGAGCCAGTACCCCCACCAAAGCTGTGGAACACCAGGAAGCCCTGAAGTCCTGTGCACTGGTCAGACTAGACAGGGAAGGGGAGGGGAAATGTGGAGTATGGAGCACAGCTGATGGACAGGAAAGAACCAACTTGTGCTGTTTTAAATTCCCAAAAGTTTCATGAAATCCTTGGAAGACTTCTCCAAGAGCACAAAAGAGATCCTCATAGAGTGGGTCCAGGGCACACCCTTTCTCCTCCCTGTCCCTCTTCCTCTGAAATCTCCTGAGGCCCTTAAACCAGAGATCTGTTGTATGCTGGAAAAGGGGTATGATGGTGGGTGGAGTTGGCTGTCTAGGCTGACCAGTGCACAGGACTCCAGGGCTTCCTCATCTTGTCATCATAACTTGCCAACTCCACCCACCATCATACCCATGCCCTGCTGATTTAACTTTGGATGTTTCTAGAGGGTTTCTCTACTAAGAACAACAATCCAGGAACCTCATCCCCATCCTTCTTAGAAGCCAAAGCCAATCACAGAGGCTTTAGGCTGATATTCTTTGAATCCCTGCCTTTCACAAGGACTTCTGTCCACATCCTTGTAACACAAGGTGGTATTCTGGGAATGCTTATGGACCCCCACAACTTGGCCAGGCAGCCCATAAACATGTTTGCCTTAATGGACACCCTGCCTAGCATCAGGTCAGCCACTTCGGAGATACCGGGGACACCAGCTCCAGGCTGGAACCTACGGTTGGCCCCCCGATCAGAGTGCAGGGCCTCTCCTCATTCGTCCTGATCCCGTGTGTTTCTCCCAGAGGCTGAAGCTGTCCTTCCCCAATCTGGTGTCCATACTACCTCACAACAGGAATCCAGATTCATTCCCCCTGCCCCAGCCCTCAGCCCTTTCCTCACCGACTTCCGAATCCGGTCCAGTACCAGGTCGATGAACTCCAGTGGTGCAGTGACCCCAGACATAGTTATCTGCAGCATCTTCCTTGCCTGTGATGAGCTGCTCTGGATGGAAGATCTGGCAGTATGTGCCTGTTCAAACTTCATCTGCAGTGGCAGAGTTTTGGGCCCCACCTCCCTTTGCGATCCAGCTGCTGGAGCCCCAGGGGACCTGAAGGGAGTGGGGTCACCAGGTCCCAGGTTCTGCATTCAGGCTGCATTCAGGCTGCTGCTATTACCTGCTTGGATGTGTTTGTGCTGCTTGGATGTGTTTTTCAATAAGGAAAGGGATGTGGAGTGGCCTACAGACTCAGGAGCTAGGTAACAGTGATTCTGTACATCTGGAGTTCTAATTGGCTGCAGCACCTGGGAAGCTATACCACAAACACCATGCTCTGCAGTTATGGAGTAGGACTTGCTGTGGTACCCAGGGACAAGGTCATGGCTGGGACTGATCATCACTCACCAATCACAGCGGGCTCCAGATCCACAAATACCGCCTGGGGCACATGTTTCCCAGCCCCAGTTTCACTAAAAAAGGTGTTGAAGGAGTCATCCCCTCCCCTGATGGTCTTGTCACTGGGCATCTGCCCATCAGACTGAATCCCATGTTCCAGGCAGTAGAGCTCCCAGCAAGCATTGCCTACTGCACACCGGCCTGCCCCATGTGGACTGAGATGCACTCATGCTGAGTGGGCAAAGGGCAGAGAACAGCCTTCACAGAGGGAAACATCATGCCTGGACATGGTTCCTGCCTGCCTTCCTTGAGTGGCTCTTTGGCTGAGGGCCAAGGTTCCTGGACTCTACTCTGCTTGCCTCGCCTCCTGCATCTAAGCATTTATTGGTGGCATTGAGGAGCAACAGGCATCGGCCGTAGGGGCTGGGCCAAATCCTTGGGGGAAGCAGAAGATGCGGGCAGTTCTGAGATTATAGACTTATGCTCAGTGCCTGTCTCAATGAGGAACATTGAAGGGATCGAATGAATCTAGAAGTGCAAGATAATCTACCCACCAGTGTCCAGAAAGAAATTAGGAGCCGTTGGTGAGGGAAGCAAGGGAAAATAGTACAAAGATAAAGCACAGGAGACATTAACTCCAAATTTGGAATAAGGGTGCTCTCTGGCAGGGGAAGCAGATAGATGCAATTGGAGACAGATTCTATTTCTCAAGCTTGATAGCTGCTGTTCATTACATTATTATTTTCTCTTTTTCTTGAGACAGAATCTCACTTTGTTGCCCAGGCTAGAGTACAGTGATGTGATCATAGTTCACTATAGCAGCCTTGGACTCCTGGGCTCAAGGGATCCTCCTGTCTCAGCCTCCGGAGTAGCTGGGACTACAGGCATGCACCACCATGCCTGGCTAAGTTTTAAATTTTTTTGTAGAGACAGTTCTCGCCATCTTTCCCAAGTGGGTCTTAAACTCCTGGGGTCAAGCAATCTACCTGCCTTGGCTTCCCAAAGTGCTGGGATTACAGGCATGAGCCACCGCGCCCAGCCTATCGTGTTATTATTTATACCTTTTTGCATTCCTGAAATACTTCTTAATTGTTTAATGAGGATGACTTCTCCAAAAATGTAACACTTTATTGACTATTTTTATATAACACAAGGGCCTGACTTTTCATGATTTTTAGATGACTGAGATTAATCCACAAATAATCTGTATTCCAGCCCAATTACTTCTCTACTTGTCTTGAGCAAAAATCTTAACCTCTTTGTCAATGTTCTCCTTTTGAAATGTGGACAATAATAAGAGCCCCTCCTAGAAAAACTAGGAGAATTAAATTAAAGAATGCATGCAAAGTGCCTGGCCCACTGCCTAACACACACTAGGGTGTGCCATGCCTGTTGGGTTCCCCTTCCAATTTCCCACCCTCAATCCCTGATGTCATAGTAAGAGAAGGTAATGAATTGAGGCTGGGCGCAGTGGCTCACGCCTGTAATCCCAGCACTTTGGGAGGCCGAGGCAGGTGGATCACTTGAGGTCAGGAGTTCGAGACCATCCTGGCCAACATGGTGAAACCCCCTCTCCGCTAAAAATACAAAAATGTTATATGCTTATAATTCCAGCTACTCAGGAGGCTAAGGCAGGAGAATTGCTTGAACCCAGAAGGCGGAGGTTGAAGTGAGCCGAGATTGCATCACTGCACTCCAGCCGGGGCAACAGAGTGAGACTCCGTCTAAAAAAAAAAAAAAAAAAGATAATGAGTTGAGCTGACACCTCAAGGACGGGAGAAATCCCAGATCCAATCCTGGGGCTGCCTTGGCTCACCAATCACCTGCCTGGTGCTGCACCTCTGAGCCTGACCAGCCAGTTCTGTCCATAGACCCAGACATCGTCCTGGCCCCCAGAAATACTAGCCCATGCAAGGTGTCTCTGGCCCCTCTGGAAATGATGTCTCACACTGGAGGCAGCAGGTTTGGGGCAAAGAACTCAGCCTCTGGCCGGGTGCAGTGACTCATGCCTGTAATCCCAACACTTTAGGAGGCCGAGGTGAGTAGATCACAAGGTCAGGCGATTGAGACCATCCTGGCCAACATGGTGAAACCTTGTCTCTACTCAAAATACAAAAATTAGCCGGGTGTGGTGGCAAGCACCTGTAGTCCCAGCTTCTTGGGTGGCTGAGGCAGGAGAATCGCTTGAACCCGGGAGGTAGAGGTTGCAGTAAGCCGAGATTGCGCCACTGCACTCCAGAATGAGACTCCGTCTCAAAAAAAAAAAAAAAAAAAAAGAACTCAGCCTCTGGAGTCACACAGACCTGGCCTCCCAATACAAGTCATTTCACCTCAGCTTCCCTAGCACCTTTTTCATGACTGTAGAAAGAGAAGAATCTCATAGCCAGCGGCCTGTGTTATTACATTGCTTAGTTCTGCTTATTAAGCACTAATAAGGTGCCAGGTGAAGGTGGCACTTTATACACATTATCTCATTTAATCTTTACCACATTCACCTTAGGTAGGTAGTTTTATTACCCCCAATTTATAGATGAGAAAACTGACCCTCAGAGAAGTCAAGTAGCTTGCTCAAGGCCATGAACAAAACCAAGAATATTTAGAGCAGGGACGGCCTGGCACCAATCATGCTCTTAACTGTTCTTCTATCCTGACTGGTAGGGAGGTCGGTAAAAGATATCAAATGAGCCCCAGGCACAGCCAGCTCTTGACAGATGGGAGCACCCCCCTTTCCCTCTTCCTTCTCCCCACTGATCTGTAACTGACATGAGAGGTCAGACAAAGGCACAGCAGATGGGCAGGGTGGAGGGAGGAACCAGAGGGGAGAAGCTTCCATGGAGGATGTGTCCCCGTGGTGGGAAGGTGGGATCAGAGCCCAACAGTGAACCTGTGGCAAGGCCCAGGGTCTGGAGATTCTCGGCCAGCAGACGAAATCGCCTACACTTTCTGCTCAAGTCCTGCTTCCCCCACACTCCCCGCACCTAAATTCACACCCCCTCAGCAGCCCTGCTTCTCAGCCTAGGCTCAGCCCCACATCCTGGTTACCATCAAACTTCCCTACCCCCTGTGATGCCCCCCACACCTGCACACTTGGGGGCCACAGCCACATCTGGAAGTCTCTTTCCCTCTCCCCACCTCTCCACATACTGTAGCCCCATCAACATCTGGACTCCCAAAGTACCTTCACACCAGATATCTTGGGCCCACTGGGACCCTCACTCGCATGCTCAGTCCCCCAAGGCCCCTTCTACTCACCATGCTGCCTGGACAGGGGCTGGCTGGGGTCCTGACTCTCTGTCTGCTGCAGGAGAGTGAGCAGGGATAGATCTGTGAGAGGCCTGCAGCGGCCAGCCAGCCTCCTCCTTATAACTCTGGGTGGCTCTCAGCGGGTGGATGTTGTTAGGAACAGCCTGGGAGAGTAGGGCCTGTTGACTTGGTCAGAGTATGAGGCAAGCACTGGGCCTGCACCCAAACAGGGGAGCCAGCTGAGGTGGGCAGAGGAGGGGCCAGGGCTAGTAACTCCACACAGGTATCCAGGCCTCTGGGTACATGGTATCTGTTGTCAGTCATGCAATCCCATTTCCTGGTGGCACAGCCTGCACTTCACAGGTGGAAGACAATTTAGAAATCAAGACCCTGAGCTCCAGCACTGTCCCCGCCCATCAAACCCCCTGCAATCCCCTGCCCTAGGGTTGGTGAGGGCTGTAAGTCGACTGTGGGTGGGACTAAGAAGATCTCTGCAATGATCCAGAAATAATGAGTCCTCAGCCAAGAGATCAAGCCTCAGGACATCCTGCCTGGAAACTCAGAATATCATAGAACAAGCAACCTAGAGCTTGGTTTTAATCCCACCTCTAATAGCTACTAGCAATTAACTTCTTTTTTTTCTCTGTTTCTCATCTGGAGAATGGGGAGAGGTAGTATTACGAGGTACAAACAAGGTAACCTTTCTTAAGTGCTTAGTCCAAAACAGTTGTTACTCTCCAAGGGCAAAGCAAGAGGATGAGCAGGGCCTCAAGACACTTCCTAAACGTCTCCTCCTAGCCCATGGCAAGTCACTGCTGCTCTAGCCTGGCCTTATGTCCCCAGAAAATGAGTCTCCCGATCGTCTTAGGCAAAATTCTGAAATAAAAAGGCTAGTCTCTAGCATTTGTATCCTGCTTTATGTGTCTTTTTTTTTTTTTTTGAGAAGGAGTCTTGCTCTGTCGCCCGGGCTGGAGTGCAGTGGTGCAATCTCAGCTCACTGCAACCTCCACCTCCCGAGTTCGAGCGATTCTCTTGCCTCAGCCTCCTGAGTGGCTGGGATTACAGGCACCTGCCACCAGGCCCAGCTAATTTTTATATTTTTAGTAGAGACACGGTTTCACCATGTTGGCCAGGCTGGTCTCAAACTCCTGGCCTCAGGTAATCCACCTGCCTCAGTCTCCCAAAGTGCTGGGATTACAGGCATGAGCCACTGTGCCTAGTCTGCTTTATGCTTCTTAAGGCACCTTCTCTCCGTACCTCCTTTGAATCCCTCAACAACTCTGTGAGGTAGGCAAGGCAGGGCCTCCCTTTCCCAGGATGAAGGAAAGGAAATTGAAATCCCTAGTGTCCTGCCTGAGGTCACATGGGGATTAATTAGTGCTGGAATTAAGATTCATCTGGGACTCGGGCTCTGCTTCCCTTCTTTCCACATGGCAGAGTGTCCACAGCAGCCCCTCCTCGGTCTTTATCTCCTTCCTCCCAGTCTTCAGTTCCATGGCCAGCCAGGGTCACTCCCTTTTGTACCCCTCAACTCTCTTGCCTCCCGCTAGCTTCAGCATCCTTGTTTGACTAAACCAGAACCCTGGTTAAATTTATTTTGGCCCCAGCTCTGTGTCTCCACTCACCCAGCTAAACAGTGGCCATAGAAAAATCCAGAACCATGCTGACTGATGTTTCGAATGCATGGCCACTAGCCTCAAATGGGCCTTCATGTTGCCAGGAAACCACACCACAGTAGCCCCCCATTAGCCACAGCTTCACTTTCTGCAGTTTCAATTGCCTGCAGTCAACCACAGTCTGAAAATATTAAATAGAAAGTTCCAGAAAAACACAATGTATAAGTTTTAAATTGCACGCCATTCTGGGTAGTGTGATGAAATCTGGTGTCATCCTACTCTATTATGTCTAGAACATCCATGTGTGCAGGGTATCCACACTTTAGACACTACCTACCCATTAGCCACTGAGTAGCCAGATCCCTTATCAGATCGACTGTGGTGATGCTTCTGCTCATGTAACTCTTACTCTACTTCATAACAGCCCCACAGCTCAAGAGTGGTGATGCTGGCATATTATTATCATTGCTTTATTTCTCTATATCATTATTGTTTTGTTTTTTTTTTTTCGAGACTGGGCCTCACTCTGTCACCCAGGTTGGAGTGCAGTGGCATGATCTCAGCTCACTGCAACCTCTGCCTCTTGGGTTCAAGCGATTCTCCCACCTCAGCCTCCCGAGTAGCTGGGATTACAGACACACGCCACCATGCCTGGCTAATTTTTGTATTTTTATTAGAGATGGGTTTTCACCACATTGGCCAAGCTGGTCTCGAACTTGTGACCTCAAGTGATCTGCCTGCCTTGACCTCCCAAAGTGCTGGGATTACAGGCATGAGCCACTGCACCTGGCCTATTATTGTTCTTAACTTCTTACTGTGCCTAATTTATGAATTAAACTCGGTCATAGGGATGCATGTATAGGAAAAAACAGTACATAAGGTTCAGTACTATCTGCAGTTTCAGGCATCCGCTGCGGACCCTACAATATATCCTTGTAAGTAAGGGGGGACTGTTGTACAGTTCTCCAGTCCCTCTTCCAGACAGCAGCCAAAACCAGGACTAGGTCTGCCAGATTTAGCAAATAAAAGTATTTTATGTAGCAAACCTATCCAGGAAGTAGTTGCTAATGTGAAATTTCAGCCACTGTATTACATAGTGCAGTTGAAACAGGGCGCTTTTTCAGAGCCCCTCTCATCCCAGTAAGCTAGGGAATGATCTCAAGTTGGTTAACTCTGGCTTTGGCTACAGCCTGAAGGTTAGGACTCTTTTGTCTCCCACCTGGAACAAAGAGGCCCAAAGAGGAGACCCAGCAACCCAACACATCAAAGATAAGAAAGCTCAGCCTTCTACTGGGTTGGCCCATGAAACCATGGACCTCAGGAATTATTGTCCAGATGGAGTGATATGGGGCCCAGAGGGCCCACTGGGCTCAAAACTCTCTTGTGTAGCACTTAAACTTCTCCCAACTGTCCTTGGGAGTTGGGCTCTGAGTCAACCTAGGTATCACCAACTCCAAAAAGAAAACTACCCTAATGGTAGTCAGCTGTCTTATGTAAAGCAGAGAGAAAAGACTGAGTTTTGTGATCTTGGCTCACTGTAACCTCCTCCTCCTGGGTTCAAGCAATTCTCCTGCCTCAGCCTCCCGAGTAGCTAGGACTACAGGCATGCACAAACACACCCCGCTAATTTTTGTGTTTTTAATAGAGACAGGGTTTCACCATGTTCGCCAGTCTGGTCTCAAACTCCTGACCTCAGATGATCCATCTGCCTTGGCCTCCCAAAGTGTTGGGATTATAGGTGTGAGGCACTGTGCCCAGCCAAGACTGAGATTTTTAAAGCATTTTAATGCATCTAGGTTAAAACATAAGAGGCCATAAATACTCTTAATTTCTTCAACAAATATTGAGTGCTTGCTGTATGCCAAGCACCATTTCAGGTGCCAGGGATACAGTGATGAACACAAAAGTTTATGCTTTTTGGGCGGTGGGGAATGGAGTTTTGCTCTTGTTGCCCAGGCTGGGGTGCAATGGTGCTATCTCAGCTCACTGCAACCTCCGCCTCCTGGGTTCAAGCGATTCTCCTGTCTCAGCCTCCCAAGTAGCTGGGATTACAGGTGCATGCCACCATGCCTGGCTAATTTTTGTATTTTTAGTAGAGATGGGGGTTTCATCATATTGGTCAGGCTGGTCTCGAACTCCTGACCTCAGGTGATCTGCCTGCCTTGGCCTCCCAAAGTTCTGGGATTACATGTGTGAGCCACCGTGCCTGGAAAGCTTATGCTCTTAAGAAGCTTACATTCTAGCCTGGGCAACATAGTGAGACTCTGCCTCTACAAAAAAAAAAATTTTTTTAATTAGCTGGGTGTGGTGGCACATGCCTGTGGCCCCAGCTACTTGGGAGGCTGAGGAGGGAGGCTCACTTGAGCGCAGGAGGTCAAGGTTGCAGTGAGCCGTGATCATGCCACTTGCACTCCAGCCTGGGTGACACAGTAAGACCCTGTCTCAAAAAGAAATAAAATGGAGCTTTCATTTTCATTGGGAAGACAGACAATAAACAAACAAGAACATTCCAGATAGCAATAAGCATGTGAAGAAAACAAGGCAGGATAATGGAACAGAAAGATATGCAGGGGCTGCTATTTTAGACTGAACAGAGAAGAAGCCACTCTACAAGAAGGTGATATTTGTTTTTGTTTGGGTTTTTTGGGTTTTTTTTTTTTTTTTTTGAGATGGAGTCTCACTGTGTCGCCCAGGCTGGATGGAGTCCAGTGGCATGATCTCAGCTCACTGCAAGCTCTGCCTCCTGGGTTCACGCTATTCTCCTGCCTCAGCCTCCCGAGTAGCTGGGACTACAAGCGCCCACCACCACGCCAGGCTAATTTTTTGTATTTTTAGTAGAGATGGGGTTTCACCGGTTAACCAGGATGGTCTCGATCTCCTGACCTTGTGATCTGCCCGCCTCAGCCTCCCAAAGTGCTGGGATTACAGGCGTGAGCCACCGCGCCTGGTCAGAAGGTGATATTTGAACTGAGGGCTGAATGGCGAGGAGTCAGCCAGGCAAGATCTGGAAACCAGTTCTCCAGACAGACAGAATAGCAAGTGCAAACAGTCATAAGTAGGAACCAGCCCAGTGTGTCCAAAAACCCAGAGTGAGGAAGGGAGAGAGCTCTACAAGATGAGATCATAGAGGTGGAGGGGCCTTGGAGGGAGAATGGCTTTTATATAAGTGTAACGGGAGGGTTTGAAGCAAGCGTCGTTGCCTAGCTTGTGTTTCAGAGAGATGACTGCAACTGCTGTGTGGAGACTGCATTAGGGTTTCAAGCCTAGAGGCAGGAAGCTGGTTCAGAGGCTGCTGAAGGCATCTAGGAATAACGGGATGGTAGTAGGGGGTGGTGAGAAGTAGCTGGGTTGGCAGTAAAGTGAAGGACCTACTAGTGTAGGAGGTGGCAGAGCTTCTCAACAGTCTTGCCTGCCCCTGCCTAATTCTTCACTGGCAAGGTCCTGATTTTATCTGAGTATTCACCCTTGCACTTGCTCGAGGAAGACAGCTTTCCCCCAGACCTAGGGGTGTGTACAGGTTAATCCAAACCATCCATGGCCGTTTAACTCCCTCCCTCCAGTGACTGGTTTAGGCAGGAGCTAGTGAGATAGAAGGGGGAAGTCTGCTAGGGCGCTTCAAGGAAAGGTTTTTCTCCTGATAAAAACAGATGTGGGAGGAAGCCCCCCATTTCCTGCCTTAAGACAGAGTCATATAAGGACATGATACTTAGAGCTGCTGTATCTTGTGTTCCTGAGGGAAGATGTCACCCGCTCTTTGAGGATGACAGAGCAGAAAGCTAGAAACACTGGAGTTATTGGTGACATGACTGAATCAACCCTGGAAAGGCCCTATACTCAGATTTCTTGTGGGATAATAAATGCCCTCATTGTTCAAGCCATGATAAGTTAGGCTTTCCATTATTTGCAGCCAAAAAAATTCTAACTTAAAAGAGGGAGAGGAAAGAGAGAGAGAGAGGAAAGTGATCCTAAAATAAAGATTTTATTTATTTTATTTTATTTATATATTTTTTTTTTGAGATGAAGTCTCGCTCTTTCCCCCAGGCTGGAGTGCGATGGCGCAATCTCGGCTCACTGCAACCTCCGCCTCCTGGATTCAAACGATTCTTCTGCCTCAGCCTCCCAAGCAGCTGGGATTACAAGTGCCTGCCACCAAGCCCGGCTAATTTTTATATTTTTAGTAGAGACGGCGTTTCACCATATTGATCAGGCTGGTCTCAAACTCCTGACCTCAGGTGATCCGCCTGCCTTGGCCTCCCAAAGTGCTGGGATTACAGGCATGAGCCACCGTGCCCGGCCAATCTTGAGATTTTAACTCAAACACTTGGAAGGAAGATGATCACTCAGACTGGGAAGCCTAGAACAGAAGCAGCTTTGGCAGGGAGTGGGGTGAGGGCAGAAAACAGAGTTCCATGTTGACTGTGTTATGTTTGAGATGTCTAATGGGCTTTCAAGTGGAGATGTCAAGAAGGCAATTAGTCATATGAATCTGAAGTTCAGAGGAGAGGTCAGAAATGGAGATATAAATTTGAGTCATCAGCATATATATGACATTCATTTCTTTTTATCCTATTCCTTATTCCTTCACTATTATATGGGAATGTATATACTCTAGTTCTATTCCTTTTTAAATAATTCCAAAAATGTTACAATAACTTTTTATGATGAATATTATTAAAAATATACCTAAAAGTAGAGATAATATAATAAAACCTCATATATTCATCACCAAGCTTCAACAACTGCTCCTTCAGGGAGAAAAATAAATGAAGGAAATAAGAGAACCTGAGACTGGGCTATAGGGAACACCATTTAAAGTTAAGCTATCAGAGGCCACCAAGAAGGAGGGGCCAGGACAAAAGCTAGAAGCCGGTGCTGTCATCAAAACCAAGAAAAAAGAATTTCAAGAAGGAAAGAAGAATCGACCAGGAGAAATGCTGCTGTGAGCGGCTAAGAAAGATGAAGATGGAGATGTGTGGCCTTTGGATTTGGCAAGAGGCAGGCCACTAGAGACCTTGGCAAAAGCATCTCAGCGGAGCATGTGAGTCAGGTCTGCAGGGAGAGTATTGAGGGGTGAATTCATGGATATATGATGAATAGGGCTACCCCTTTTGTAAAGGCAGTGCTGTGAGAAGGAGGATGGCTGGGAGATGCTCTAGTCTGGAAAAACTGAAGGATGCACATCATTAAGGCTGTGGCTTTATCTCTCCCAGATGGAGTCAGTGCAAACATTTTAAACTTTGAGTGCCTTGCTGCCCTGCTCCAAGATAAAGGTGAGACCCTGGGAAGGGGTCAGAAAAGATGGAGATGATAATGGGAAAGGAGAAGAGGGAGAGAGACCCAGAGGGAGAGTACACATATAGGTAGGTGGACCGAAAAGTAATTCAACGTCTGATAGCATTTTCTAGATTCTGTACATGTCTGTGAATGTCTGAAAGTTTTTGATCTGGTAAAATGGACCATTACCTGCATACTCACACAGAGTTTATGGCCCTAATTCTGGAGATCTGTATACATCCTGAGGACATACACACACGCGAGCACACACACACACACACAATCAGAAGCAGAATCTGTATTTCACTAACACGCCTTGGGCATTTCTTTTTCTTTTCTTTTTTTTTTTTTTTTTAAGACAGAGTCTCACTGTTATTGCCCAGGCTGGAGTGCAGTGGCGCGATCTCAGCTCACTACAACCTCTGCCGCCAAGGTTCAAGCGATTCTCCTGCCTCAGCCTCCCTAGTAGCTGGGATTACAGGTTCCTGCCACCATGCCCGGCTAATTTATTTATTTATTTATTTATTTTTTATTTTTAGTAGAGACGGGGTTTCACCATGTTGGCCAGGCTGGTCTCAAACTCCTGACCTCATAATCCGCCTGCCTCGGCCTCCCAAAGTGCTGGGATTTACAGGTGGGAGCCACCGCTCCCAGCCATCTTGGGCATTTCTTCCGGCACCCATGTCTTCTCCATTTTGTCAGCTAGAAAGCATGCTCAAGGATTATAAACTCTTAGCTACAGTGGCCAGGGTATCATAAATGTGTAACGGGGGCTGATTGTATGAAGTTAAATGACAACAGACACTTGTGTTCTGTGTCAGGGAGACACAGAGAGTGATGAGGACTGTGGCGAACTGGAGGGAGCTTGTTGCCCATCTTAAGATGGTAGCTTCTACACACCTCTATTGTCGTATTATTTTCCTACTGTAACTGCGACAAATTGTAATACAAATCATAGCTTAAAACAACACACATTTGTTATCTGCCAGGGCTGGAGTTCAGAAGTCCAAAATGAGCCAGGTGGGCTGGGCATGGTGAATCATGCCTGTAATCCCAGCACTCAGGGAGGCTGAAGCAGGCAGATCACTTGAGCTCACGAGTTCAAGACCAGCCTGGGCAACATGGTGAAACCCCCGTCTCTACTAATAATACAAAAAAAAAAGAAAAACTAGCCAGGCATGGTGGTGCACACCTGTAGTCCCAACTACTCAGGAGACTGTGGTGGAAGGATGGCTAGAGGCTGGGAGGTGGAGGTTGCAGCGAGCTGAGATTGCGCCACTGCACTCCAGCCTGGGCGATAGAGCCAGACCTTGTGTCAAACAAAAACAAAAACAAACACAAAACAAAACAAAACAAAACAAAATGAGGCCAGGTATGGTGGCACATGCCTGTAATCCCAGCACTTTGAGAGGCCGAGGCAGGTGGATTACCTGAGGTCAGGAGTTCGAGACCAGCCTGTCCAACATGGTGAAATCCTGTCTCTACTAAAAATACAAAAATTAGCCAGGCATGCTGCGCACCTGTAATCCCAGCTACTCGGGAAGTTGAGACAGCAGAATCGCTTGAACTTGGTAGGTGGAGGTTGCATTGCACTGAGAGCTGAGATCACACTACTACACTGTAGCCTGGGTGACACAGAAAGACTCTGTCTCAAAAACAAACAAACAAACAAAAAAAAAAACACCCAAAATGGGCCAGGTGCAGTGATCTCAGCAGTTTGGGAGGCCGAGGCAGGAGGAGAGCTTATGGCTAGGAGCTCTAGACCAGCTTGGGCAACACAGCAAGACCCAATATCTATAAAATATATATGTATAGTGTGTGTGTGTGTATATATATATATTTTGAGACAGAGTTTCGCTCTCGTTGCCCAGGCTGGAGTGCAATGGCACAATCTTGGCTCACTGCAACTTCTGCCTCCCAGGTTCAAGAGATTCTCCTGCCTCAGCACTGCAATCCAGCCTGGGCAAGAGAGCAAGATCCTGTCTCAAAAAAAAAAAAAAAAAAAAAAAGGCTGGGCGCAGTGGCTCACACCTGTAGTCCCAGCATTTTGGGAGGCCGAGGTGGGTGGATCACAAGGTCAGGAGATCAAGACCATCCTGGCTAACACTGTGAAACCCCATCTCTACTAAAAATATACAATTAGCCTGGCATGGTGGCACATGCCTGTAGTCCCAGCTACTCGGGAGGCTGAGGCAGGAGGATCACTTGAACCTGGGAGTCGGAGCTTGCAGTGAGCCGAGATCGCGCCACTGCACTCCAGCCTGGGCAACAGAGTGAGACTCCATCTTAAAAAAAAAAAAAATGCCAAAATGGGTCTTACAGAACTGAAATCAAGGTGTTGGCCAGGTTGCCTTCCTTCTGGAAATTCCAGGGGAGAATCTATTCATCGACTTTTCCATCTTCTAGAGGCTGCCCATATTCTTTTACTCATGGCCTCTATCCCGCTTCAAAGCCAACAATCACATCATTCTGACCTCTACTTACTTTTGACCTCTTCTTTATTTTATAATTTTTATTTTTTCGTAGAGACAGGGTCTCACTATGTTGCCCAAGCTGGTCTCAAACTGCTGACCTCAAGTGATCCTCCCACCTCAGCCTCCTAAAGTGTTGGGATTACTGGCATGAGCCACCGCACCAGGTCTGACCTCTTCTTCTTTGACTCTGACCCTCCTGCCTCCCTCTTTCACTTATAAGAACCCTTGAAATTACATTGGGCCTACCTGGGATAATCCAGGATCATCTCCCTATCTCAAGATCTTTACCTTAATAACATCTTCAAAGTACTTTGCCATGTAAGGTAACAGTCACAGGTCCTGGAGATTAGGATGTGGACATCTTTATGGGGGAGCATTCTTCTGCCTACCATCTCTGAAGTGAAACAATTCTTCTGACACACACTTAGCAAATGCTTACCAGGTGTGCTAAGCACTATGGTAGGAGCTAGAAACAAAGATGAATAAGACACAGTCCTTACCTCCAATAGTTTGCTATCTATAATATTAAGATGGACATGTACACAAATAACTATAGCATGATGTGCTATATGCACTAAAATAAATGTCACAGCTACTTACACAGTGCCTTGATGCGAATATGTACATCTCTAAATTCATCTGATACTCACAATCTGAAGTTGTTATCCCGGTTTTGCAAATGAAGAATCTGCACCTGAAGGTCAAAGAGGTTTAGGGTTTTTCCTAAGATAGCTCAAGTCTCTTTTTACATTCATTCTGCTAGGATAGGAGAGCACAAGGAAAAAGAGGTTCGGGGGGTGGGGGTCTGCAACCTACTGCCATGTGTCCTGTAGTCACCACGGCTCCTTTCTTTGTAGGGACCATGACCTTATTTCCCAAAGAAGCCTCATTATACGCCCCTGTCAGTTTTCTTCTTATGAATGAGTCTTGTTCTCCCAATCAGATGGCAAGTCTACTGGGAAGAAAGACCTTGTCATATTTCACTATATTCCTTTCCATGCCTTGCCTATTTTGTTGATAGAGAGTTGCCATCACTAGTTCTTTCATGGTATTATGTTGTGTTGTCAGGTGATGGGGGAGGGTGGGGTGAATCCTTTCCAAGTGATGTAGAGCCAGGAAGACAGGTTTCTTAAGATCTGCAAACCAGCAGCACCTGGGGCACTGCCAGATGACTTTCCCCAGTGAAGGGAGACAATTAGAAAACGCAAGGCAGGCCGGGGTGGTTGCTCAGGCCTGTAATCCCAGAACTTTGGGAGGTTGAGGTGGGTGGATCGCTTGAGCTCAGGAGTTCGAGACAAATCTGGACAATATGGCGAGACCTTGTCTCTACTAAAAATACAAAAAATAAGGCCAGGCGTGGTGGCTCACACCTGTAATCCCAGCACTTTGGGAGGCTGATGGGAGGCTGAAGCAGGCGGATCATCTAAGGTCGGGAGTTGGAGACCAGCCTGACCAACATGGTGAAACCCCGTCTCTACTAAAAATACAAAACTCAGCCAGGCGTGGTGGCGCATGCCTGTAATCCCAGCTACTCCAGAGGCTGAGGCAGGAGAATCACTAGAACCCGCGAGGTGGGTGTTGAGGTGAGCCGAGATCGTGCCATTGCACTCTAGCCTGGGCAACAAGAGCGAAACTCCATCTCAAAAATAAATAAATAAATAAAATAAGCTGGGCATGGTGGTGGTGCATGCCTGTGGTCCCAGCTACTGAGGAGGCTGAGGTGGAAGGATGAGGTAGAAGGATGGCCTTGAGCCCGGAGATGGAGGTTGCAATGAGCTGAGATTTCACCACTGCACTCTAGCCTGGGTGACAGAGCAAGACACTGACTCAAAAAAAAAAAAAAAAAAAAAGAGAGAGAGAGAGAGGGAAAGCAGAAGTAGCTTGAAAAGATGGGGTGGGGAGAACGGAATGAAATGTAGAAAGAAGGGCTTCTGAGGAGACCAGGGGCCGAGTGCTGAGACCATTAAGGTGCGGGTTGCAGATCCTGCTCTTGGCTTAGAGACAGAAGAGACCAAGAAAGTCAGAATCATCCAAGATATGACAATCTCGATTTTCTTCTTTTCTCTTCAGAGTCAACAGACATTTTGATAGCTTACAACAATGTTTCCACTATGACATCACCGTCTCCTTTTCACCCACGAAAATGTCAGGGACTCAGTGAGGTTAAGTCACTTGCCCAAGGTCACACAGGGTAGCCTGGAGGAGAATCCAGGTCCTGAGGTCTCCCCGTCAGCGCTCCCGCAGTTCTGGCAGCAGGACAGTGGGCAGGTGCCCACAGCGAGGGCATCATAGTGACTGCGCTGATGACAGGGCCACTGACCCGCGGGCGGCCGGGGAGCCGCGGCAGATTCCGGGGTCGGCCCTGGCCGACAGGTTGCGGGGCTCGACTCTGCGGGATCGCCTAAGGCATCGGCAATCTGGGGCTCAGGCTGTGCAGTTCTGGGTCCTCGGCTGTCCACAGGCGTCGGCGAAAGCCTGCCGCCCCGGCCGGGGACCAGGAAGCGTCAGGCAGCTGGCAAGGGCTCCCCGGGGACGCGCCACAGCCTCACAGCCGGCCCGAGTCTCCTGGGAGGCAGGGCTGGAAGGGCAGGGGTGAAGGCCAGCTGTGGCCCCTCGGGAAGGACCGCCTCGCCTGCTCCCGACCTAAGTCAGAACAGCTGGATGACCGGTGCCTCCAGGACGCAGGTGCAGGTGAGACTCGCCCTGCCACAGCACCCTGCATCTCCGCGGAGGCCCTCGGGAGCCCAGCGTGTCGGCTCAAAACGAGGAAAGAATGGTTAAAGCCCGAGTCGCGACTCTTAATCCCAGCGGGACAGGTGAGGGACCCCCGCGCAGCTTGGGGAGGGTACCCGGCCAGGCTCCGCCCCTCGGGGCCGCTTACCCTCCCGGGAGGTGTGGCCTGCGGGCGGCCCAGCCTCTAGTGGGCGAGCGGGGAACGCGGGCCCCGCCCCCCCGCCTATAAGGGCGGTGCGGCACTGCAGCTAGCGCAGTTCTCACAGAGACCCGTCACCCCGACTCAACGTGAGACGCACCGCCCGGACTCACCATGGTGAGTGCGGCCCCGCTGGGGTCGCGCCCGTCCCCTAATTGCCCATCACCTTTGGGGGACACTCCTTCCAGGCATGCTCGGGGACCTCCACCGGGCGTTCCGGGTCTCCAGGAGGTGCGAGGGTTTTGCATCCTCCCTCCCCAACCCCCTCCTGGTGACTTTGGCCGAGCCGTATAGTTCACCTTCGGTGGCTGGGGTTGGGGCTTGGGGTGGAGTGCGACTCTTCAGTAACAGAGAGGAACCCTTCTGGCACTCTGCTCCTGCCTTACGAGCATTTGTGTCCCGACTCTGTATGAGAGTCACGCGGGCCCGCGCCCCGTCCTTTCCGCGGGCAAAAGAAGACGCGTTTGGCTGCCCTCTTACATCCCCAGTCCCTGGTCCCCAGCACTGACCGAGCACGTGCTTGGCGCTAGAAGGTGGAAAGGGTCAGGTTACCTGGTGCCGCATCCCCCTTTCTTCTGTGTATGCATTCCAACTATCCACAGAACCACCCCCCCCGTGACTCAGCACCCCGCTTCTGAGCTGAGAGGGGTGGTGGGAACGGGGTTCGGCCTCCTGAAGCGAGCCGGCCCTCTCCAGCAGGAGCCCGGGTGTGCGGATGGGCAGAGACAGCTGGCGCTGAGCACTGCGCGGGCCGAGGCCAGGTTGGGGGGAGGGGAGAGAGGTGCATGTAGGGGGTGGTATTTATAGCCCAGGAGCGGGGGCCGAAACCCAATCCCCGCTTTGGGCTGGGAAATAACTGTAAAGACTCCAGAGGGAGAGCGGATGTAGGGCTGGGCAGCAGGATGGCGCCCATCCTGCCCGGGACAAGGCGGGTTACCTCTGGGGCCTCACCGCAGGTTCCACTTCCTTTTCTGGGTATTTGGAAACTGTCACCCCGCCATTTCGGTGTGGGAAGAGCGCGCGGGCCCTGCCGCACTTTAGTGCTTTAGGGGTTAATTTCGGGCTGACAGGGACGGAGCCTAAGGCAGTGAGCGCCCAGTACCCTCAAACCTTATTGCTGGCCCCTGCTGTCTGAGCTTACAAGCATTACCGCCGCTATTTCCGTGCGGGCTGACACGGGAGATGAAAGTGGTGAAGACACCCAGGGTGCGGGGGTGGAGGTGGGGAGAGGAGCCAGATGGGATTGATCCCCAGAGCCAGATGGGATTTAAAGGTGAGGGAGGAGGGCATCCTGATGGCGTGTGGTCAGTTGATGCCAGATTGGATGGCTGAGACACCTCTGCAGCTTACAGGAAAGAAAGAGGGAAAGGGTTCTATGAATTCTAGCTGTTCATACTCAAAGCAAAGAATTAATCAGGTGGGGGGGCCTCTAGCTGTAAACCCATACCTCTAGGAAACCTTCTTTTGTCATGTGGAGCCACAGTGCTCACTTGACAGATTCCCCACTGAGAAGTGGGCTAAGAGGTTGGCCTGCACTGCTAGGTGCCTCCAGGTGGGGAGTCCTGTACCTGGGAGCCCAGCCAGGCTGCTAGTCTCTTCTCACCTCTGCCCAGCCCCAAGCCTCCACTCTTGCCAACTGAGTCATCCTAGCTGGTAGATGGACTGGTAGGGTGGAAGAGAGACTTGCAAGGTGAGGACTTGTGGATGTGGGGCTCATGCTGTGTCCCCTCTCTCTATCCCTCAGCGTGAATGCATCTCAGTCCACGTGGGGCAGGCAGGTGTCCAGATGGGCAATGCCTGCTGGGAGCTCTATTGCTTGGAACATGGGATTCAGCCTGATGGGCAGATGCCCAGTGACAAGACCATTGGTGGAGGGGACGACTCCTTCACCACCTTCTTCTGTGAAACTGGTGCTGGAAAACACGTACCCCGGGCAGTTTTTGTGGATCTGGAGCCCACGGTCATTGGTGAGAGGAAGTGGGGACAAAATTGAAGGGGGTGGAGCATGACTCAAAGCTTCTCCCTGGAGGGAAAGGGTATTTAGACCAGGCATTCCTGGCCCTGAAAATTCCTAGCCGTATTTGAAGCTGCAGAAGGCAAGCTGATCTGAGACTGGCCTGGGCAGCCGGTCTGGGTTTCTCTCACACTCTAGTATCTCAGGCTGGCAGAAGGATGAGTCCTTCCATGCATCTGGCCGTAGCTACCACCCTGGGGGAGGAAGGTCCCTGCTGAGTATAGCTTTGTGGTTTTTGCCCTTCCAGATGAGATCCGAAATGGCCCATACCGACAGCTCTTCCACCCAGAGCAGCTCATCACTGGGAAAGAGGATGCTGCCAACAACTATGCCCGTGGTCACTATACCATTGGCAAGGAGATCATTGACCCAGTGCTGGATCGGATCCGCAAGCTGGTGAGAATTTGTCTTGGGAGGGAGGGAACTTTTGAGACTGTGCTAATGGTCAGGAGTATTTTTTTTCAGATCCTTTCAGGGGGTCATCTCTAACTGTACATGGTCTCCAGTGTGGTGCTGCTATGGCATCCTCAATATTTTCCCTGACTGCTGATGTATCTTATGCTTTATGGAGCCAGGTGATAGAGTCCCTCAGCCTCCTCCCCTACCTAAACTGTTCTTTCTCGTTCTTGCCTTTCAGTCTGACCAGTGCACAGGACTTCAGGGCTTCCTGGTGTTCCACAGCTTTGGTGGGGGCACTGGCTCTGGCTTCACCTCACTCCTGATGGAGCGGCTCTCTGTTGACTATGGCAAGAAATCCAAGCTGGAATTCTCCATCTACCCAGCTCCCCAGGTGTCTACAGCCGTGGTCGAGCCCTACAACTCTATCCTGACCACCCACACCACCCTGGAGCACTCAGACTGTGCCTTCATGGTGGACAACGAAGCAATCTATGACATCTGCCGCCGCAACCTAGACATCGAGCGCCCAACCTACACCAACCTCAATCGCCTCATTAGCCAAATTGTCTCCTCCATCACAGCTTCTCTGCGCTTTGACGGGGCCCTCAATGTGGACCTGACAGAGTTCCAGACCAACCTGGTGCCCTACCCTCGCATCCACTTCCCCCTGGCCACCTATGCACCAGTCATCTCTGCAGAAAAGGCATACCATGAGCAGCTGTCAGTGGCAGAGATCACCAATGCCTGCTTTGAGCCTGCCAACCAGATGGTGAAGTGTGATCCCCGGCATGGCAAGTACATGGCCTGCTGCCTGCTGTACCGTGGAGATGTGGTGCCCAAGGATGTCAACGCTGCCATTGCTGCCATCAAGACCAAGCGCAGCATTCAGTTTGTGGACTGGTGCCCCACAGGCTTCAAGGTTGGTATCAACTACCAGCCTCCCACTGTGGTGCCTGGGGGTGACCTGGCCAAGGTGCAGCGTGCCGTGTGCATGCTGAGCAACACTACCGCCATCGCCGAGGCCTGGGCCCGTCTGGATCACAAGTTCGACCTGATGTATGCCAAGAGGGCGTTTGTGCACTGGTATGTGGGTGAGGGCATGGAGGAGGGTGAGTTCTCCGAGGCCCGTGAGGATATGGCTGCCCTGGAGAAGGATTACGAGGAGGTGGGCATCGACTCCTATGAGGACGAGGATGAGGGAGAAGAATAAAGCAGCTGCCTGGAGCCTATGCACTATGTTTATTGCCAAATCCTTTCGAAATAAACAGTTTCCTTGCACGGTTTCTTGTCCCCTCTGAGTGCTTGAGCTTCTGCTGCCTTCCCCCTTCATGCTGCTGCTGCTGTTTGCTGTTCATGACCCTTATCCCTTCCATCGCTGAAGGTGAGACCTGCAAAGGGGTTCTTGCCAGGCCCAGGAAGCATAATCCCAGGGACTTTAAATTGAAGTCCTAGGGTTACTCAGTATAGGGAGGAAATGAGGACCAAATCCAGGCACAAACTGTTGAAGGATGAGTCTTCAGCTCCTTTCCAAGTAGGAGTTTAATCCAGTGGTTTCTGTCTTTGAAAGTTAGACTGCTACCCTGTTCTTCCTGCTGCCTCTACATTTACCAACTCTGGAAGCAAGGCTTGGCCCAGGCTCCTCTGTGCATTATGAGGGTTTGGGAGTGGGGCTGGGCTGGCCCAGAGTTCCTGGGCATGGAGCCACGTCATAAGCTTGGGGGATGGGAAGGAACACAGGCAACCTCCTAGAGTTGTTTGTGCCACTGCACCTCTGAGCAGCTTTGCATAGCTTCCTGTCTTGCTGCTTTGCTGGAGCTGGGGCTGTGCCATTAAAAGTCAGGTCATCTCCCCTCTGTTTGTGATTTCTTTCTGGCCTCAGCCTCCGTGCTAGCTGGTGGGAGACTCCTGCTAGGGCCCTGGGGAAAGCTTCAACTTCGCTAACAGGAGCCCCAGGCCCCATGCTGATGTGTCATACTGTGGGGTGGACATGGTTGGGGGGAGGAGGCTTGGATCGCCTAAGAGCAGGAGATGCCAACCCTGCCCTTGCCTTTCCTCCCTGGTGATTCAGGGAACAGAGCCCTTCCCTAGGGAACAGGTTTGAAGCCCAGCTAAGACAGGGCCCTTGTTTACTCAGAGTAGGCAGGAAGTAGCAGCTGGATACTGCCACACCACATTGCCTCATTAATCATTAACCATGTATGAGCTTGAACAATCAGGGAGACATAGGCCAAAACAGCTGCCGCTGCCACCTCCACTCCCCTCGCCCCTAGGCTGAGGATGGGAGACCTGTAATCTACCTGTCTTAAAGTTTCCTCAGGTGTCTCCACCCAGAAGCCCTTGCCTAGCAAACCGGCTGGGCAGCTTTGACTAAGCTACTCCCCAGGAGTGAAGGAAGGAAAAAACTAGTCGAGTGCTTTTAGGGGGCCCTAGTTCTTGACACAGGCAGATGCCAGCTTGAGCCCAAGCAGCTTTAAGTTTTGATCTAAGACAAGCTAGAACTGTCCACTGCTAACCAACCTCCTGTGGAATGAAGTCACACCATTGCTGACTCTTCACCATTCCTCCTTCTTCCCAGGCGGTTCGCCTGGAAATGGCAACCAGACTTTGGGCCCCTTGTACCTCTTCTCTCACTCCAGGAACACTGAGACTAAGATCCACACCAACCTGCTTCCACTTTATTCTTGTTTATACATTCTCCTACTCCCAGATTTGGAGTCAGAACACTATGTGAGCTCAAAAGTCCTGCTCAGAGCCATGTTCCATATCCCACCAGTTTCCCTTTTCCCAACCCCCACCCACCCCCACTCAGTAAGTCCCCTTGCCCAGGTTTTGCTCTTGGAGAGAAGAAAGCAGAAGAGCAGATGCAGGACTGAGATGATTGTCCTGACCCCGCTGCCCCCAAGTGTAAGAGAAGTCCTGGATGGAATGGGTGGAGATTCCAATGACGATGGGAACCTCTTTCCAAGGCACAAGCGGCCATCTTCTCAACATGCTGCTTTTTCAGATTTGGGTAGTATGCTGGCCAGGAGCTGGGGGCTGCAGCGCCTCCAGCTGACTGAGGAGGAGAGGAATGTGAGGACGCTGATGCGGGTCCACGGTCATCATCGAGTTCAGGAGCTGCCGCAATGCTGAAGAATGCCTGCGGAGGGAGGAGCACAGGGTGACTGGATGACACCTATCTGTCAACTCAGCTAATACCAGCGGGGAGTCTGAAACACTTGATACCCCATTCATTGCTCACTCACCTGGGGCTCTGTGGGATGCTGAGTTGGTTCTGCACAGCAAGGGCCACGCTGTCACCCTTTTGGAACACCATGTCATAAGGGCCTTCCCCAAACATCATGGCATATAGCACACAGCCTAGGGACTGAGCATAACTTGGTTAGTCCCTAGAAAGGGACCAATGGAGGTGACATCTCTCCCTTTACTTCTGTGGTAAAAGGAGACTACATAAGCTAAAAAGAATACACTGACCTCAGCCACATGGCACCACCAGGGCCCAGAGAAACTGCCAGTCAGCTGGAGACCTCCACAGCCCCTGCTTAGCTTAGCCCCTGCTTAGCCAGTGCCCTCAGTACTGACACTGAGCTGTACTCACCTTGTTCAGGGGCAGGGATTATACCACATCCGGTGCAACTGGGTACAGTATCAGTGACATTTCCCAGGAAGGAAGTTGAAGTGGATGGGGACATATTGTGGTTCCTGGGGCCCCATGTAACAGAAACCAACGACCTACTCTACTCCACAGTGGGTATAGAGCCACAGCCCTCCCTACCCAGATACCCATCCACATGCTCCTCACCCAGACATCAGTCCGCTCATCGATGACACAGTGACTCTGCACAGAGAAGAGCTCTGGGGCTCGGTAGGAGATGGTGCACCGCTGGGCTGCCCAGTCCTGGAACAGTGATCCCAGAGCTCAAAAGTGGGGCACAGGTCATGGTCATGTGACCAAACTGGGACATGCACCAGAAGGGGTGGGAATGGGGAATAGGTGAGAAAAGGAACCTGGAGACTCTTTTACCTGCAGGGTCAGAGCCTGGCGGGAGCCCTCCACATGGATGCATGCTTGATTCATGGAACCCAAGTCCATTAAAACTGGCTGCCCCTCATCTCCGAGCAATATATTGGTGGGCTTCAAGTCCCTGTAGAGAAGTAGAAGTGACCTATGAGCATCTCTGGACAGGAAGGCTGGAATCCCAGCAAGCAAAAGAATCACACAGGCTGTTTCTTGGGAGAACAGAGACCTCCCATTTCTCTTGGTGAGGCTCTTCCTCTGGGCCCCAGCAAGCACACAGGGTCCTCCCACTGACCTGTGGGCATAACCCTTGGCATGAATGGCCTCAAGGCCTCTGCAGATCCCCAGCAGCAGCCAAAGGATTTGATCCTCGGTCAGGAAGTTGCCTTTGTCCTTCAGCCTTTCTATCTCATTCCACAGCGTACCTCTCTGCAACACAAGTTTCCCTACAGTTGAAGATGTTTTTGGAGCCTCTGCTCCTTAGGCCTGATCCCTTCCCTATGCCAAAGCCTATCAGCCCTTTCATGATACACACCTCGAACTCAAAATCTGAAGTGGCCAAACCCAGGACATGGTCCCTGCTTCCTAACATGCTGGACTGCTCACACAGACCTTGAGTAGGTGGCTCTGTTGCAACCCCCTCCATAACCAGGAGTCTTTCTGACCTTGAAGAACGGTAGCAGCAGCCAGGCCTCATGCTTAGCACCCCGTTCCCGCAGACAGTAAGCCACCAGGCGAAGGATGTTGGGGTGATTGAAGAGGCGATGCATGTCGGCTTCTCGCTGGGCCTCCTCCCGGTCCTGCTGCTCGTGACACAGGATTCGCTTCAGGGCGTAGAAGTGTCCATCATGTAACCCTTCCACTAGGTCCACATAGCTGAACCCGCTGTGGGCCAAAGGGGTCAATGAAGGGCCATGGTCATCTCCCACATGGCTTGGACCTAGAGAAATTTCCTGGTGGGGAGTGGGGTGTCCTTCCTATTTAGCAGAAACCTTCCCAAGATGTGGCTCTAAGAGAAATCTGAAGAATATTACACTGTGAGCTCCTCAGGAGCAGAGATATAGAAATCTTTGAGGTCCTATGGTCATAATAGAGACCTCTGCACTTGACAGATGCTAAATAAATAATAGCCAACACTTATCAAGTACTTGTGAACCAGGCATTGGGTGAGACATTTGATACACATTATCTCATTTAATCCTCACAACTCCATCAGTGAGGGATGATAATCATCTCCATTAAGCAGATGAAAAAAACATGGTTTATCAAGGTCACACGAGGTGGATTTAGCAGGCCTGGCTCCAGAATCCACCTTCTTGATACTGTGCAGCTAGGCTCTGTCAGGTGAGAGAGGACACGGACAGGGATAAAACTCTTGTGCCCCAAGCATCTGCACACCGCTGTCCTTCAATGACCATAACCTTGAGGACTAGTTAACTGACTTCCAAACACTCACCCCTCCCCCAGTTTCTGGATGAAGAGGTAGCGCTTATTCTCAATGGTGACAGTTCCCCGAGAGCAGACACACAGCGCGTGGCCCATAATGTCTCAGTCATCCTCTTCAAGGACGGTCTGAGGCTACCGAAGAGCTCGTCCAGGGTGAGTGGCCTCTTCCAGGAGATGCGCTGGGGGCCCAGCGGATCATGCTGGAAAGGAAACAACGGCAGGGTCACAGGTCCGGCACAATCCAGACGACCCATGAAGTACCAATGCGCAGAGCTCAGGCCCACGTCTCTGGAACCTACACTATTGTGTAGAGAAAACGGGCCCTGCTCCGTCGCCAGCTTCAAGGGTGGGGTCGGGGCCTTACGGCCTCAGGACACAGAGCGGCTACCGGGCCACTTCCTCCAACCCCAGCGCACCTTTGGGCAGCCCCCGCTCCCACGCCCGTCGCGCCGCAAAGGCAGAGCACAGCGTAGTTTCAGAGGACGTGCGAGGCTCAGGCCCACTCCTGGCAGGGCCCACCCCTGGTCTAGGAGCCCAGAGCCCGGGATGGGCAAGCTGCACTCCCCGACTGACCTGGCTCGGGCCAGAGCGAAGCGCCACCGACCGGAAGCAGTGCTGACATCATCCGTCCGCGCCGGCGTAACGGCCCGCGGTATCTTAGCAACCACTGGGCATCCGGAGGATGTGGGGGCGCGGAGCTGAGAGGCCCGGGGCGAGCTAGGTCTAGGGGTGGACGGGTCCCAGGACCCTGGTGAGGGTTCTCTACTTGGCCTTCGGTGCAGTCAAGACGCAGGCACCTCCGCCAAAGGGGAGCAAAGCCGGGCTCGGCCCGAGGCACCCAGGACCTCCATCTCCCAATGTTGGAGGTAGGAGGCTTCATACCTCTGGCGCTCTGGGGCAGAAAGCGGCCAACTACACTGCAGCCTGGAGGGAGATCCAGGGAGGGGCGGGTCTGGTGGCCTGGTCTCCTGATCCCGTGCAACCTTCTGGGCTCTGGCCTGTATCCCACTACCCCTAGTCTCAGTGGTTAAGAGCTCAGGCTTGTGAACCAGACTTCCAGTTTCTAAACTGAGTGTTAATAGCATGCTAGCTGTGTAACCTCGGGCAAGTTACTTAACCTCTCGGATCCTTACTTTTGGTAGCTGTAAAATAGGTATAATAGTACCTAAGGTTAAGTAGCTTAACTGTGAGGCCAGACTGACTAGTTCAAATGCCAGCTCTGTTAACGTAGTTGTGTGACCTTGGACAGGCTACTTAATGTTTCCGTCCTTTCCTCTCCTCCTCTGTAAAATGGAAATGATAATTATCTACCTCATGGAGTTGAAGATTAAATGAGATACAGTGTTTAATACAATATCTGACACATAGCCTTCAGTACGTGTCAATAAACAGTAATTATTATTACCCTGATGTTCACATCCCATTCTTGAGACTGTAAAGGCAAAAGGAACGGAAATTCACAAATTTCCAAGCCTTGGCACAAAGCAGTTGTCCTTAACATCTGTTGCCAAGGCAGGCAGGGGTAAGCTGGAGAGGGGTGCACTTCCAAAGAAGGTGCAATGGCCAGGAGGGAATGGCTGTTTTGCTGAAACAGGGCTCTCCAGGAAAGAGGTCCTTCTTGTGACCTGGTTCCTCCCTTCCACACCCCGGATCACCCTGAAGATTTTCCAGTGGTTTTCCTTGGTTCTGAACCTGTTTTAGCCTTTTGGTTCTGACATTCATTCATCCAGATTTAACCTACTATATACCGGGCCCTGTGCTAGAGGCTAAGAATTTGAGATGAACAGGACACTCCCTGTCCTAAGGGAGCCCAGTCAAGTAAAGCCATGCTTCTCAATTTTGAAGGTGCCTAGGATCACCTGGGAATCTCGTTAAAGTACAAATTCTGATTCTATAGGTCTGAGGTAGGATCTGAGATTATGTATTTCTTTTTTTGTTTGTTTGTTTGAGACGGAGTCTCGCGCTGTTGCCCAGGCTGGAGTGCAGTGGCAGGATCTCGGTTCACTGCAGCCTCCGCCTTCCGGGTTCAAGCAATTCTCCTGCCTCAGCCCCCACCCCACCCTCGGAGTAGCTGGGAATACAGGCGCGTGCCACCAGGCTTGGCTAATTTTTGTATTTTTAGTAGAGACAGGGTTTCGCCCTGTTGGCCAAGCTGGTCTTGAACTCCTGACCTCAAGTGATCCACCCGCCTCGGCCTCCCAAAGTGTTGGGATTACAGGCGTGAGCCATCGTGCCCAGCCAGATAATCCATTTCTAACAAGTTCCCAGGTGACGTTGATGAAGCTGGTTCGTGAACTGCACTTTAACACGATGTAGAGGACTTTACAAACTACTAGAGTAAGGGGTTGGCTGCAGGCTGGAGAGGAAGTCCAGGCTAAACGCCTGGCAACTTGAGGTGGTTTCCGCCCTCTTGCTCGCTGAGGTTCCCTCCCAGGAATCCGACACGTGACGGTCTGTCCGCCGTCTCAGACTAGAGGAGCGCTGTAAGCGCCATGGCTCCCAAGAAGCCGTCCTGCCTTCGTTCCTTGCTGCTGCCGCTCAGCCTGACGCTACTGCTGCCCCGGGTAAGATGAGACGGTGAACCAGCCGGCCGGGTGCGGTGACGCGGGATCAGATCCAGCGGATGAGAGAAAGTCCAAAGTAACAACCAAACAACCCGCAGGGCTAGTTCCATCCCCTGCGCTCTTGGCAGGCGCTGACCCTAGACGCTCCCTCCAGGCATCTGCTGAGCAGCGTCTCTTTCTCTTTGTAGGCAGACACTCGGTCGTTCGTAGTGGATAGGGATCATGACCGGTTCCTCCTAGACGGGGCCCCGTTCCGCTATGTGTCTGGCAGCCTGCACTACTTTCGGGTACCGCGGGTGCTTTGGGCCGACCGGCTTTTGAAGATGCGATGGAGCGGCCTCAACGCCGTGCAGTTGTAAGAAGTGCTTGCAAGAGCCGCGGAGGGATGGGATCTACTCTTTCTACCACCCCCTTATAAAGGAGGTCGGGACAGGAAGACTGCCAGGACTCCTAGGCCAAGGGTGGGAAAGGGCAGGCCAGGACCTCCTTCCAACCGCTTCCTGGAGATTCCCTGCAAGGCCTGAGCCGTCAGGCCTCCCTGGCGTCTCTCCACCTTGGGCCCTATTAACCTCTTCCTTTCTCAGTTATGTGCCCTGGAACTACCACGAGCCACAGCCTGGGGTCTATAACTTTAATGGCAGCCGGGACCTCATTGCCTTTCTGAATGAGGCAGCTCTAGCGAACCTGTTGGTCATACTGAGACCAGGACCTTACATCTGTGCAGAGTGGGAGATGGTGAGTTAGCTGGAGAAGGGATAGAACCAGTTATCCTTGTGCAGCTCCTAGACTACTCCCATCTGCCCACACTCTAGGGCCATCTCGAGCACTATATTCAATTCCTTCCCTTCCTAGCTTCCCCACCACACCCCAAAACAAAACCTACATGCTTCTTTGTTCTCTTTATGTTTGTCTCAGGGGGGTCTCCCATCCTGGTTGCTTCGAAAACCTGAAATTCATCTGAGAACCTCAGATCCAGGTGAGTTGAGACAAAAGATTTAACACAGAAGCAAGTAAGTAAAATGGGCCACATGGGTGCCAAAAGCAGAAGAGACCATTCTCAAATTGGAGGTCATCATTCATTTACCAAGTGTTTCCTTCATGCCCAGCAGGATGCTAGAAACTGGGGGACCAGACAGATCCCCATCTTTGTGCCATAAAGCTTATAATATAGTGGAAGAAACTGATTTAAAAAAAAAAAAAAAAAAGGCTGGGAGCGGTGGCTCATGCCTGTAATCCCAGCACTTTCAGAGGCTGAGGCGGGTGGATGACCTGAGGTCAGGAGTTTGAGACCCACCTGGCCAACATGGCAAAATCCCATCTCTACTAAAAATACAAAAAATTGGCTAGGCGAGGTGGTGGGCGCCTGTAATCCCAGCTACTTGGGAGGCTGATGCAGGAGAATCACTTGGGCCCTGGGGTCAGAGGTTGCAGTGAGCCAAGATCGAGCAACTACACTCCAGCCTGGGTGACAGATTGAAGAGACTTTGTCTCAAAAAAGAGAAAATCCTATCAGCTGTATCTTGACAAATGTTAAATTTAAGTGCTTTTTATCACCCCCATTGCCCCCACCCTGGTCCAAACCATCTCTCTCAGCTGGCTTATTTTATAGCTTCCTAACTGGTTTCCCTTGTTTGCCCTCTCCCCCATACAATCTGTTCTCAGTTGATCCTGTTCAAATATAAGTTTAAAGATACATCTCAGATCTTGTCATTTCTCTGCTTAAACCTCTCTAGTAGGTTCTCATCTCATTCAGAATATGAACCATAAATGCCTTAAAGTGGTAGGTCCTACACAATTGGCCCCAGTCACCTCCTCGACATTATTGCTCTTCTCCCCCATGTGCACTCTGCTGTAGACACAGTGGCCTCATTGCTGTTCTTCAGACCCACCAGGCCTTGGGCTTTGAGGCCTTTGCATGTGGTGTTCCTTCATCACAAGCTTCCTGCAGAAGTCACCTTGGTGAGGCCTTCCTGTTCTCTCTCTCACTGTCTCTATACATACATATATATATGTGTGTGTGTGTGTGTGTGCGTATATATACACACACACACACACACACACACACATAACATTTTTACTTTTATTTTTGAGACAGAGTCTCGCTCTGTCGCCCAGGCTGGAGTGCAGTGGCGCGATCTCGGCTCACTGCAAGCTCTGCCTCCCAGATTTAAGCAATTGTCTTGTCTCAGCCTCCTGAGTGGCTGGGGCTACAGGTGCGTGCCACCATGCCCAGCCAAGGCTGTGTATTTAACATGTTTCTTACATTTATATTTTATGTAGATACCATTAAATTCACATAAGCATCTTACTTTTTTTGTTTTGTTTTGTTTTGTTTTTGAGATGGAGTCTCACTCTGTCACCCAGGCTGGAGTGCAGTGGTGCAATCTCCACTCACTGCAGCCTCCACCTCCTGGGTTCAAGTGATTCTCCCGCCTCAGCCTTCTGAGTAGCCAGGATTACAGGTGCCCCCCACCACACCCGGCTAATTTTTTTTTGTATTTTTAGCCGAGATGGGGTTTCACTATGTTGGTCAGGCTGGTCTTGAACTCCTGATGTGATCCGCCCACCTTGGCCTCCCAAAGTGCTGGGATTACAGGCGTGAGCAACCACGCCCGGCCTACATTTGTTTTTAAGAAACACTACTTTAGGTTTTCCTATGTTCAAATTTCATTGACATGCAAATATACAAGGTGCTTAGGGTTGGGAATTTCTTGACAAGAGTCATTGCTTCCCATATTTAGTGGTGAGCAAGTGTGATGGTAGCCCCTAACGCAGAAGCTCTGCTCCTTCGTTTAGACTTCCTTGCCGCAGTGGACTCCTGGTTCAAGGTCTTGCTGCCCAAGATATATCCATGGCTTTACCACAATGGGGGCAACATCATTAGCATTCAGGTACAAGGGGGAAGTGACTGGAGCAGGGGAAGAAGGTACAAGGGGTCCTTGACCTCCATCCCATAGCTGGGTTCCACTTTCCCTCCCCTCTGGCAGGTGGAGAATGAATACGGTAGCTACAGAGCCTGTGACTTCAGCTACATGAGGCACTTGGCTGGGCTCTTCCGTGCACTACTAGGAGAAAAGATCTTGCTCTTCACCACAGATGGGCCTGAAGGACTCAAGTGTGGCTCCCTCCAGGGACTCTATACCACTGTGGATTTTGGCCCAGGTCTCAAGCAAGGGCTGGGAGTGGAGTCTGGGGAAGGGACACCTCTTCCACGATATTTATCTTTTTCTTTTGCCTCCTTTCTGCAGCTGACAACATGACCAAAATCTTTACCCTGCTTCGGAAGTATGAACCCCATGGGCCATTGGTGAGGGGCCAGAGAGGAGTCAGGGAATCAGGGATAGGAATGGGTCCAGCTCAGTTCCATCTCACTCACAGCTCCTTTCATTTCACACTCTAGGTAAACTCTGAGTACTACACAGGCTGGCTGGATTACTGGGGCCAGAATCACTCCATACGGTCTGTGTCAGCTGTAACCAAAGGACTAGAGAACATGCTCAAGTTGGGAGCCAGTGTGAACATGTAAGTAAAGACACTGAGGGCAATATGAATCTGTAGCTGGGGGCTGGGGATGAAAGTTAAGATTCAGTGAGTCAGCTTTTACCTGTTCCCCCACCCTCTCTCACTTCAGGTACATGTTCCATGGAGGTACCAACTTTGGATATTGGAATGGTGAGTCCAGATGGTCCCTGGGATAGAAGCAGGGAGGTAACAAGGAATTAGAATCTAAGGGCCAGGTGGATTAGGATGTCTCGAAGCTGAATATGGCCACCTCTGCCCCCTCTGATGGCAAAATTCTCTGCATGAAGCATGCTTAGTAGTGCCTGTCATCTGAAATACATGTTGAATTAATTAAATTGGCTCAACTTCAGGTGCCGATAAGAAGGGACACTTCCTTCCGATTACTACCAGCTATGACTATGATGCACCTATATCTGAAGCAGGGGACCCCACACCTAAGCTTTTTGCTCTTCGAGATGTCATCAGCAAGGTACCCTACCATTTCATTAAGCTCCAAAGGCTTTTATTAATTTGGAGGAAGGGAGTGCCCACATTGTAAAGGTAACCCATAAATTGGTGGTTATTGTCTGGGCCACAGAGCCTTCTGAGCATCCCACTGAAGCATTACCCATTCAACCAAATGGGACTATGTGTGAAGACACACAGGTGTGCAAAATTACTGAGCCTCCATGATCCCTGAAGCCCTTCCCTGGGCCCCAGGTTAGGAACTCTGCCCTAGAGTCTTGGAATAGGTATTGTTTTCTGTGGTTTTCCTATGGATCCTGAGAGAATCTGGGCTCAGTTCCAGGAAGTTCCTTTGGGACCTTTACCTCCCCCCAGCCCCAAGATGATGCTTGGACCTTTGACTCTGCACCTGGTAAGTTCCTCCACATCTTTTCTCTAATACCACACCTTTTTTTTCTAAATAGCCTATTCTTTCTTGTCCTCTATCCAGAAACTTCCCTGATATTCTAATTCTTCTCCCTTATTCTAATAGGTTGGGCATTTGCTGGCTTTCCTAGACTTGTTATGCCCCCGTGGGCCCATTCATTCAATCTTGCCAATGACCTTTGAGGCTGTCGAGCAGGTAAGGCATAAACCCACATCTGGTGGAGATGACAACCTCCCTCAACAGCTACAGCCAAAAGTTCCTTGGCTATAGCCACAGTGTCCTCTTTTATTTCTGTTTGTCTGAAGTACTCATTCTTCCATACCCAGGACCGTGGCTTCATGTTGTACCGAACCTATATGACCCATACCATTTCTGAGCCAACACCATTCTGGGTGCCAAATAATGGAGTCCATGACCGTGCCTATGTGATTGTGGATGGGGTGAGAACCTAATTCCAGGCTGTGAGCCCCAAACTCCTCCCTTCCCCAGGAAGCATTAGCCTTAAGTTCCCCACATTTACACTTTCCCACCTGCCTGTTCACATTTGCAGAGGGTTCCAGGGATAAGCTGGGATGAGGAAGAGTTTGATTAAGGATAGAGTTCTAGAATAGATGGGTGATAGATGGCTACATTCTCTCTGCCCTCCAAATAAGTATCCTAATGTGTGGTTTCCTATGCAGTGGCTAAGAGCTAGATGCCGAGCCTTGCTCCTATCCTATCTCCTATCTGCAGGTGTTCCAAGGTGTTTTGGAGCGCAATATGAGAGACAAACTATTTTTGACGGGGAAACTGGGGTCCAAACTGGATATCTTGGTGGAGAACATGGGGAGGCTCAGTTTTGGGTCTAACAGCAGTGACTTCAAGGTGAGCTAGCTTTGCCTAGTTATATCCCAGGGCTTGACTAAGGATAACTTAGCCTCAAAGCTTAGTGAATGATGACTTCATTTTCCTTCCCTACAGGGCCTGTTGGTGCCACCAGTTCTGGGGCAAACAATCCTTACCCAGTGGATGATGTTCCCTCTGAAAATTGATAACCTTGTAAAGTGGTGGTTTCCCCTCCAGTTGCCAAAATGGCCATATCCTCAAGCTCCTTCTGGCCCCACATTCTACTCCAAAACATTTCCAATTTTAGGCTCAGTTGGGGACACATTTCTATATCTACCTGGATGGACCAAGGTATTGCTAATGGTGGTGGTTTGGGTAGCGGGGAGGTAAAAGAGAAAAATCACAGAAGGAGGGGAGCAGAAAGTATCCTCTGATTAGAAACCCAAAAGGGTATGATTCTACCCCTGGAGGGCTGACCCTTTCTTTTCCCCTCTTTCCTGCTCCCTATTCCCCAGGGCCAAGTCTGGATCAATGGGTTTAACTTGGGCCGGTACTGGACAAAGCGGGGGCCACAACAGACCCTCTACGTGCCAAGATTCCTGCTGTTTCCTAGGGGAGCCCTCAACAAAATCACATTGCTGGAACTAGAAAATGTACCTCTCCAGCCCCAAGTCCAATTTTTGGATAAGCCTATCCTCAATAGCACTAGTACTTTGCACAGGACACGTATCAATTCCCTTTCAGCTGATACACTGAGTGCCTCTGAACCAATGGAATTAAGTGGGCACTGAAAGGTAGGCCGGGCATGGTGGTTCACGCCTGTAATCCCAGCACTTCGGGAGGCTGAGATGGGTGGATCACCTGAGGTCAGGAGTTCAAGACCAGCCTGGCCAACGTGGTGAAACCCCATCTCCACTAAAAATACAAAAATTAGCCGGGCGTGATGGTGGGCACCTCTAATCCCAGCTGCTTGGGAGGCTGAGGCAGGAGAATTGCTTGAGCCCAGGAGGCAGAGGTTGCAGTGAGTGGAGATTATGCCACTGCACTCCAGCCTGAGTGACAGCGAGACTCCATCTCAAAAAAAAAAAAAAAAAAGTAACCCTTGGACATGGAGTGGGCAGGATCCCTTGGTGCTGGCCACAGTGACCATAAGGAACTAAAGGCCACAATGCCTCTGAATGTAAGTACAAGTACACATTCCTTGCCAAACTTTATTGTGATTAAAATTGCAGAGACAGTACCACCTCCACATACCTCTGTGGCCCTGTCTTTGCCCTGGTTCCACAGTGTCCTTCACCCCCATCTTCCAAATAATCTCTGGTTTCATGGGGA
This sequence comes from Symphalangus syndactylus, assembly GCF_028878055.3. Classification (NCBI taxonomy): domain Eukaryota; kingdom Metazoa; phylum Chordata; class Mammalia; order Primates; family Hylobatidae; genus Symphalangus; species Symphalangus syndactylus. The sequence goes on along the minus strand of NC_072430.2, from coordinate 123,864,016 downwards.
AGAAAAAACCTAGGGCTGCTGTGAATGTGCCCTCTCAGGTTCCTGAGTTGGCCCCAGATAGAGCTATAAGAGATCAGGAAGAGGGCTTCCCTGCCTGACGGCGATGGTCCTGGAGGCAACGTGTGGAGCAGAAAGAGAAGTCGAGGTAGTGAAAGGGAGTGAGGCCTTGGAGAGATGCCCCACAACTCCAGCAGCGTCTGAACAAGAGGAAGAAAAATGGCTGGACAGGTACCCCACAAACTTTCCAATCCACACTCTCCCTATCCCTCCTCCTGCCATTTCTGTTTTCACTGCGGCATCTGCCAGAATATCTCAAATCCCCTCAACCACTCTTCTGAATACTCTGCAGGCACTCATTTCACTTGCCCCCAATGGTCCCTGCAACATTACAGTCCACCCACTCCCTCATCCCCCGCCCCATACCGAGTATTGACGATTGCAGAGTCAGGGATTGGAGGGGTAGGGGCTCCCAACTGGGCGGTGAGTCGGCGCTCTGCAGCCAGAGCTCTCTGAGGGAGACAAATTATGTTAAGGACAAGGCCCCAGTGGTGAGGAGGCCACCCAAGAGGTGACAGCTGCACGCTGGGGAAGGGATTAGACCTCTAGGAAGCCTTGCCGTGGAGAACATCCAGCCTCACCTTCTCTCGATCACTGAGGGCGGCAAATCGCCGCTGCTCTTCTCGTTCACGCTCCTCCTGCTCCTGCTGCCTCTGCTGCTGTTCCTCCCGTTGCCGCCGGGCTGCCTTCTGCTCCCTTTTCCGTGTAGCCTGCCGTGCTTCCATTTCTGGTGTCAATGGTCCTGGCACCTGGAGGATTTCAAGTATAAGACCCTATAAGCTATCGTTGGTAAAACTGCAAGAAGTAGAAAGGATCTAGCCAGGATCTGTGATGCCTTCCCACTCTGCTTGTCCTTCCTATTCCAGCTGACCTGAGCCTTGTTGTAATCATAGGCATCTGGATTCTTCTCCATGAACCTTCGGAACTCATTACGTGTTGATTTGTCAGCTGCAACAGTATAAGGTGGCCGGGCCCGAGAGTCCCTAGGTGCAAAAACTCCAAAAATGGGTTTAACTTGCCTCCTGCCTTTCCCAACATCACCCAACCAGACCAAGGGAATATTGTCAAGTAGCTAATGCCAACTTTAACCTCTAAATTATCCTCTCTATTCCCAAAATGACTTGATGAGGACCTTTACTCACTGCACAGTGGGGTTGGCACCTGCTTCCAGCAGCAGACGAACCACTGAGCCTCTTCCAGCTGCAGCTGCTGCATGCAGGAGAGTAAAGCCACCGGAGCCCAAGGGGGCACTGAGCAGAGACAGAACTCTAGGGTCTGCAGGGCTGGGAGCTAGCTGGAGCTTCAGCACTCCAACATCTCCAGCTCGGCAAGCAGCAAGCAGTGCATTCCAGAGCTCTGGCTGACCAGGGGCTTTGGCCTCATCCAGCAAAGGGCCCAAGGGGGCAGCAGCTGCCTGGGATGACTGTGTGGAAGGCTCCTCTTCTTGAGGTTGCTGGAGAAGAGTCCGATGTGCCCTAGCCTCCTGGTCTCGGCTTTTCTCCTTCTTATTCCTTTTTCTCCTCCTCCGCTTGGGCAATACTTCAGACTCACGAAGATCCAGAGTCCCCATGGTCAACTCCACTAGCTCCAACTCTACCTGAAAGCCATCATCTCCCTCCGACCCTGAACCTAGGGAAAAACCTGACATGTGAAATCCATCTAGGGAGTACTCAGAGGGTAGAAGCAGATGCATAAGAATGAAAGCCTGAAATGAAATTATTTTTATTTTGTCACCCAGATAAAGTAGCACATCAAGAGCTGAGTCCATTATATCACATGCAGAAATGAGGCTCTCAGCCCAGACAAGAACAAGTCCCTGGACTCTCCCTGTGAGCAGCCTTAAGATGCTGCACAATAGAGGAAAGCATGGAAGCAGCCCTCAGCCTCAAATCACAGCATCCAATCAAAGATAAACTATGTGAGATCCATGCAACACATCCACGCATCTGCTCCACGCAAAGATTTTCTTAGCTCTGGGGAAACGTCCATAACAAAAGAGATAATAGATTTGGAAAGGTCACTAAACATGTCTCAGTAATTGCTAAGATACAGACACTGTGTGGGTGTGTGTTTAAATAAGGAAATGGGTCAGTTATGAGAGTAGGGAATTTGCCAGTGCATTTTTAGGACAGAAACTCAGATCTGACAGTTGCCAGATAGTAATCAAACCCTGTTTGGGAGATTCCTCATTCTGCCCAAGTGCTTCCTTTTCATCACTGCAGATCTTTCTTATTTCTTCCTCAGTAGGTTTCTTTCTCTCCTCTCTTACTGTTTTCCAGTGTGTCTGAGGTGAGTGCAGTCTGACTGCTTCCCCAGGGTCTTCTGCCATAAAAGAAAAGATCTTTCTCAACTTTAGCTGAGGAGAAGCTAGCGCAGGTTTCTCTCAATGCAGATGTAGCTGGGCTGCAGTCCAAGGCTTAGAAAATCCTCTGGATATACCAATGAGAATGGAGGCTTAGGTTGGAGAGAACAGGAAGGTCTAGGGAATTGGGATCTGGAGCAAAGGCTCACCATAGACATGCAAAGTGGTCAGCTTATGGAGCACACGCTGTAGCTCTTGGAAGGTGGGTCTGCGGGTGGCAAGGGGGATATCCCAAAGTCGGGGATCCCCCCTTTGCAGGGGTGCCCCCTTGCCTCCAAAGAACAAAGACCGGCCAGAGCGGGGAGCACGCAACAGTATTGTACCAGCCTCCTCCAGTGCCTTAGCCCAGGTTGGCCCTGCCAGCAGGTCACGAACATCCTAGAGAAGAGAGTAACTCAGTCCTGCATACCTTCACTTGCTATTTATAAATCTCCAACTAAAAAAATGGCCCACAGAAGTGCAAGGGGTGGAAAGTAGAGGATAACACGGAGAAAGAATAGAGGACTAAGGCTCCTGGGGAATCCCTAATCTACCTTTGTCTACCTATAATGAAAATTGGAAGGATATGAGTCAAAAACCTCCCACTTAACAGTGAGTTGAACAGAGATGCAAAAAAAGTATGGATCAGTACCACCAGATCTAAAAGGCTTAACTCACCTTATATAGTGTGGCTTCATTGTAGCGCCTCAGGTTGGCTCCAGCAGAGCGTGATGGCCCACCTCGGGCATCCCGAAGCCCCTGGGCTGTGCCCCGCTTGGCCCGCACCGTATAGCGGTGAAAAGTTTTGTGTGTCACCACTCCTCTTCTGTAGACAGCACAGACTCAGTACTGGAGACCAGCTGGTGCTCCCTGGCTAACAGGATCCACTCCATCCTTACCCCCATGCAGCACCCTCTCACCCTTGAAATATAGCACCAGCAAAGTGCCCAGCTGCAGCCATGAGCACCACGCAGTCTCTGGGACCTCTACTTTGCAGGTTCTGTAGCAGCAGTTCTGCCTCTTCTGGGGGATCCTTGATGACAGAGAAACATCAGAAACATATCTGTTGTATTCACTGACAGCAAGAAACTAAGGGCCGATTTTCACAAACATTATTTAATATTACCACCCTGAGGCTTGTTTCCATTTGACAAACAAGGAAATTTGAGGCTTGGTGAGGCAGTCAAGATGAAGTGGTAGAATCACAATTCAAACCTAAATTGGTTTGTTTCCAAACTTAATTCCATTACACTTAACCCTTCCACAATTCAGGCCAGTTTCAATTCAAGACTATGTTGTCAAGCGTGATACCCACACCCAACAGGAAGGAAGAGAGGCAGGGAGAAATGCACTAGGCTAAGGGAAATCTAGGCTGGGTGTACAAAAGGCTGGGGTTAGCCATACCACCTGTATTGTCACTTGCCTGATGAGGGCCTAGGACACAGCGGTAGGCATAAAGAAACTGGCCCTGAGCATTCTGGAAAAGAACTCGATGAGGGTAAAAGCCTTGGGGTCGGCTAAACTTCTCAAATGTAGCCCTCTCCCGATCCAGTGTCTGCAAGTCCTCCTCACTGGCTGAGTCTGAGTCTTCTGATCCCGAGATGCTGGAAAGATCTCCTGAAGACAGACAACATGAGATACACAAGTTTGGTACCCCATCTTTGTTCTTTCCTCAAACTCTAAACTAGTGCTTTCTTATACCTCCATGTCCTACTCCTACATAGGTCCCCCTACCACTCATCACCTGTGGAGCTCTGCTTTTCAAAGTCCAGGGCAGACAGGAGAGGCTTGTCCTTGAGACGTTGCTTTAGGTTAAACCGATGCCAGTCAAGCTTATAATGTTCCCTCTAGTACAAAGACAAAAAGTGAGATAAAGGTGGAAATATGCCCCAGCCTGGCCTTGTACTGGCCAAGACCAGTTATAGAATTCTAGGAAGTACAACCAGGTAACACCAACTGCCTCAGTCAAAGCATGGACCTTTATTAAGACAAATCAAATGTCTACCTCTCCCCACCCACCATTACACTTTTGCTTCTAACATCTAGCTCTGCACCTGACCTATTACCTGTTCTTGGTGGTTCTGGAAGGTCTGGTCACAGGTTGAACAAAATAACTTCTCTGAAATATCCATAGGACCCTGGAGTAGCTTTCTTTCTGGGCTTTCTCTCTCCCCTGAGCCTAAACAAGGGAAGAGGAATTGGACATAGAAAGCGAGCCCAAATCCACAGTGACAAGAATTATATTCAGAGTGTGATATACAAAGCAGAGGAGGATACAAAAGAGATGGCATGATACTGCCTTCAAGGAATTTACACTCTAATAGTCATGAAATAAACAGTACAGCAATCACTTAATGCAATAAACATGCTTCTGAAAAGATGTACGTAAAATGAATGTAAATAAAATAAAATTGGCTAGGTGCAGTGGCTCACGCCTGTAATCCCAGCACTTTGGGAGGCCGGGGCAGATGGATCACGAAGTCAGGAGATCGAGACCATCCTGGCTAACACGGTGAAACCCCGTTTCTACTAAAAATACAAAAAATTAGCCGGGCATGGTGGCGGGCGCCTGTAGTCCCAGCTACTCGGGAGGCCGAGGCAGGAGAATGGCATGAACCCGGGAGGCGGAGCTTGCAGTGAGCTGAGATCACACCACTGCACTCCAGCCTGGGCAACAGAGCGAGACTCTGTCTCAAAAAATATATATAAAAATAAATAAAATGAATGTAAATAAAAACTGGCCCTGGGCATTCTGGAAAAGAACTCAATGAGGGTAAAAGCCTTGGGGTCGGTTAAACTTCTCAAATGTAGCCCTCTCCCGAGATCCAGCGTCTGCAAGTCCTCCCCACTGGCTGAGTTTGAGTCTTGTCTAATTTAAATTAGCCAAACATTGTTTAGGCGAATCCTAAAGAAAATAATTTCTATTCAGTTTAAAATTATTTTTCACTGTACAAAAACTACTTCCCAAATGCTTTTTAAAGTTTACATTTCCAATTAGTGTACAGTTTGTCTAAGGAGAGGTGCAAGAAAAGATGTAGCCAAACTAAAGTTACACAAAACAGGCCCGACACGGTGGCTCATGCCTGTAATCTCAGCACTTTGGGAGGCTGACCCAGGCGGATCACTTGAGGCCAGGAGTTTGAGACCAGCCTGGCCAACATGGTGAAACCCCGTCTCTACTAAAAATACAATAATTAGCCGGGCATGGTGGTGCGGGCCTGTAGTCCCAGCTACTCGGGAGGCTGAAGCAGGAGAATCACTTGAGCCCGGGAGGCGGAGATTGCAGTGGGTGGAGATCGTGCCACTGCACTCCAGTCTGGGCGACAGAGCGAGACTCTCAAAAAATAAACCTATACAAAAACAAATAATAAATTGTTTCATATTCAGCAAAAAGGAATAATTTGAGCGGCGCCTGGTTAAATGTGGAATATATCTGTGAATTTTATCTCTACAAAGTTTAAAGTGTTTTTGAAGGGAATGGTGTTAACGTGAGGAGATACATGCAATGGTAAAAAGACTTGTTTGAAAACAAGGGCTGTGCTGGACATTACCCAGAGATTAAGTGAATTTAATCAAGCAGAAAGATAAATCAATTGGCCTCCTAAGCTCGAGAATACCAATAAGAATGTGTTCCCGGAACGGGCAATACGCTCTAAGGAGCCCTGTCACGTTTCACACGAAACCTTCCAGGATACCTGAATAAGAAGTACGCGGAGCCCGGGCCAGAGCCTCCCCAGGCGCGTGGCTCACCAGGCTCAGGCCCTGAAGGACCGGAGCATCCGCGCTGAGGTCAAACAGGGAGATCGACGCAGGAGCCGGGGCTGCATCTGGAACCGGCGACATGGCTGGGCAGAAATTATTTAGCAGCAGCTCCTGGAGTAGAAAGCGTGTAAGAAACAGAGCTCCTGCAAACGAGATCCTACTGCTGCGTCTCCTGCCTGCCTGACTTGGTTTCTCCTTTACCGCAAGACTTCTCGTCTCTCATCCTGCTACCAGCTGTGAGATGAATACCTTGACCCCAGTCCACTTTCTCAAACCCCCAGTCTCGGCCCACAAAAGAATGAAATGGGCATCCAGCTCCCAAATCGAGTCCAACAGAGTTAAAAATCACTGAGGTTGCCTAGCCGAACTTTCTTCGTTACCCATGCGACCAGCAATGACTGGCCCGCGTAAACTCGCCCACGCCCTTAGAAGACGCACCAAACGTCCCGGGAGCTGAGCAGCACGCAAGTCCTCAGGTCGATAGCCGGATTTCTGCAACACAACAATCCCCGTCACTACGGAGCAGCGAAGAGGACAACCGGCGGCGTCCGCACCTGAGCCCCGCCCCACGTAGAGCACACTATTGGGCCGCTGACTGTCCAAGACCCGCCTCGAGCCTTTAGTCCCGTCCCTGAAGCCGAGAATTGGCCGTTGTGTCTCCACCCCCCGTGCTTATTGGCCAGCCTGGCTGCGGGTGACAGTGAGTGGCAGACACCGGGCCTAGCGATCCGGGTCGGGCCGAGCCGAGCCGGGCCGAGCCGGGCCGAGCCGGGCCGAGCCGAGCCGGCGGAGCCTCTGGAATCACCCGCGTCGCTCGCTGTTCCTGAGGTGAGACGTGAGACCGGTTATTGGAATCCCAGGCCCCGTGTCTGGCCTTGCGCAGGGGTGCCTGCGGAGCCCTAAGTGAGCTCGCGGCGGGTAACGGAGGAAGGGGCGCCGCCGGCGGGGCGGGGGCGCGCAGCCGGAATGTTTTGATTGCGGGCGCGCGCAGACGGGGGCGCGCGCGGGCGCCGGGGCCGCGCGCGAGGTTGTCCGCTGTTGGGAGCTGCCAGCCCTTGGCCTGGGGCCGGGCGACCCTGGGGCGAGGTGGACTCCGGTCCACGGTCGCCGCGGCTGGGTGTGGGGAGGCAAGCCAGCCCACCCGGGCTATCAGCTGTAAGGCTGACTCGATCCCCGCAACATCCGCAGGAACCCCTGAGCCCAGGCCCAGCCGGCCGGGGCTCCACGGGCCCTGGTCCGTACTGACCCTGTGAGTGGTGACTTCCCTGAGGGGCAGGGCTCTCAGTAGCCCAGGGAATCCCACCGGGGCCAGGCTGGGCCAAGATCCACGGCCCCCAGGGGCTGCACGGACAGGTGAGTACCACCTCGACCATGTCTAGCTTACAGGACCTAGGGAACCCACAAATTCAGCTAGGATCGGGGGTCTACACTGACCCAGTCAAGGTTTCCCATCCAGAAGGTTTGCTCACCGGCTGGATCTTTGGTGCTAGGGAAGTAAGAGAAGGGGTTGACCAGAAAGGTCCTCTTCAGGAAAGACTCTTGGGGTTTTGTGGACCCTGAGAAGTATGTAATTTCTGAGGCTAAGGTGGGGCAGGGCCCCTGGCCTCAGGCCTGTACCCACTCATTCTCCAGGGGGTCCCTAAGTTACTTCTTGAGACCCTGGAGTTGGAAGAGTGGCCCTGTTTAGCACAGCCAAAGGAAGTGCTCCTAGTCTTGGGCTGGAAGGGTGTTTCTTCCCCACTGCAGCCTTCCTGCCCCATGCTTGGCCTCCTCTTGCGGGGTGTGGATGGGTGGGAGGGTTGGGTTCCTTTTTATCCCCACTCCCCACTCTCTGGGGCCTGACATCTTCTCCAGCAGCTGCAGAGCATCGAAGGCTGGAGAGGAGCACATACTGTCCATGGAGCTGGTAGGGCCATGTGCTTTTCTCAAACATTTGTTTGCAAAGTGGTTCCAAACTGCTAGTCTCTTGGGAGACCAGGGTTCCCAGGATGGGGGGGGGAGGGACTCTTCTGTCCGTTAAATAGAAGATGAAACAGCCCCCAACAAAGGGACAGATTCTGGCTTTGGGCCAGGAAGGCAGCACTAGACACCCAGACTGGCCAGAGTTAAGGCTCCCCCAGCCCTGAGCTTACTGCCTTCCTTGTGTTACTACTCCTCTGCCTCTGAGCCAAGGAGGCTGGTAGTGGAGACAAAGCCCAAGGGTACTTTCTCCTTTTGGCACTAGGCAGGGCAGCCCAAGGGCAGCAGCTGGAACTGAATCAGGGTCTCTTCTTTCTCCTTATTGGCAGGTGGTCAAGGTGGACAGGGGGCGGTGGTGATGGCGCAGTTTGACACTGAATACCAGCGCCTAGAGGCCTCCTATAGTGATTCACCCCCAGGGGAGGAGGACCTGTTGGTGCACGTCGCCGAGGGGAGCAAGTGTGAGTTCTTGGACATGACAGCCATAGGGAGAGTTGATGGAAGAACATGGAGAGAGCAAGGGGCTTGTGTTCTCCCAGGGCTCTGACATCTCTGTTCCTATCCCACAGCACCTTGGCACCATATTGAAAACCTTGACCTCTTCTTCTCTCGAATATCCTTTGTGTTTCTGAGTCGGAGCTCTGGGACCTTTAATGTCTCTCTAAGCCGGGTCTCTGGTGGGAGGTGGGGGTAGGTTTGACTCTAATACCTGGAAGGGGGAATGGAGCTCATCCTGAGGCTGAAAGAGGCTGGTGAAATCATCGTTAAGTAATGATAGCCCACATTTACCAAGATCTGTGTGCCTGTGTCCACTTTGTGGTGTTAATTTGTAGGAGGCTTTCTAAGGGTGAGCCTCTTTTTTTTTTTTTTTGAGATGGAGTCTGTCTCTGTTGCTGCTAGAGTCCAGGGACGATCTCAGCACACTGCAACCTCCACCTCCCGGGTTCAAGAGATTCTCCTGCCTCAGTCTCCCACGTAGCTGGGATTACAGGCACCTGCCACGATGCCCGGCTATTTTTTGTATTTTTCATAGAGACAGAGTTTCACCATGTGGCAAGGCTGGTCTCGAACTCCTGACCTCAAGTGATCCACCCGCCTCGCCCTCCCAAAGTGTTAGGGTTACAGGCGTGAGCCACCACACCCAGCCGAGCCTCCTTTTTGATGGGATGTAAATAATCGTAATAAGTAACATCTTTTGACTCATTCTGTGTCAGCTCTGTGTTAAATACTTTACATGCATTATCTCAGACCTAATACTCCTATGAGAGAAGTGTTATTTATTCCTAATATACCACCATGGACGGACAAAAGTTTAGAGAGGTTAAGTAACTTGGTAAAGTCACACAGCTAGAAAGTCACAGAGCCAGGACTTAAGCTTGAGTGTGTTGACACCAAAGTCTGTGCTCTTACCTGCTTTGTTTACTGACCACTTTTTCTTAACAATTATACGTTTATAATCTGCACCAGAAGAATGGCTTCACATGTATGCTCATTGGGGAGATCTTTGAGCTCATGTAAGTATAAGAAGGGACAGATGATGTGGTGAAAGAATACATCTTAGTCTTTCCTCTCCTTGCACTCACTCTTGGCCCAACCTGCCAGTACAACTCAGTCCTAGGCTAAAACTCTGTAAACCTTTGTAGTTCAGGGACTGGGTGTGGCACCAAAACTTACAGCTTCACCTTTCTTTTTTTTTGAGACGGAGTGAGTCTCACTCTGTCCCCCAGGCAGGAGTGCTGTGGTGCAGTCTTGGCTTGGTGCAACCTCTGCCTCCCAGGTTCAAGTGATTCTCCTGCCTCAGCCTCCTTAGTAGCTGGGACTACAGGCATGCGCCACCATGCCCGGCTAATTTTTTTTGTATTTTTAGTAGAGATGGGATTTCGCCAAGTTGGCCAGGCTGGTCTCGAACTCCTGACCTCGGGTTATCTGCCTGCCTCAACCTCCCAAAGTGCTGGGATTATAGGCATGAGCCATCATGCCCAGCCAAGCTTTCTTACAAGACAAGCTTTCCAAGCCTTATCTCTTCCATGAAGAGAACCCAGGCCTTGGTTGGGCACGGCAGCTCACATGTGTAATCCCAGCACTTTAGGAGGCTCTAAAAATACAAAAATTAGCTGGGTGTGGTGGCACACGCCTGTAATCCCAGCACTTTGAAAGGCCCTAAAAATACAAAAATTAGCCGGGTGTGGTGGCACACGCCTGTAAGCTACTTGGGAGGCTGAGGCACAAGAATTGCTTCAACCTGGGAGGTGGAGGTTGCAGTGAGCTGAGATTGTACCACTGCACTCCAGCCTGGCTGACAGAGTGAGACTCTCTCAAAAAAAAAAAGAGAATGCAGAGGCCTTGACCTTGATCATCTCAACGCTCCAATGGAACGTACATTGTTCAGTCAGGAGGTCTCAGAGATGCCAGCCACAGAGAAGAGCCTCTGTTCTGCCTTGGCTGTTCCATGGCCTGCTCCTAGGCAGAGAGCCTCCTGGGAGAGAGAAGCCATATAGCATTGCCAAAGGGGAAGGGGTTAGGAAGCCCTCCCTCAATCAGAAAACTCCCCCAAGGGCTTTTAACTACAACCTCAAAAGGAAATCAGAGACTGGAGATCAGAGACCCACAGGATGAAACCTTCGAGAGTCCAGTAGTGGTGGCTGAGGTTACCATGAGGTGAGGAAAGGAGGCTGCAGCCGTGGCAGTTGAGGCTAAGAGCAAACAGTGGGCCTGAGACAGTCCTGTGGGGCTGAGGAGCAGAGAGGACCCACTGGGAGTTCTCCAGGCCCTTCCATTTCCCAGTCTTGTTCTGCCACCTCCAGACTCTTCTCTTCCCACTGGGTTTCACTGGGGCCTCTCTGGCTCTCAGACTGCACCTCTTCCCAACTCCCCAGGCAGTTTCTCTTTGTGGTTGCCTTCACTACCTTCTTGGTCAGCTGCGTGGACTATGACATCCTATTTGCCAACAAGATGGTGAACCACAGTCTTCACCCTACCGAACCCGTCAAGGTCACTCTGCCAGACGCCTTTTTGCCTGCTCAAGTCTGTAGTGCCAGGTAAGGACTGCAAGTCAAGAGGACACCATGGTCTTGAGTTCTGCTAGCAGGTGGGTAATAGAGTGGAGTCTGAGGCAGCAACTCATACTCCAGAACTGACTCAGGCTCAGTCTAGCAAAAATACTTCAGGATAGCAGCGTCTCTGCCAAGACTCCTTCCTCAAAGGCCACCTCTCCTCCCCTACTTTTTCCCCACCAGGATTCAGGAAAATGGCTCCCTTATCACCATCCTGGTCATTGCTGGTGTCTTCTGGATCCACCGGCTTATCAAGTTCATCTATAACATTTGCTGCTACTGGGAGATCCACTCCTTCTACCTGCATGCTCTGCGCATCCCTATGGTAAGACTGGGAAGTTGGGCAGTTAGCCCATAGTCTAAGACGTATTGGGAGGTGTAGGTGTGTTCCTGGGCATCAGTTATCCTTATCTGTCATTGACAAGTCAGGAAGTGTCTCTTAAGCTCACAACCCCTGAACCTCACTTCTAATATAGGGCAAAGGGGTCGAGGCAACAACCCCACCTTCCATACCTTGTCTCTTCCCCACCCCACCCCGCAGTCTGCCCTTCCGTATTGCACATGGCAGGAAGTGCAGGCCCGGATCGTGCAGACACAGAAGGAGCATCAGATCTGCATCCATAAACGTGAGCTGACAGAACTGGACATCTACCACCGCATCCTCCGTTTCCAGAACTACATGGTGGCACTGGTTAACAAATCCCTCCTGCCTCTGCGCTTCCGCCTGCCTGGGCTCGGGGAAGCCGTCTTCTTCACCCGTGGCCTCAAGTACAACTTTGAGCTGATCCTCTTCTGGGGTCCTGGCTCTCTGTTTCTCAATGAATGGAGCCTCAAGGCCGAGTACAAACGTGGGGGGCAACGGCTAGAGCTGGCCCAGCGCCTCAGCAACCGCATCCTGTGGATTGGCATTGCTAACTTCCTGCTGTGCCCCCTCATCCTCATATGGCAAATCCTGTATGCCTTCTTCAGCTATGCTGAGGTGCTGAAGCGGGAGCCGGGGGCCCTGGGAGCACGCTGCTGGTCACTCTATGGCCGCTGCTACCTCCGCCACTTCAACGAGCTGGAGCACGAGCTGCAGTCCCGCCTCAACCGTGGCTACAAGCCTGCCTCCAAGTACATGAATTGCTTCTTGTCACCTCTTTTGACACTGCTGGCCAAGAATGGAGCCTTCTTCGCTGGCTCCATCCTGGCTGTGCTTATTGCCCTCACCATTTATGACGAAGATGTGTTGGCTGTGGAACATGTGCTGACCACCGTCACACTCCTGGGGGTCACCGTGACCGTGTGCAGGTGGGCCAGGGCCGCAGGCGGGAGCAAGCCGGCTAGCATTCCTGGGAAAGGCATACATCTCACCATGATCCTGATCCCACTAGGTCCTTTATCCCGGACCAGCACATGGTGTTCTGCCCTGAGCAGCTGCTCCGCGTGATCCTCGCTCACATCCACTACATGCCTGACCACTGGCAGGGTAATGCCCACCGCTCGCAGACCCGGGACGAGTTTGCCCAGCTCTTCCAGTACAAGGCAGTGAGTGGAGTTGGAGTTAGGGCCTGCTAGAGACTGGCTGGTAGCTCGGTGGTGAGGGCTGGGCTCCCTCCTGCTCGCCTGTGACCTTGGTCCCGCCCTTTTAGGTGTTCATTTTGGAAGAGTTGCTGAGCCCCATTGTCACACCCCTCATCCTCATCTTCTGCCTGCGCCCACGGGCCCTGGAGATTATAGACTTCTTCCGAAACTTCACTGTGGAGGTCGTTGGTGTGGGAGATACCTGCTCCTTTGCTCAGATGGATGTTCGCCAGCATGGTCATCCCCAGGTACTGGGAGACGAGGGAACCAGGTGGCCTGGGATGATGCTGGAACATACAGTGTCTTTGGGAAAACCGCAAAAAGACACCTCTCCTGAGTCACACAAAGGCAGTCCTATGCCAGGGGCACACTGCTTGGGAGCCTGGGCTGGATTTCAGCCCTAATTTTCACCCTTGGCCAAGCTCCCTTAAGAAAGGCACAACACGGGCGGGCGCAGTGCCTCACGCCTATAATCGCAGCACTTTGGGAGGCCAAGGCGGGTGGATCACGAGGTCAGGAGATTGAGACCATCCTGGTTAACATGGTGAAACCCCGCCTCTACTAAAAATACAAAAAATTGGCCAGGCGTGGTAGCGGGCGCCTGTAGTCCCAGCTACTCGGGAGGCTGAGGCAGGAGAATGGCGTGAACCTGGGAGGCGGAGCTTGCAGCAAGCCGAGATCGCACCACTGCACTCCAGCCTGGGCAACAGAGCGAGACTCCGTCTCAAAAAAAAAAAAAAAAAAAAAGGCACAACACAAGTAACTGGCTCAGCATGCGGCCCCTCCTGGGTCTAGGGGGGGCACCAGGGCCCTGGGAAAGATTGACAGTGCACTGTCAATCCAAGGGTAAGGCCTCCCCGCTAACAGGAAAGGTGCAGGAAGGCTCCTGGGAAAGAACAGTCCTGCTTACTCTGCTCTTCCTTGTGCAGTGGCTATCTGCTGGGCAGACAGAGGCCTCAGTGTACCAGCAAGCTGAGGATGGAAAGACAGAGTTGTCACTCATGCACTTTGCCATCACCAACCCTGGCTGGCAGCCACCACGTGAGAGCACAGCCTTCCTAGGCTTCCTCAAAGAGCAGGTTCAGCGGGATGGAGCAGCTGCTAGCCTCGCCCAAGGGGGTCTGCTCCCTGAAAATGCCCTCTTTACGTCTATCCAGTCCTTACAATCTGAGTCTGAGGTGTGTTCCTGGGGACTGGGAGATGATGGACAGAGTGGACTTCAGGAGCTGGGAGTTGAGGACCGGGCATGGGGTGGAAGGCTTCCTTCTGTCTCTTCAGTATGTGCCACTGGGGCCTGAGATACAGAATACTAGGGGACCCCAGAGACCTTTCTCCTGCCTCAAGAATTCTACCTACCCGTTTCGTTCATAGCCCCTGAGCCTTATTGCAAATGTGGTAGCTGGCTCATCCTGCCGGGGCCCTCCACTGCCCAGAGACCTGCAGGGCTCCAGGCACAGGGCTGAAGTGGCCTCTGCCCTGCGCTCCTTCTCCCCGCTGCAACCCGGGCAGGTGCCCACAGGCCGGGCTCACAGCACCATGACAGGCTCTGGGTGAGTAAATGGGGGCCAAGATGGGAGGGCACGGCAGCCCTCAGCAGCTTATGTGGGTCTCAGAAAAGTTCACAGGTGCTGTTTGTCTCTGCTGGGAGAGACAGGGTGGATGCCAGGACAGCCAGCTCTGGGAGCAGCGTGTGGGAAGGACAGCTGCAGAGCCTGGTGCTGTCAGAATACGCGTCCACAGAGATGAGCCTGCATGCCCTCTATATGCACCAGGTGAGTGCGCAGCTAAAAAACAGAGTAGAGGGTTTAGATGCGGAGAAGCAAGACCAGGGTTCCAAACCCTTCTCTGCCATTTACCTGCTCTGCCACCTCCACTCCCATATCTACCTTCTTAATTTCCTTTTTAGCTAAGCGTGCTCTCATCCAGGGCCTTCACACACTCGCAGTTTCCCCTGCCTAGAATCCACTTCCCTGGGATATCCAGATGGCCTCCTCCTTCTCCTTCTCGGGTTTCTGCAGCTGCCGTTTCCCTGAGATTTTCTCTGATCACTGTCAGTAAAAGGCTCCCTTGCCCACCCTCCTGAATCTTCCTGTCTTAGTTTTCTCCATAGCATTTAGCACCATGTGACATACCATGTTTTTTCCTTATTTATTTGCTTACTTCATATCTCCTCTACCAGTATATAAGCCTCACAAGGGCTGGCATTTCTGTCTGTTTTGTTCACTGCTATCTCCCCACACCTAAAAGAGTGCCTGGCACTTAGACCATCAGTCAGTTTGTTCTTGAATCAAATGAATAGGTAAAATGAGGGCCATAACAACACAGGCTTCTTCGGGGGATCTGCTGTGAATGTAACCTGTAAAGATCAGAGGTATATTACACACTATTAACATAATAGGTGCTCTCAGGCAAGGATTCTCAGGGAAGGGGTAAAGCGGGAACTGACTGATACAAGGTTGGAGGGCAGCTGTTTCAGATGGACATCCTTCTGCCCCCACTAACGAGCCCCCCATTTCTCCAGCTCCACAAGCAGCAGGCCCAGGCTGAACCTGAGCGGCATGTATGGCACCGCCGGGAGAGTGATGAGAGTGGAGAAAGCGCCCCTGATGAAGGGGGAGAGGGCGCCCGGGCCCCCCAGTCTATCCCTCGCTCTGCCAGCTATCCCTGTGCAGCACCCCGGCCTGGAGCTCCCGAGACCACCGCCCTGCACGGGGGCTTCCAGAGGCGCTACGGCGGCATCACAGGTATCTAGTGGGGGTATAGGAGGAAACAGAGGCTGCAGGAAAGGGTGGTTTTTCCAGGGCCTCTCAAGCGGAGGAAAGAGGTCTGAGGGAACAGACCCAAAGACTTACCCCCAAGCAGCCCCCCAGCCCTGTTCCTCATTCTTGTGTTCCTTCTATGAGTATGCTTACTCTTACTTGTCTCTCCAGATCCTGGCACAGTGCCCCGGGCTCCCTCTCATTTCTCTCGGCTGCCTCTTGGAGGGTGGGCGGAAGACGGGCAGTCGGCATCAAGGCACCCTGAGCCCGTGCCCGAAGAGGGTTCGGAGGATGAGCTACCCCCTCAGGTGCACAAGGTAAGGGCCCCGGAGCCCAGGAAAAACTGCCAGAAATCATAACTTCCAGGGTGAGGTAACAGCTTTTCAGGGGAAAGAAGGTATGCCCCACCCACACACAGAGATACTGCACCCTCCCCTCCAAAATACACTAACCCTTCTTTTCTCAACTGCTCTGCAGGGCTTGGTTTTTCCTTCCGTTGCCTCCCCAGGAATCAACCTTTCCTGTCCCTTTACCTCTAGGTTTCTATGGGGCTAGCAGATATCAAACAGTAGCTGAAGACTATCTCCATTACCAACCCTTTCTCTCCACAGGTATAGACAAGGCTGAGCAGGGTTCCTATGGCCCAGGATGGAGGCCACCGCTGCCCTGCCATCCCGTCTGCCTGCCATGGGACGGCTCCTCTGAGTGTTGCCTGGCCCCACGTGTGTGGTGTTTGTGTGTCTGTGCCTGGCCAAGGGAGGTGCCAACACTGGGCTTGCCACAGCCCCAGGAGAGGAATTTGGGGCCTAGGAACCGAGGGCACACAGGACTCTAGCCTCATCCCCGGGACCCCCTTGGCTCAGAGTGTGGTGCTAGAAACCGGTCCCCAGCCCAGCCCCAGTACTGCCACCTTTACACTTACCCCTGCAAGTCCCCAGAGGGCTGCCCACGATAGAAGCTGCCAAGCAGGGAGAACCTGTGCCAACTGTGGAGGGGGGAGGTTGGGCCTGGACCCTCAACTCCTGCAACTTTCCCTAGCCCCCTCAATAGATGAGCAGGTCAGGCTGTGGCCCTTACCTCACCCGCAGTTCTCGCCCAGTGCTGCAGCCGGCTCACCTCTCTCCGCTTCCTGCACATCACTGGCCTGTGTGTGCTGCTTGCTCCTGTTCTGTTCGCTTGCTCCCATTCCGTTCGGCTTTTGCTTTGCGTTAGGGTGAAGACCCTAGCTTCCAGCTCCCCTCAACGCTATATTTTGACACTAAGAAAGAAGGTTTCTAAATTATAGGAGCAGGATGGAAATACTTTGCTGCCCTTTCCACCTTTTAGGATGGGCCCCCAGGAGACTGAGGTCTTCCTGGGCCCTCACTGCTGCTTATCATACCCCCCATCATCTGCACATGGGACAGACCAGGCTGGAGGGTGACCTCGGCTGTGTATGTCCCAGCAAAAGAGCTCTGGCCCGCATCTCGCTGTCCCCTGGAGGGGGATGAAGGGCGATGCCTTGCCCGAGGCTTTGGGCTGCTGCACTGCATGCTGGGACTGCTCCTACTCTCTGTCCCACCCCTCACCCAGCTGTGGTCGGCTTTGGGAGAGTGGTGAATTGCGCTGCCCGAACTCGGAGCGGAGCAGGGTAGGGACGTGTACAGCTTGATAACCCTTAATAAAAAGGGAGTTTGACCAGACTTCTTGTCTTGCGCGGCTAGAATCCTGGGAACAAGACAAATGGGATGGGGACTCGGTCGGGGTCTAGAAGAAAGTATGTTTAGGCTGTCGCTCAGATACGCTGAGCTAGGCGGCTGGCGGAAGGGCAGCTTCCGACCCACGGTTCCTTGGAGGTCTGTTTCCAGCCCCGACCCACGATTCCGTGGAAGTTTCCAGCCGGACCTGGTGGTCAGATTTCCCGCCCTGAGCACGTGACCAAGCCGGCTCTGCCTCTAATTTGCATTCCTCGCGTGCACCATTCCCCCGGCTCCCCCTTCGGAGACATTTGGCCAATGGGAGCCCTGGGTAGGGGCTGGGGGCGGTCCCGTGGGCGGGGCTACAGCCGTGGAGAGCGGTGCGAGTCCAACACCGAGCATTCCCGTGGGCCTGCGGTTGGCAGAAGGGTCCCAGGCACAGGGCCAGCGGGGCTGGGCTGAGACGGCGTACGTGCCCTGCGTGAGTGCGTGGCGGCGGCGCGTGCGCGAGGGGAGTGGGCGGTGAGGCCTGGTCCACGTGCGTCCCTTCCCTGGACCCCCGCAGCTTGGCGCCCAGCGGTTACGTGAGCCGAGGCACCCGGATGTCCGCGCCCCTCTCCGAGTGACCAGTCCCGTCCTCCGGTCCCGCAGTGCCCGCAGCCTCGGCCGGCGTCCACGCATTGCCATGGTGACTGTGGGCAACTACTGCGAGGCCGAAGGGCCCGTGGGTCCGGCCTGGATGCAGGATGGCCTGAGTCCCTGCTTCTTCTTCACGCTCGTGCCCTCGATGCGGATGGCGCTGGGAGCTCTGGCCTTGGTGCTGGCTCTTCCCTGCAGACGCCGGGAGCGGCCCGCTGGTGCTGATTCGCTGTCTTGGGGGGCCGGCCCTCGCGTCTCTCCCTACGTGCTGCAGCTGCTTCTGGCCACACTTCAGGTGGCACTGCCCCTGGCCGGCCTGGCTGGCCGGGTGGGCACTGCCCGGGGGTCCCCACTGCCAAGCTACCTACTGCTGGCCTCCGTGCTGGAGAGTCTGGCTGGCGCCTGTGGCCTGTGGCTGCTTGTCGTGGAGCGGAGCCAGGCACGGCAGCGTCTGGCAATGGGCATCTGGATCAAGTTCAGGCACAGCCCCGGTCTCCTGCTTCTCTGGACTGTGGCGTTTGCAGCCGAGAACTTGGCCCTGGTGTCTTGGAATAGCCCACAGTGGTGGTGGGCAAGGGCGGACTTGGGCCAGCAGGTGAGGGACTCTGTGGGGAGGGGGAAGCCTCTGCTGGCCAGGCTTGGGAGAAAGCACTGCATGTCCAGTCACACGGCTTCCAGGCTTTAGGATGCCTCTAAGCAAAGGGAGAAGGGAGGGGCTGAGTCCTGCCGGGAGCTGATAACCAGCTGGTGGGGTGTGTCTTTGCTGAGTCACTGTGGTTTTGCTTTTTTTTTTTAAGCCTGTAAGAGCTGAATGTGTTCATGACACCAGTCCCCGGCCCTGTTATAAGTAGTAATACAGTGAAATTTTATCCTCAATGATACTCTCTCCACTTATATTTCATTCTAGGTTCAGTTTAGCCTGTGGGTGCTGCGGTATGTGGTCTCTGGAGCGCTGTTTGTCCTGGGTCTCTGGGCCCCTGGACTTCGTCCCCAGTCCTATACATTGCAGGTTCATGAAGAGGACCAAGATGTGGAAAGGAGCCAGGTACACCTCAGTTTCTTTTTTTTTGGAGACGGAGTCTTGCTCTGTCACCAGGCTGGAGTGCAGTGGTGTGATCTCAGCGCACTGCAACCTCCACCTCCCGGGTTCAAGCGATTCTTCTGTCTCAGCCTCCTGAGTAGCTGGGACTACAGGTGCATGACACCACACCCAGCTAATTTTTGTATTTTTAGTAGAGACAGGGTTTCACAACGTTGGCCAGGATGGTCTTGATCTCTTGACCTCGTGATCCGCCCGCCTCGGCCTCCCAAAGTGCTAGGATTACAGGCTTGAGCCACCGTACCCGGCCTCTTTTTGTTTTTAAGACGGAATCTTGCTCCATCACCCAGGCTGGATTGTAGTGGCGCGATCTCAGCTCGCTGCACCCTCTGCCTCCTGGGTTCAAACAATTCTCGTGCCTCAGCCTCCCAAGTAGCTGGGATTACAGGTGTGTACCCAGCTAATTTTTATATTTTTAGTGGAACGGGGTTTCACCATGTTGGCCAGGCTGGTCTTGAACTCCTGACCTCAGGTGATCCACCTGCCTCGGCCTCCCAAAGTGCTGGGATTACAGGCATGAGCCACAGCACCAGACCCCACCTCAGTTTCTGAATCCTAGAGTCTCTTCATTTCAATCCTTGTCATCATTCCTTCCCCCAAAATGAAATGCTTCTTTTCCAAATCTCAGTTTGCAACTTAGTTTTTCTGACCCCATCAAGGATCACTTGTGGGTCTGAGATACCTGGGAGCTGTAACCCCATATGTTTTTCCCTAAAGGATTTCTGGCTAGTGCACTTACTTGATTTCTGAGCTCCCTTCCTACGTTGTTTCACCATCCTAGGTTCGGTCAGCAGCCCAACAGTCTACCTGGCGAGATTTTGGCAGGAAGCTCCGCCTCCTGAGTGGCTACCTGTGGCCTCGAGGGAGTCCAGCTCTGCAGCTGGTGGTGCTCATCTGCCTGGGGCTCATGGGTTTGGAACGGGCACTCAACGTGTTGGTGCCTATATTCTATAGGAATATTGGTGAGCAGGAGGAGCGCCAGCTCAGTGTGCTGGTCTTTCATCAGCCTGGTGGCTGGGATGGTCCTTACCTAGGGAGGTGGGACAGAGCTGGGTGGTCAGAAAGAGACTATGGCTGGTACCTGGGGCCATTTTGCCTGAAGAGAGTCCTGGGTGCCATAAGTGGGTTCTGACTCGTTTCCTCCACAGTGAACTTGCTGACTGAGAAGGCACCTTGGAGCTCTCTGGCCTGGACTGTTACCAGCTACGTCTTCCTCAAGTTCCTCCAGGGGGGTGGCACTGGCAGTACAGGTATGAGAGACTCCGCCCTCACCCTGCTAGGTATAGGCCCCTCCCACAGGCATTCCCTCACCATCCACCTCTCCCAGCATTCCTCCCTAGCCCTCACATGCTCTCAGACCCTTCACATCCTGGTGCTGGGCTGACGTCCCTCAGTTCCCAGGCCCTACTGAGGCCTCCCCCGGCTCCCTGCAGGCTTTGTGAGCAACCTGCGCACCTTCCTGTGGATCCGGGTGCAGCAGTTCACGTCTCGGCGGGTGGAGCTGCGCATCTTCTCCCACCTGCACGAGCTCTCACTGCGCTGGCACCTGGGGCGCCGCACAGGGGAGGTGCTGCGGATCGCGGATCGGGGCACATCCAGTGTCACAGGGCTGCTCAGGTGCCGCCCCAGTGGAAAGGGCATGTGGGAGGGTGGAGCCGGAGAAGCAGGGATAGGGGCCTGTGGGAGGAAGAGAACAGACCCCACCTGAGGAGCTGCCCCTCCCACCTTGGTGTTTTTTAAAGTATAGGATTATTGTATACACGCTCTCCTAATAACTCAGGTAATGCAGGCAAAGGGCAAATCTCTTTCGAGCTGCACTTACTTCTTCAGAGCTTCCTACTCTGTTTAGTATGCTGGGTTCTGCTCTTTTTTTGAGACATAGTCACACTCTGTCACCCAGGCTGGAGTACAGTGGCATAATCTCTGCTCATTGCAACCTCTGCCTCCCGGATTCAAGCAATTCTCCTGCCTCAGCCTCCTGAGTAGCTGGGATTACAGATGTGCACCAGCATGCCTGGCTAATTATTGTATTTTTAGTAGAGACGGGGTTTCACCAGGTTGGCCAGGATGGCCTCGAACTCTTGGCATCATGTGATCTGCCCACCTAGCATTCCAAAGTGCTGGGATTACAGTTGTGAGCCATTGTGCCCAGCTGGGTTCTGCTTTTTTGCATTTTTACATACATATTATATATGCAGACTCACAGAACTAATATGGTATTGTGGAGGTTTTTCCTAAAATAAATGGTATTGTGACATAGCCATCATTCTCAGAGTTGCTTATTAACAGAACACTATGGAGATATGTTTTTCTCCCATGCCTGAAGGTCTCCCTCATTCATTGTAATTGATACAGAGAACTCTGTAGTTTGAGCATGGTTGATTTGGCCACCCACCTCTTGAGGGTAGAATCAATTAAGACTGGTTCCAGTCTGTTGCTTGAAAATAAAACACTACCCTGAAATGCCTAGAGGCAGGGTTGCTGGGTCTAAGCCCCCAAACCTTTCTTATTCACTTGACCTGCCCTCCTAGCTACCTGGTGTTCAATGTCATCCCCACGCTGGCCGACATCATCATTGGCATCATCTACTTCAGCATGTTCTTCAACGCCTGGTTTGGCCTCATTGTGTTCCTGTGCATGAGTCTTTACCTCAGTGAGTGCTGCTGGGGGACACCATCTCCCTGAACTATCCAGGGACTCCCTTGGCCATGAGCTCTGCCCCCACTCAAGTGACCCACCTATGGGAGGCTGTGGATTGGTGGACTTGAATGGGCTCCTAGTGCTCCTCATGTGATGGGCGGGTCTCTTCTGTCAAATCAAACCTTAACTCAACCTAGCTGAGGGGCTGGGGAAGGACATTCTTGTCACGTTAAGTCTGAGCTGTGGATACAGGTCAAGGAAGCCTTGTTTGTGTAACAAGATGCAGCTTGCTTTCATTTGTTTACCAAAAGCGTTTTCTACACATGATGCTTTGTGCAGGCTGCAGAGATGCCTCCCTGTGGAATCTGGGTCTCTGGGCTTGAGCATAGGTTTAGTGTGTACATGGCAGGTAGCGGACATTGACATTTGGTCTCTGCTTTTGGGGATGATGTCCTATTCTGCTCCCCATCCTGTCACTCTCCAGCCCTGACCATTGTGGTCACTGAGTGGAGAACCAAGTTTCGCCGCGCTATGAACACACAGGAGAACGCTACCCGGGCACGAGCAGTGGACTCTCTGCTAAACTTCGAGACGGTAACAGAGGCCCCGGTGGCAGTGGTGTGAGGCATGGAGATGTGGAGGAGTGTGACTAGGACCACTGGGGCTGACAGAGAGCTAGGGGTGTGATGTTTGTGTGTGATGTTTGAAATCAGGAAGGAGGATTGAGAGTAGGGAGGAATGACCTGATTGCCATGTGCTGTGCCCATACCAAATAAATTTGGTTTGAATTCATCAGGTGAAGTATTACAACGCCGAGAGTTATGAAGTGGAACGCTATCGAGAAGCCATCATCAAATATCAGGTGAGGATGCTAGTTTGAGGCCTCTGGAGAATAATGTCCTGGCCTGGTAGAATTTTCAGGGCCAAGAGTAATAGTCGATTGTTGGGGTGGAAGGGGCCTGGGCCCAGGTTTGGACTCACTGATGGCCATTGTGTATAGGACATTCCTCTTCCTGTGTTATTGCCCTCAGGGTTTGGAGTGGAAGTCGAGCGCTTCACTGGTTTTACTAAATCAGACCCAGAACCTGGTGATTGGGCTCGGGCTCCTTGCCGGCTCCCTGCTTTGCGCATACTTTGTCAGTGAGCAGAAGCTACAGGTGAGGCAGGATCTTGGATGAGAGAGTGGGGCACAAGGAAAAGGGGGCCTGGGGACTGTGTCTGGTCACTAGGCTCTTGGGTAGGAAGTGGGCAGGGTGACACAAGAAGAGTGGCCTGCAGGCCCCCTGTGACATCCTCTGCTTCCTTGATTGCCACAGGTTGGGGACTATGTGCTCTTTGGCACCTACATTATCCAGCTGTACATGCCCCTCAATTGGTTTGGCACCTACTACAGGTAATCTGAGCCCTGGCCCTCACCTGTCCAGGGCACATTACTATTTCCTGGCTGCTCAGAGAAGACCTAACCAGTACCTTTTTGCAGGATGATCCAGACCAACTTCATTGACATGGAGAACATGTTTGACTTGCTGAAAGAGGAGACAGAAGTGAGTGAAGGGAGAGGAGTAGGGTTTGGGGAGGGAGGAGCTGTGTGGTGTTTCTTGTGCTTGGAAAATACAAAGTTGAGAACCTCAGCACACATGGGTGGTGCCCTTCCAGGTGAAGGACCTTCCTGGAGCAGGGCCCCTTCGCCTTCAGAAGGGCCGGATTGAGTTTGAGAACGTGCATTTCAGCTACACCGATGGGTGAGGCCTTCCTTTTGCTTCCTTTGCTTTTCCGTTCATTTGCACACTGCCTTCCTGCTTCTCACTGCTCTGAATCCCTGCTTTTGGAAAAAAGCCTGGGCAGGGGAGGGACAGGGCCTACCAGCAGCTCTGGTGATAGAAGGTGCCTGCTGAGCAACCCACCCTTCCTTGCAGGCGGGAGACTCTGCAGGACGTGTCTTTCACTGTGATGCCTGGACAGACACTTGCCCTGGTGAGAGGAGACCCAGCCACTTGGCCCAGATGCCTCAAGCTTCCCTCATTCAGTGCCCGTGGTAGCTCGTGACCCAGGCTGTGGAGTCAGAGAGCCCAGTCACGATAGGCAACAGGATTGAATGGTGCAGCCTCCATGGACACTGGTGACCTCTTGGAGAGGGAACCTCAAAAGCCAGTGGGCCTCGGCTGGGTGCGGTGGCACACGCCTGTAATCCCAGCACTTTGGGAGGCTTAGGTGGCCAGATCACCTAAGGTTAAGAGTTCAAGACCAGCCTGACCAACATGGTGAAACACCCTTTTCTACTAAAAATACAAAAATTAGCCAGGCGTGGTGGCGGGCACCTATAATCCCACTACTCGGGAGGCTGAGGCAGGAGAATCGCTTGAACCTGGGAGGTGGAGGTTCTAGTGAGCTGAGATCGCGCTATTGCACTCCAGCTTGGGTGACAGAGTGAGATTCCGTCTCAAAAAAAAAAAAAAAAAAGCCAGTGGACCTGAGATTTTTCCCGTTTCCAATGCAACAGGTGGGCCCATCTGGGGCAGGGAAGAGCACAATTTTGCGCCTGCTGTTTCGCTTCTACGACATCAGCTCTGGCTGCATCCGAATAGACGGGCAGGACATTTCACAGGTAAGGTTGCTCAGGAGAAGATTGTAGTTTAGGGGTCTATGTGTGGAGGAATGATAAGGGCTGGGTGTCCAGAGAGAGTAGATGTCACCCTTGCAAAAAAACCAGGGCCATTCTAGCACGATATAACCTACAATCACATAAGTAGTCCTATGAAGGATTTGTATGGTGCCATAAAAGCTACAAAGGGCCAGGCGCAGTGGCTCATGCCTATAATCCCAGCTCTTTGGGAGGCTGAGGCAGGTGGATCACTTTAGCCCAGAAGTTCAAGACCAGCCTGGGCAACATGGCAAAACACCCTCTCTACAAAAAATACAAAAAGCTGGCCATGGTGGCACACACATGTAGTCCCACCAGGAGGCGCTGTAGTGAGCTATGATCATGCCACTGCACTCCAGCCTGGGTGACAGAGCAAGGCCCTGTCTTAAAACAAAAAGCAAAACAAAACAAAAACAAAAACAAAGGTACAAAGATCTTCTGTAGCCAGGTGTGGTGGCTCACACCTGTAATCCCAACACTTTGGGAGGTCAAGGCAGCAGGATCATTTGAGTCCAGGATTTTGATACCAGCCTGGGCAACATATCCTGGCAACCCCATCTCAACAAAAAATTAAAAATTAGCTTGACTTAGTGGCAAGTGCCTGTGGTCTCAGCTACTCAGGAAGCTGAGGTGGGAAGATTGCATGAGCCAGAAGGTCAAGGCTGCAGTAAGCCGAGATTTTGCCACTGCAGTCCAGCCTGGGTGACAGAATGGACTCTATCCAAAAACAAAACAAAACATCTGCAGCAATCTGGTGAAGCAGGAAGAGAAGATGGGGAAACAGAGAGGAGTGATTTGCCCACACGGCTAGGATTTGGGGCAGCGATGGTGGGATTCTTTTTTTTTTTTTTTTTTTTTTGAGACAGAGTCTCGCTCTGTCGCCCGGGCTGGAGTGCAGTGGCGCAATCTCGGCTCACTGCAAGCTCCGCCTCCCGGGTTCACGCCATTCTCCTGCCTCAGCCTCCGAGTAGCTGGGACTACAGGCGCCCGCCACCGCGCCCAGCTAATTTTTTGTATTTTTTAGTAGAGACGGGGTTTCACCGTGGTCTCGATCTCCTGACCTCGTGATCCGCCCGCCTCGGCCTCCCAAAGTGCTGGGATTACAAGCGTGAGCCACCGCGCCCGGCCGATGGTGGGATTCTTACCAGAGCCTCTTATCCCACGTGCTTCCGGCCAGCCCACCGTCCCTCCCAGGCCTTGGGGATATCTCACAACGCAGAGTATGTGGTCTTTTGGCCCTAGGTGACCCAGGCCTCTCTCCGGTCTCACATTGGAGTTGTGCCCCAAGACACTGTCCTCTTTAATGACACCATCGCTGACAATATCCGTTACGGCCGTGTCACAGCTGGGAATGATGAGGTGGAGGCTGCTGCTCAGGCTGCAGGCATCCATGATGCCATTATGGCTTTCCCTGAAGGTGAGATTCCTTTGCAGAGAGTCCCCTCCCCTCCTGGTGTTGTCCTGTTAATCCCGACCCCTGTTCCCTCTGTTTCTTGTTTCTTCCACGTAAGAAATGTGTGGTGGGTAATATCCACAGGGTACAGGACACAGGTGGGCGAGCGGGGACTGAAGCTGAGCGGCGGGGAGAAGCAGCGCGTCGCCATTGCCCGCACCATCCTCAAGGCTCCGGACATCATTCTGCTGGATGAGGTGCGCCCTGAGTCTCCTCCCCTCCCTCCCTTGTGTATGCTCAAGCCACTCCTGCTGGGCGCTGTCCCCACCTAGAACACATACCATGAATCCACATCTCGCAAAACACACTTTACAGTTCTCAAGCCCAAACAAGGCTCTTGTGTATTCTTGAGACCTCAGCCAGCAGCCTGCCTCCTTCCATTGAGGGTTTTGAGTGGCAGGAGCAGTTTTACCCGGACCCTCTCTATAGGCAACGTCAGCGCTGGATACATCTAATGAGAGGGCCATCCAGGCTTCTCTGGCCAAAGTCTGTGCGAACCGCACCACCATCGTAGTGGCGCACAGGTACAGGACTACAGGTCTGTGGCGGCTGGTGGTGTGGCCCACTTTGGGTCGGGTAGTAGGCGATTGATCTTTGACTTCTCAGGCTTTCAACTGTGGTCAATGCTGACCAGATCCTCGTCATCAAGGATGGCTGCATCATGGAGAGGGGACGGTAAGAGACACATAGATCAAAAGGACAAGTCTTCTGAATTGGGGGCTCCAGGAAAGGGGGCGTGAAGTCCCAGGGGCTTCTGGAGGGGACCTCCCTTCCCATCCCGTCCTCTCTGTAGGCTGGTGGCAAGCACCCTCGGGGTAAAACTGATGGTTAGGACTCACACTTTCCTCCTCACCCCAGGCATGAGGCTCTGTTGTCCCGAGGTGGGGTGTATGCTGACATGTGGCAGCTGCAGCAGCAGGGACAGGAAGAAACCTCTGAAGACACTAAGCCTCAGACCATGGAACGGTGACAAAAGTTTGGCCACTTCCCTCTCAAAGACTAACCCAGAAGGGAATAAGATGTATCCCCTTTCCCTGGCTTATTTCATCCTGGTCTTGGGGTGTGGTGCTAGCTATAGTAAGGGAAAGGGACCTTTCAGAAAAGCACCTTTTGGGGAAATAAAAATGTGGACTGTGCGAGGATCACTGTGGCTTTGTGGGGTGGGGTACTGCAGTGGGCCTCTACCCATAAGTCAGATGAGCATTCTTGACACGGCTTTTCTGTTTGAGGTTAGAGAGGAGAGAGAAACACACCACTTGTATGTTTTAACAACTGCCAAGATCCTTTATTTTTTCCAGGCCCCTTCCTGCCCACTCCACGTCGGGGCAGCTCCAGCATAAGGGAGATGACATGATGAAGGGGCTGAGAGTAGGGCCTGGCCAGCATCCACTGAGGGCCCAACCAGGGAACAGTTGCTAGCTGCTCTCTTCCATGCAGCTGGAGCACTAGCAAGGCCTTCCAGAGGCTCCCAGGGCGACCTCCACATCACTCCCACTTGTCTCTGCCCTCCAGGCTGCTCCGGGCCTCCTCTCCCTGTGTACCCTAGAGGTGTGAGGGCCACAGTCCTCCTCAGGTGAACCTCCCTCCCCAACCCCAGGGCCCTAGCACAGGCTGCAGTTGGATGGCTTCGAGCTGCGGCTCTGGGCCTGGAGCAAGGAGAGGGGAAGGAGGGGAAGACACGGTGCAACGTCAAGGAAATGAGGGACAGCCCTCATTTCAGAGCTCAGCATGGGCTGGAGTCATACTGAAAACCAAACGACAACCACCATTCCAAAACTCTGCACCACTCGGAAGAACCCCCATCCCTGACTTCTTCCTCCCTCCCACTGCAGCACACATCTTCAGCCCGGCCTCATACCTGCTGCCGCTGGTATTCTGCCTCACTGGCTGACAGTGCTTGTGCTAAAGCTAGGTCTTCTTCCTCCTGACAACTGGGAGGGAGAAACAGTTTAAGCTGGATGATGGTAAGATCTGAAATTTGAACATCTGATCTGTGTGTGTCCGGCCTCATGGTGCCGAGCACTGCTGAGGATTATCTCAATCTTCATAGCAACACTACAAGGTGGGTATTAGTATTGTCCCTGTTTTATAGAGGAAATGAAGGCTCCATGGGTTAAATAACTTGTCAAAGATCATATAGTTCATCTTAATTTTGAGACCAAGTTGCCAGCGATTATCTTGCATTGTGTCAGAGTGGTCCCACCTACCTGCCTCCAGACCAAGCCCTTGCCCACAGCTTGAGCTCTCTTTCACAAGAGGGTAAGGTACCTTGGAACCTGGGGTTTGGTCTCTGCCAGGGACATTTCCAGGGCCCGCTGCAGAGCTTCATCCTCACTCTACAAAGGGAGAAAGAAGACCAGTGTCCTTGGACTTCACCCTCTGTGTGTTTGTTTCTGTCCATCCAACCTCTGCCCAACTCACCAGGCCATTCTGCAAAGCAATCACTGGAGGGGCTGTCCAGGACGGAGATCGGGTTGTGGCTCTATGACAGACATTGAAGAGGTGGAGGTCAGAGGTGTGAAGGGGAAAAGGGGAGCAGGGAAACGGGCAGGCCTACCTGCTGGGAGAGGGACAGGAAGGCATGGTTCGACTTGGGCTGAGGACGGTGCTTGTAGAAGCCACAGCTTGTGCTCTGGAGATGGCAGCAAGTCTGTAGGGAAGAGAGATTTTTGGCATGTCTCCAAGAACTAGCGTTACCCAGGAAGTCAGGAGGGGAGTTCTGGAAAAACATGCACTTGAAAAGGAAGCTAAAAGACCCCTAGCCGACAGGAATAGGGTTGAAGCTCCCCAATTTGTAACAACAGAGCTTCAGTCAGTTCCAAACGAATGCTTTCCGAAAGCAAGTGGAGGACTTGGCTGCAATTACCCTGCCCGGCTGGTTGGGTGCCCCTCCCCAGAGCAGTCATGGTCCAGTGGGTGCCGGTGCTTGATGCAGAAGTTTCGGCTACAGCGTTCACAGGTCAGTTTCATCATTTCTCGCTGCCGGCAGCCTGCGCGCTCACACTTATTGGTGAAGATCTGAAGTGAAGTGAGAAGGTTGTCTCTGCTGAAACTCTGACTAGCTGTTTGGGTTTCCAGGCATCCGTAGTCCCAGCTGGGTTGTGGCTGACCCCTACAATGCTTACCTTACGTTTTTGCTGTGCTGGATCAGAGCGACAGTCTCTGTCAATGTGCTCTCCCACAGCACGGTCAGGGGGCTCCCCTCTGGCCACAGGCACAGGCACATTACAGAGAGGGCACACAGGTACCTGGATATCCTGTAGTCAAGGAGCAAGGGTCAGTCTGTGGCCCACTCCAGTCCAACAAATCTCTGGTCCTGAAAGAACTTGGATATGACCCACCACAAACACTCAAAAAAACAGTGTTTCCCAGCACTGACAGCCTCAGAAAGACAAAAGGGAGAAGAAACGTGAGACACAGATTTGGGGGATTCTGCACGCATTCTCCATCTGCCTGCTTTCACCCCGAGGATCGCCCCCTCACCTTTTGGTAAGCAGATCCACAGTGATGTTGGGCGTAGGCCACATGGTCTGCGCAGAAGATGCCTGAGCAGGCATCACACTTAAGCGGCAGAAAATCTGCAAAGAGTTGGTCGGATTGCAGGTCCAGCGGGACCTCGATGTCCTTCTCTCTCACTCAAGCCTTCCACTCGGGAAGGAAAACGCCACCCTATTTGCGACACACCGCCCCTTCCCAAGCCCATTACCTCCGTGGCCACGCCCACTCTGCCGCTGACCTCCCCCCAACTTCAAGCCCCGCCTCCCGGCATTGCCAGTCTGGGAGCCCACCCTTCCCTCCCTACCTGCGGTTCAAAGTCCCTTTCCGCTGGGCCCCGCCCCCCGCGCGCTCCGCCCCTCACCCAAGCGCTGACAGCTCGGCTCCGAACAGTGAGCCCCAAGGTCCGGAAACTCCATCGCCAGGCCGGGCGGGGTCTGCTAGGAGAAGCGACGACTGC
Organism: Symphalangus syndactylus; assembly: GCF_028878055.3. NCBI lineage: Eukaryota > Metazoa > Chordata > Mammalia > Primates > Hylobatidae > Symphalangus > Symphalangus syndactylus. Next base: position 123,834,419 of record NC_072430.2, on the reverse strand, counting down.
TGAGCGTCTCTAAGGGCTCGTGCTCCAGGTCCGGACCGCGACCCCGCACTCTGGCGGGCTCCCTGCCCCGCCCCTTCCTCTCTCCCGCCCAGCCCGGGTTACCGGAGCCCCCGCGCCAGCCGGCCCCCGGCTCCCGCTCCTCCCTCGGCGCGCGCGGCGCGCTGACGTCATCACGCAGGGCTGGCGCGTCCGGCGCAGTCTCCGGGCAGCCGGGGAGCGCCTCGGTTGAGCCCCGCCCCGCCTTGCTCTGGGAGGCTGAGTCGGAAGACTGTCCCGAGGCGAGAGGGTGTTGGTGCGCGGCTCCGCGACCCTGGGCCCGGGCGTAGCTCCGCAGAGTATCTCTCTGAGGGATCAGGGACGGGCGAAAGGGCCAGCGAAGGCAAAGACGGATATCTTGGGGGATGGAAGTCTGGGTGGTTTGGGGTCTTTCACAATTCGGTCCTTAGCACGCTTCACACACGATGCCCTCCTCCTGGCCATTTTGTTCACGGCTACGGCTGCCCTTCGCCTCCACGAGCCGATAGCTCCCATATTTCTCTGAAGTACAGACGTCTCTAGAGCTGCAGATCCCTCCTCCAGTTTCGACTTTGGTATCCTCCACAGTCTGAACTAGGCGCACCTGCTATGTGATCTTCTTCCATTCTAGCACCCGTATCACTAATGAGCCCAGCCCCTATATGAGTATACTGGGAAGTCAGGAACCACGTCTACCTTGTTTCGTGTTAGGTCCCAGCACCTAACAGTGCCTAGAACAGTGTGGTCCTCAGTCTTTGGTGTGAATCCAAATCGCCTACAAAGCTAGTTTAAAATGCGGATTTCCAGGCCCTGGAGCTTCTAATTCAGTAGGAAGCACCTGAAGGAATTATAACACAGATTGCCCATGCACCACACTCTGAAAAACGCTAGCCTAGAATATTCTTAGTGATTATTAAATGAATGTAGCCAGGACTACAGGCACAAGCCACCATGCCCAGCTAATTTTTAATTTTTAATTTTGTAGAAATGGGGGGGGGTGGTGTCTCACTTTGTTGCCCAGATTGGTCTCGAACTCCTGGCCTTAAGTGATCCTCCTGCCTTGGCCTCCCAAAGTGCTGGGATTACAGACGTGAGCCACTACACCTGATCAATATAATTTTTTTTTTTTTGAGACAGAGTCTCACTCTGTCACCCAGGCTGGAGTGCAGTGGCACGATCTCGGCTCACTGCAACCTCTGCTTCCCAGGTTCAAGCGATTCTCCTGCCTCAGCCTCCCAAGTAGTTGGGACTACAGGTGCACACCACTGCGCCCAACTAATTTTTGTGTTTTTAGAAACGGAGGTTTCACCATGTTGCCCAGGCTGATCTCGAACTCCTGGCCTTGTGATCCACCCGCCTCGGCTTCCCAAAGTGCTGAGATTACAGGCATGAGCCACCACACCCAGCCAATATTCTTTTTATTTTATTTTATTTTATTTATTTATTTTTTTTTGAGACGGAGTCTCGCTCTGTCGCCCAGGCTGGAGTGCAGTGGCGCAATGTCGGCTCACTGCAAGCTCCTCCTCCCGGGTTCACGCCATTCTCCTGCCTCAGCCTCTCCAAGTAGCTGGGACTACAGGCGCCCGCCACCACGCCCGGCTAATTTTTTTTTTTTTTGTATTTTTAGTAGAGACGGGGTTTCACCGTGGTCTCGATCTCTTGACCTCGTGATCCACCCGCCTCGGCCTCCCAAAGTGCTGGGATTACAAGCGTGAGCCACCGCGTCCGGCCTATTCTTTTTATTTTAAATTGCGTCCGGGACTTTATAAATGCTTTTATTTTGTTTCAATATATAACTGTCAGATTTCACATAATATTTCCCAGTCTCGTTATAATCATTTGGTTCTAAGAATTTTATTTATTCATTTTTCCTCTCTATATTCATCAGTACAATTTAGAATTGTAGGCTTCCAGTCCCGGCATGGTGGCTGACACCTGTAATTTCAGCACTTTGGGAGGTTGAGGCAGGAGGATTGCTTGAGCCTAGGAGTTCCAGCCTGGGCAACATAGTGAGACCCTGTCTCTACAAAAATAAAAAGAATTGTAGGCTTTCAGTTTGGAGAAACGTGTATGGAGCAGACTAAACAAAGGTAAACACTGCCTCTCTCCCCACTCCCACTTTACAAATGCTCAGATAACCAAAGCCTTGTGGAACTCAAAAAATAAAAATCTTCGGATCTCATTTTTGAGCATGAGCCAGAATGCTTGAAGTGCAAATGTAGTCATTTGTTCTTCTGTTGCTATAAAGAAATACCTCGCTAGGCACGGTGGCTCATGCCTGTAATTCCATCCCTTGGAGGCCAAGGTGGGAGGGTCACTTGAGCCCAGGAGTTTGAGACCAGCCTGGGCAACATAGTAAGACCTCCCTCTCTACAAAAAATTTTTTAAAAAGTTAGCTGGGCATGGTGGCTTCCACCCATTGTCCCAAATACTGGAGAGGCTTTTGTGGGAGGATTGCTTGAGCCTAGGAGGTCAAAGTTGCAGTGAGCTATGATTGTACCACTGTGCTTCAGCTGGATAACAAAGTGAGACCCTGTCTTTAAAAAAAAAAAAAAAAATCTGAGGCTGGTTGATTTATAAAGAAAAGAGGTTTAATTTATTCATGGTTCTGCAGACTGTATAGGAAGCATGGTGCCAGCATCTGCTCAGCTTCTGGTGAGGCCTCAGGAAGCTTCTAATCATGGCAGAAGACCTAGGGGGAACAGGCATGTCACATGTCAAGAGTGGGAGCAAGAGAGAGAAGAGGGAGGTCCCAGAGTCTTTTCAAAACCAGATCTGATGTGAACTGAGTGAGAATTCACTCATCACCAAGAGGATGGCACTAAGCCATTCATGAGGGATCCACCCTCAGGTTCCAATCACCTCCTGCCAGGTCCCACCTCTAACATTGGGAATACATTTCTTTTTCTTTCTTTCTTTTTTTTTTTTTTTTTTTTTTTTTTTTTTGAGACAGAGTCTCGCTCTGTCGCCCAGGCTGGAGTGCAGTGGCATAATCTCAGCTCACTGCAAGCTCTGCCTCTCGAGTTCACGCCATTCTCCTGCCTCAGCCTCCCGAGTAGCTGGGACTACAGGCACATGCCACCACGCCTGGCTAATTTTTTGTATTTTTAGTAGAGATGGGGTTTCACCGTGTTAGCCAGGATGGTCTCAATCTCCTGACCTCGTGATCCGCCCACCTCGGCCTCCCAAAGTGCTGGGATTACAGGTGTGAGCCACTGCGCCCGGCAGGAATACATTTCAACATGAGATTTGGAGGGGACACATATCCAGACCATATCATGCCATAACAGACTTACCTCAGAGACCCCAGCGACCACAATGAAAGTGAATGAAGCTCTCACAGTAGTATCTCTCTTCCCAGGCAAACATTTTTCTGACTGATGGGTTATAGTCCTGACTAAGCTCTCTGTGCTGATTACCAGCCCAGGGGCTTTCTCACTGGGTGATGCTCTCATCCCACGATTTAAAAAGACTGCCCGCACAAACCAAAGTCACCATTCCCCAATGTAGCCTCCTTGCTTCCTGAATAAAAGAATCCAGGAGAACACAGAGAGAAATCAAATAACATTTTGCAACTTGAATAAGCTATTTCAGGAGATATCAATTAACAACTGAGCATTGCTTAAGTCTCTTTTATTGTAGACCAACAAAGCATATACAGACCTGCTAAGCAGCCTTGCGCTTTAGCTGTGGGTAACTATGAGCTGCAGCCTCTCACTGGGACAGTAGACATAGGTTCCTCTGTAAATTTGCAGGCATAGTCATAGCCAGACACCAGTTATTTTAGCTTTAGCAGGTCTAAAGCAGACAAGGTCAAAGTGAGGATAGCCAGAAAAGGTGTCTTGGCTCCAATTCTACTTGAATAGTAGTTTAATGGTATTTGTCTCAGTGGTTTTCCGCCTCTCAATTGACTCTTAGTGAAACAGTGCATATAGAAACGGAAAGAAAAGGCCAAGCACGACGGCTCATGCCTGTAATCCCAACACTTTGGGAGGCTGAGGTGGGCGGATCACCAGAGGCCAGGAGTTCAAGACCAGCCTGGCCAACATAGTGAAACTCTGTCTTTACTAAAAATACAAAAATCAGCCAGGCATGGTGGCAACAGAGCAAGACTATGTCTCAATAAATAAATAAATAGGAAAAAAAATGGAAAGAAAAACTAGTAGCACTTATTGTTGTGTCCTGCTCTTCCTCATGTGTTAGCTTATTTAATCCCCTGTGAAAATCTTTTGAAGCAGGCCGGGCACGGTGGCTCACGCCTGTAATACCAGCACTTTGGGAGGCTGAGGCGGGTGGATCATGAGGTCAGGAGATCAAGACCATCCTGGCTAACACGGTGAAACCCCATCTTACTAAAAATACAAAAAATTAGCCGGGCGTGGTGGCGGGCACCTGTGGTCCCAGCTAGTCAGGAGGCTGAGGCAGGAGAATGGCGTGAACCCGGGAGGCGGAGCTTGCAATGAGCCAAGATTTTGCCACTGCACTCCAGCCTGGGCAACAGAGCGAGACTCTGTCTCAAAAAAAAAAAAAAGAAAGAAAAAATCTTTTGAAGTGGATATCATGTATCCCCATTTTGCAGATAAAAAATCTGAAGTTGAGAGAGTTACTTGCTACGAAGTCAGAATCTGGACCCAAATTTTTGTATTGTCTTCAGTTCTATGTTCTTTCCATCATACAAATTTGCCTCCCAAAAATCTACTCTTGGCCCCTCCTTAACTACTGAAAAGAGGAATCTTTTTTTTGTGTGTGTATTTTTTTTTTTTTGAGACAGAGTCTCGCTCTGTCACCAGGCTGGAGTGCAGTGGCGTGATCTCTGCTCACTGCAAGCTCCGCCTCCTGGGTTCACGCCTTTCTCCTGCCTCAGCCTCTCCAAGTAGCTGGGACCACAGGCGCCCGCCACCACGCCCGGCTAATTTTTTTTTTTTGTATTTTTAGTAGAGACAGGGTTTCACCGTGGTCTCGATCTCCTGACCTCGTGATCCGCCCACCTCGGCCTCCCAAAGTGCTGGGATTACAAGCGTGAGCCACCGCGCCCGGCCTTTTTTTTTTTTTTTTTTTTGAGGTGGAGTATTGCTCTGTTGCCCAGGCTGGAGTGCAATGGCGTGATCTCAGCTCACTGCAACGTCTGCTTCCTGGGTTCAAGCAACTCTCCTGCCTCAGCCTCCCGAGAGCTGGGACTACAGGCGCCCACCACCACACCCGGCTAATTTTTAGTAGATATGGGGTTTCACCATGTTGGCCAGGCCGGTCTAGAACTCCTGACCTCGTGATCCACCCACTTCTGCCTCCCAAAGTGTTAGGATTACAGGTGTGAGCCACCATGCCCAACCCGAAAAAAGGAATCTTAAGTGATGATTTTTCTCAGAGTGTTTGTGGAAAATCCGAAATCTCTCCATGGGTTATCAAAAATCAAACACCTTATCAGTGCAAGGTATTTAAATATTTAAGTGAGAGAACCAGGATGGGGAAGCTGATTGAAGCTGGTTTCAGATCCTAGGAGATTAGTCGGCTGGCATGACTGCCTTCCCTGAGTTCTGCCTTGCTCCCTTGGGTGTGTGATACACAATCTTTGTGACAATACTCAGCCATTTGTCCTCAGGTGCACTAGCTCTCCCATGAGCTCATTTTAGATGCCTAGTTTAGACAAATAGTTCAGATTCATATAACTTGACAGGTTATACAGAGATTTCATATATATTCAATCTACTAAAATATGTGTGTGTGTGTGTGTGTGTGTGTATACTTTTTTTTTTTTTTTTTGAGTTGGTGTTTTGCTCTTGTTGCCCAGGCTGGAATGCAGTGGCATGATCTCAGCTTACTGCAACCTCCGCCTCCTGGGTTCAAGCGATTCTTCAGCATCAGCCTCCCAAGTAGCTGGGATTTCAGGCACCCGCCACCACACCCAGCTAATTTTTGTATTCTTGGTAGAGACAGGGTTTCACCATGTTGGCCAGGCTGGTCTCAAACTCCTGACTTAGGGTGATCTGCCCACCTCAGCCTCACAAAGTGCTAGGGTTACAGGCATGAGCCACCGCACCTGGCCACAATCCGCTAAATACCAACTGGAGTTGTCAGGTCTTAGATGCAGCAACTAGTTCAAAGTGAGAAGGACCAAATACAGTGACTTTCCAAGTTTTTCAACTTTGACCTACAGTAAGAAATATATCTTACATCTCCTCCCGACGTATATAAATATAAAATCAATGTTGTTTAAGCTACACCGAATTGATTTCACAGCCCACTAATTTCCTAACTCCACGTTTGAAACTGATGCTGTAATGGGAAGGTGCAGGACACTGAAATGGGAGCCAGTAATGGCCAAGAGTGAGGCTGGGGAGGCACAATGAGAGTGCTTCAGGCAGACAAGATGCCAAATGCACTCTAGCCAGAGGCAGGGCCTGGGGAGAGCAGCGCAAAGGTTATGGATGACCTTCAAGTAGAGCTCAGAGGAGTCTGAGGGTGCAACAGGCGAGAGGTGAGAGAGACTGCTAAATGTGGTAAAATGAACACATGTGATTTTATGTTTGCTTCCTTCCCAAACCCCACCAAAATAACAGTAAAACAATAAGGAGAACAGAAGCGAAAACAATACATGAAGATATGACAAAAACATTTTGGGAGCTAAACATCTGATGGAAGAAGGAAAACTGACTGGGGTCTGAGGAAGTTGAAACGGTGGCAACAACAAGCAGCAGGGCAGTGTTGACTTTGTTGCCGCTGAAAGGCTTGGGACCGGGAGCATCAAGCTTTCCAAAGGTGGGGGTGGAAGGAGGGGGCTGGAAATGAAGGGTGAGTTTAAACTCGACATAAGGAGCAGTTAGACCCTCATGTTCCCTCCTCCGGCCTGGGCAGCTGGGTGACTGCCCCTCTCCCACTGCCCCCCCAGAAAAGGCAGGAGGTATCTGGGCTTTCTGGAGAGAATGAAGCAATGGGTCCCTTGGCTTCAGGTCGTCAGCCAGCTGAGGGTGGAGAGGGAGAGAAACCGCAGCTACTTTCTCCTGACTCTAGAGCACTGGCAGCCAGGTTCATGGTCCCCAGGCCAGAGCCTGCAGGGTTCTTCTCTGGAAGAACCAAGCAGCCTAAAAATTCTCTGGGCATTGAGGGATCTCAACACAATGGTTGTTTCTGCCACCTCACCCTGCAGGGAAGATGCAAATCTTTGAGTTTTAGAGAGCATTCAGTTGGCCCTCAAGTGCCTCTGCTCAAATATGAAGGAGCAAACCAGGGTTTGAGGGAAATCTCTTCCATGAAAGACAGAAGCCAAAATAAAGACATAAATTGTGGTGAGGAGGAAAACAGGTACAATGCAGGGAATATAAAAATATAATTTATATAACTAGACTACTAATAATATAATATAACTTATTAAGAATGATCAGGGCTGGGGGCAGTGGCTCATGCCTATAATCCCAACACTTTGGGAGGCTGAGGTGGGCGGATCACCTCAGGTCAGGAGTTCAAGACCAGCCTGGCCAACATGGTGAAACCCTGTCTCTACTAAAAATACAAAGATTAGCTGGTGTGGTGGTGGGTGCCCATAGTCCCAGCTACTCGGGAGCCTGAGGCAGAAGAATTGCTTGAACCTGGGAGGCAGAGGTTGCAGTCAGCCAAGATGGTGCCACTGCACTCCAGCCTGGGCAACAGAGCAAGACTCCATCTCAAAAAAAAAAAAAAAAGAGAGAATGATTAGGCCGGGCGTGGTGGCTCACACCCATAATTCCAGCACCTTGGGAGGCCAAGGCGGGTGGATCACTTGAGGTCAGGAGTTTGAGACCAGACTCGCCAACATGGCGAAACCCTGTCTCTACTAAAAATACAAAAATTTGCTGGGCTTGGTAGCAGGCGCCTGTAATCCCAGCTACTCGAGAGACTGAGAAAGGAGAATCACTTGAACCCGGGAGGCAGAGGTTACGGTGAACCGAGATCATGCCACTGCACTCCAGCCTGGGCAGCAGAGTAAGACTCTGTAAAAAAAAAAAAAAAAAAAAAGAATGATTAATATTAATACAGTGTACTCAGGGAGCAGATGTTTTTTTGTTTTGAGATGGAGTTTTACTCTTGTTGCCCAGGCTGAAGTGCAATGGCACGATCTCGGCTCACCACAACCTCCACCTCCCAGGTTCAAGTGATTCTCCTGCCTCAGCCTCCCTAGTAGCTGGGATTACAGGCATGCACCACCATGCCTGGCTGATTTTGTATTTTCAGTAGAGACAGGGTTTTTCCACGTTGGTCAGGCTGGTCTCAAACTCCCGACCTCAGGTGATCCACCCGCCTCGGCCTTCCAAAGTGCTGAGATTACAGGCGTGAGCCACTGCGCCCAGCCCAGGGAGCAGATTTTTCATTTAACACACAGGAGCAAAAAAACATAAAAAGGGATATTCAAGCCAGGTGTGATGGTGTGTACCTGTAATCCCAGCTACACAGGAGGCTGAGGCAAGAGGTTTGCTCAAGCCTAGGAGTTGGAGTCCAGATTGAGCAGCATAGTGAAATTCTATCTCATAAAATGGGGGGTGGGGAGGACAGGGGGAAGGATATTCAGAAAATAAAGCTCTTAGACATTTTTAAAAATATAATCACAGAAATATAGCACATTCCAAAGAATGGGTACAACATAAAGTTGAGAAAATATAGGAAGTAGAACAAAAAAATGTAAAGGAATGGAAAATAAGCAAAGTAGAATATCAGTCCAGGAGTTTCAAGATTTTATGAACAGGAGTGCCCAAAACAGAAACTGGATGGGAGGAAATTATTTTTTAAAAAGTAGAGGTTAGAAGCTGGGCGCGGTGGCTCACTCCTGTAATCCCAGCATTTTGGGAGGCTGAGGTGGACGGATCATGAGGTCAGGAGATCGAGACCATTCTGGCCAGCACGGTGAAACCCTGTCTGTACTAAAAATACAAAAAATTAGCCGGGCGTGGTGGCGGGTGCCTGTAGTCCCAGCTACTGGGGAGGCTGAGGCAGGAGAATGGCATGAACCCGGGAGGCGGAGCTTGCAGTGAGCCGAGATTGTGCCACTGCACTCCAGCCTGGGCGACAGAGCAAGACTCTGTCTCAAAAAAAAGAAAAAAAAAAAAAAAGCATTAGGCTTGGTAGTGGGCGCCTGTAATCCCAGCTACTTGGGAGGCTGAGGCACGAGGATTGCTTGAACCAGGGAGGCGGAGGTTGCAGTGAGCCAAGATCCTGCCACTGCACTCCAGCCAGGGCGACAGAGGGAGACTCCATCTCAAAAAAAAAAAAAAAGAAAGAAAAAGAAAAATAGCTGGGCATGGTGGCACACGCCTGTAATCCCAGCTACTTGGGAGACTGAGGCAGGAGATTGCTTGAACCCGGAGGGCAGAGGTTGCAGTGAGTCAAGATCGCACCACTGCACTCCAGCCTGGGCTACAGAGGGAGACTCCATCTCAAAACAAAACAAAACAGGCTGGGCGCGGTGGCTCACGCCTGTAATCTCAGCACTTTGGGAGGCCGAGGCGGGTGGATTACCTGAGGTCAGGAGTTTGAGACCAGCCTGGACAACACGGAGAAACTCATCTCTACTAAAAATACAAAAATTAGCTGGACATGGTGACACATGCCTGTAGTCCCAGCTACTAGTGAGGCTGAGGCAGGAGAATCACTTGAACCTGGGAGGTGGAGATTGCAGTGAGCTGAGATCACACCACTGCACTCCAGCCTGGGCAACAGAGCAAGCCTCCGTCTCAAAAACAAAAACACAAAAACCAAAAAAAACCCTGCACAGTCTGAGGAGTTTGTCTGTTAAGATAAAGGAGGGGGCCAGGTGTGGTGGCTCACATCTGTAATCCCAGCACTTTGGGAGGCCAAGGCAGGCAGATCACAAGGTCAGGAGTTCGAGACCTGCCTGGCCAACATGGTGAAACCCTGTCTCTACTAAAAATACAGAAATTAGCCAGGCATGGTGATAGGCACCTGTTATCCCAGCTACGCGGGAGGCTGAGGCAGGAGAATCTCTTGAAACCGGAAGGTGGAGGTTGCAGTGAGTCTAGATCGCGCCACTGCACTAGAGCCTGGGCAACAAGAGCAAGACTCTGTCTCAAAGAAAAACCAAAAAAAATGGGGAGGCTGCCTGGACCTTCTCCTGAACCCCACCTCCTATCATTTGTTGGGAATCTGTTTTCAAGGAATACAAGCCTTATTTGTGTTCTGTCTCTTCAAACCTGCTTTCTTGAGTCAGATTTGAGCTCTGTTCCTCAGTTTTACTTCCTGAGAAGCTTCCTGGCTTCTTTTGTTTTCCCTCAGCCAGAATTAGCCTCATCTTCAGGAAAGTTTAGGTGGTCCCTTAACATTAAAGCCAAGGTCCTAGTGGCTTTGAATCTTTAATCACAGCCTCTAAGCCCTCTCCTGCCATGGGGCTAGCCACCTCTGCCTTTCAGGGGCCTGCCTTTAGCTTGTCTGAGCTCAGTCTTGAAGAGTGACTCAGGATTGTCCAGGTGAGATGGACAGAAACGTGGTCCTGACTGAAAGATGCAAATACAAGAGAGGAATGAGAAGGGAGGGTTATAAACACTTGCTGTTCTGGGGTTGGAATATCCCATTAGAGGCAGGAAATGGGGAGAGATATGAAGCTGAACAGCCAGGTAATTTTTGTACTGTTTTGAAATGTGTGTGTATAAACATCTATATTCAGGTGGCAAAAAGTAGGGTTCAAACTCACCTCTTGCTTTCAAGTTTAGCAGTTTTCCCATATAACCAGAGGGTACTATCAGTTAGATCAGTGGTGATCCACCAGGGCAGTTTTGCCTCCAAGGGATATTTGGGGGGTGGGGAGGTAGGAGGGGGGGCGTCTTTTGGCATCAAATGGGTGGCAAGCAAGTGAGGATGATACTAAACATTCTACATAGCCTGGGCAACATGGCGGGACCCAGGCTCTACAAAATTTTTAAAAATTAGAAAGAATGAATAAGACCTAGTATTTGCTAGCACAACAGAGTGACTATAGTCAAAAATAATTTAATTGTACATTTAAAAATAACTAAAAGAGTATAATTGGGTTGTTTGTAACACAAAGGATAAATGCTTGAGGTGATGGATACCCCCATTTTCCCTGGTGTCATTATTACTCATTGCGTGCCTGTATCAAAATATCTCATGTACCCCATAAATATATACACCTACAATGTACCCACACAAATTAAAAATTAAAAAAATTGTTTTTAATTAGGTGAGTGTGGTGGCACACAACTGTAGTTCCTATATACTTGGGAGGCTGAAGTGGGAGGATCGCTTGAGCCCAGGAGGTTGAGGCTGCAGGTGAGCTGTGTTCACACCACTGCACTCCAGCCTGGGCAACAAAATGAGACCCTGTCTCCAAAACAAAAAAACAAAACAAAACAAAAAAACCCAAAACCAACCAAACAAAAAACATTCTACAATGAATAAGACAGCCCCACCTACCACCAAATAATAATTATCTGGCTCAAAATGTCAGTAGTACAGTCTTTGAGAAACCTTGATTTAGATGAAATGTGAAACTGGAGCTATTCTGAGTTCAAATCCCAGTGCCAGTAATTACCAGCGGTTAGAAATGGAAAGACCAGGGCACAGTGACTTCACTAGTATTTCAGTATTTATTTTACGTAAAATGGTAATTTATTTTTAAAGCAAAATGTTCAGCATTAAAAACAAACTGCTTAATACCTTTGAAAGACAAACATTTATGTATATATTTATATAAACTATATGACTTAAATATAATTATTTTAATATAAATCAATAGAAGTAATAACATGTTAAAGTAAAAAATTAAACTAATAAAAATGAAAATGTAATAATAAATAATTGAAAATAAAATTATTTGCTCTTTTTAATTTTTTATTTTTTGAGACGGAGTCTCACTCTGTTGCCCAGGCTGGAGTGCAGTGTCACAATCTCTGCTGACGACAACCCCTGCCTCCCGGGTTCAAGCCGGGTTCAAGCAATTCTCCTGCCTCAGCCTTCTGAGTAGCTGGTATTACAAGCACACACCACCATGCCCAGCTAATTTTTGTGTTTTTAGTAGAGATGAGGTTTCACCATGTTGGTCAGGCTGCTCTCAAACTTCTTTTTTTTTTTTTTTTTTTTTTTTTTGAGACGGAGTCTTGCTGTGTCACCCAGGCTGGAGTGCAGTGGCACGATCTCGGCTCACTGCAAGCTCCACCTCCCGGGTTCAGGCCATTCTCCTGCCTCAGCCTCCCGAGGAGCTGGGACTACAGGCGCCCGCCAACGCGCCCGGCTAATTTTTTGTATTTTTAGTAGAGACAGGGTTTCACCGTGTTAGCCAGGATGGTCTCGATCTCCTGACCTCGTGATCCGCCCGCCTCGGCCTCCCAAAGTGCTGGGATTACAGGCTTGAGCCACCGCGCCCGGCCTTGCTCTCAAACTTCTAACCTCAAATGATCCACCCACCTCGGCCTCCCAAAGTGCTGGAATTACAGGCGTGAGCCACCGTGCCTGGCCTGCTTTTTTTAAGAATAGAGATCTCTTGGCCTGGCATGGTGGCTCACACCTGTAATCCTAGCACTTTGGGAGGCTGAGGCGGGTGGATCATGAGGTCAGGAGATCGAGACCATCCTGGCTAACACGGTGAAACCCCGTCTCTACTAAAAATACAAAAAATTAGCCGGGCATGGTGGTGGGCACCTGTAGTTCCAGCTACTCGGGAGGCTGAGGCAGGAGAATGGCGTGAACCCGGGAGGCGGAGCTTGCAGTGAGCCAAGATGGCGCCACTGCACTCCAGCCTGGGCAACAGAGAGAGACTCTGTCTCAAAAAAAAAAAAAAAGAATAGAGATCTCTTAAAATATATAAAGGTGTTACTGTTAAGTTGCAAATGTATTTTTTGTGCAAATTTTGCTAGCTTCTAAAAAGCTCTTTCTGGTGTTATACTACTCAGGAGAATGGTAAAGAGATGGTTATAATTTAACTTCACATAGTTATTTCATTATTTCTTGTTTAAATAATCTCATCTCTGGTAACTTTGAGGAGTTTTAATTCTTTTCCTTTTTTTTTTTTTTTTAAATAGCTCTCATGGTGCTGGATGAGATCTTTTTGAACAATTATTTTGTTTTCTTTGCATAGATGTGTTTTTTTGTTTTAAATTCTGGTGAGCCCTAGTTTTTTCTTCAAAGAACATATTTTTGGTTTGAATCCATCTTCTTTTTTCAGTTATTTTTTATTTATTTATTTATTTTTTAGAGATCAGGTCTCACTCTGTCACCCATTCTGGAGTGCAATAGCATGATCATGGCTCACTGCAGCCTCAAACTTCTGGGCTCAAGGGATCCTTCTGTCTCAGCCTCCCAAAAAGCTGGGATTACAGGCATGAGCCACCATGCAGAGCCCTATATCCATCTTCTTCAATTTCACTGAATATAGATTGAGATTCTGATGCAGAAAACTCATTTAAAATTTAATGTCCTGTTTCTAAGGTCTACTTGTTTAAAGAGTCTTTGAACTAGAATAACTATTGTCGCAACAGAACCTTGTTTTGTCCACTGACATTTTTTTCTCCTTTTGAAGTCTGTGGAATGCAACAATGCTTTCTAAACAAATAAGCCCTTGTGTGTTCAAATTTTTAATGCAGCTATACCTCATTTACAAATGATCTAGAAGTCAGATTTCTTTTTTTAATGCTTAAAGAATTATTTCACCTAGGGCCGGGCACAGTGGCTCACGGCTGTAATCCCAGCACTTTGGGAGGCCAAGGCAGGTGGAGGTCAGGAGTTCAAGACCAGCCTGATCAACATAGTGAAACTCCGTCTCTACTAAAAAAATAGAAAAATTTGCCAGGCATGGTGGTGCACACCTATAGTCCCAGCTGCTCGGGAGGCTGAGGCAGAAGAATCGCTTGAACTCAGGAGGCGGAGGCAGCAGTGATCCAAGATTGTGCCACTGCACTCCAGCCTGGGCGACAGAGCGATACTCCATCTCAAAAAAACTAAATAAATAAATAAAAGGAATTATTTCACCTCAACTAAAGTTCTGTTTTGGTACTTTAAAATATAAGGATATGTGGGAATACCAGAATACTGAAAAACAGTATTGTGATCACAACCAGCTGCGTGACTTTGGCCAAGTCATTTTACCTCAATAAGCCTCCAGTTCCTCATCTATAAAAATCAGTTCCTACATCAATGTGGAGTGATGAAGATTAAATAAAATGATGCATATAAAGCACTGAATTCTATGACTGACACATACTCAATAATTAACAAATGTATATTATTAGTTGTTTGTGCTTTTTTTTTTTATGAGACAGGGTCTTGCTCTGTTGCCTAGGTTGGAGTACAGTGGCATGATCTTGGCTTACTGCAACCTCCGCCTCCTGGGTTCAAGCAGTTCTTGTGTCTCAGCCTCCCGAGTAGCTGGGATTACGGGCATGTGCCACCACACCCAGCTTATTTGTGTATTTTAATAGAGACAGGGTTTCACCAGGTTGGCCAGGATAGTCTCGAACTCCTGACCTCGTGATCCGCCCGCCTCAGCCTCCCAAAGTGCTGGGATTACAGGCGTGAGCCACCACACCTGGCCAACTACCCAGATTCCTAATCCTCAGAAGTAGTGTGAGATAATGTTTGTTGTTTTAGGCTGCTAACTTTAGAGTAGTTTGTTATGCAGAAGTAAATTATCAGTACACTGGTATTGACACTTTTTACTGAAGTGTTGCCTTAGTCCATTTGGGCTGCTATAACTAAATACCTGAGACTAGATAATTTATAAACAATCAAAGTTTATTGCTTACAATTCTGGATGCTGGGAAGTCCAAGATCAAGGCACCAGCAGCTTTGGTGTCTAGTGAGAGCCCATCCTCATAGATGGCACCTTCTATGTGTCCTCAAATGGTAGAAGGCGCAAACAGGGTTAGGTTATGTCAAGCCCTTTTATAAGGGCACTAACCCCCATTTTTTTTTTTTTTTTTTGAGACAGGGTCTCTGTCTGTCACCCAGGCTGGTGTGCAGTGGCACTATCCTGGCTCACTGCAACCTCTGCCTCCTGGATTCAAGTGATTATCCTGCCTCAGGCTCCTAAGTAGCTGGGACTACAGGCGTGCACCACCATGCCAGGCTAATTTTTCTATTTTTAGTAGAGACAGGGTTTCACCATGTTGGTCAGGCTGGTCTCGAACTCCTGACTTCAGGTGATCCACCTGCCTCGGACTCCCAAAGTGCTGGGATTACAGGCGTGAGCCACCGTGCCCGGCCTTTTTTTTTTTGAGACAGAGTCTCACTTTGTTGCCCAGGCTGGAGTGCAATGGCATGATCTCGGCTCACTGTAACCTCTGCCTCCCGAGTTTCACCATGTTGGCCAGGCTGGTCTTGAATTCCTGACCTCAGGTGATCCACTGGCCTTGGCCTCCCAAAGTACTGGGATTACAGGGGTGAGCCACGATGCCCAGCCCGCTAATCCCATTTATGAGGGTGGAGCCTTCATGATCTAGTCATTTCCTAAAGGATGAGATTTGGGTTAGGACACAACCAAACCATATCACAAGTGCAGTGGCTCATGCCTGTAATCCTAGCTTGTCAGCAGTCTGTCCTGGGAAGATTGTTTGAAGTCAAGAATTTGAGACCAGACTGGGCAACAAAGCAAGACCTTGTCTCTAAAAGATACTTTAAAAATTAGCTGGGCCAGGTGCGGTGGCTCACACCTGTAATCCCAGCACTTTGGGAGGCCGAGGCGGGTGGATCACTTGAGGTCGGGAGTTTGAGACCAGCCTTACCAACATGATGAAACCATGTCTCTACTAAAAATACAAAAAAATTAACAGGGCATGGTAGTGTAAGCCTGTAGTCCCAGCTACTTGGGAGGCTGAGGCAGGAGAATCGCTTGAACCCGGGAGGTGGAGGTTGCAGTGAACTGAGATCATGCCTGTAATCCCAGCTACTAGGGAGGCTGAGGCAGGAGAATCACTTGAACGCGGGAGGTGGAGTTTGCGGTGAGCTGAGATCACACCATTTCACTCCAGCCTGTGCAACAAGAGTGAAATTCTGTCTCAAAACAAACAAAAAATTAGCTGGGCATGGTAGTGGGCACCTGTAGTCCCAGCTACTTGGGAGGCTGGGGCAAAGGGATCACTTGAGCCCAGGAATTTAAGGCTGCAGTGAGCTATGATTTTACCTCTGCACTCCAGCCTGGCCAACAGAGAAAGACTCTGTCTCAAAAAAGAGTCTAAATCCAAAATTGTTTTCCAAATAACATAGTAATTTGATGCAATCACAGAAGATCAAGCTAGTTGGGCAATCTTACCTTAAACTCAGAAAACCCCGCTCCCAAACCAGCAAATATGAACCTCCAGCTCTAGATTGTTTGAATTGCCTTTAACCTAGTCCAGGGAAAAAGAACTCACAAGTCTATCTGCCGATTATTTTAACCTAGCTACTATTCCCTCTAGAACAGTAATGGACAAGCAAAGGCATGCATCAATAACATAGGCATGTATCAATCACCAAACTCTTTTCACTAGTTGCTTCAAAATCTATAACTGGTTACTCTAGTATTAGTTTAGTCTAACACGCATTTTTTGAACACCTATTATGTGCCAGACACTATGTTAGGCTTTGAGGATATTCAGATGATAAGACATCGTCTCTGCCCTCAAGAATAAGCAGTATTGTGGAGGGTATACATACATATGTATCTGTACACACACACACACACACACACACACACACACACACGCCTATATACTCTATATCCACATACTTTCAGAGACGGTATAAGGATTCCCTGTGATAAGTGGAAAAACAGAAGTATGCCCAACAGACTACAGAAGCCCTAGGAGAGCAGGACTGACATTGAGGTGGGGAGTGGCATGGTGAGGGATATCAGGGGACATTGGTAGATGAGGTGTGGCCTGAAGTACATCTTAAAAGATAAGTGAAGGTCGGGCATGGTAGCTCTCGCTTCTAATCCCAGCACTTTGGGAGGCAGAGCGGGTGGATCATTTGAGGTCAGGAGTTCGAGACCAGCCTGACCAACATGATGAAACCATGTCTGTACTAAAAATACAAAAAAATTAACAGGGCATGGTAGTGTAAGCCTGTAGTCCCAGCTACTTGGGAGGCTGAGGCAGGAGAATCGCTTGAACCCGGGAGGTGGAGGTTGCAGTGAACTGAGATCATGCCACTGCACTCCAGCCTGGGTGAGAGAGCGAGACTCCGTCTCAAAAAGAAAAGAAAAGAAAAGAAAAAGGTAAGTGAGACATTTGCCAAGTGACAAGTGAAGGGATAGGGTGTGTAGAGCAGAGGTGGGGGAGGGCAGCACAACTGAGCAGTGAGAAGGACAAGCTGTTTGGGGTTTGCTGCTGCTGTAAAGACAGGCCAGGGTCAAATCTCAGAGTACTTTTTTTTTTTTTTTTTTGAGATGGAGTCTTGCTCTGCTGCCCAGGCTGGAGTGCTGTGGCACGATCTTGGCTCACTGCAACCTCTGCCTCCCAGGTTCAAGCGATTCTCCTGCCTCAGCCTCCTGAGTAGCTGGGACTACAGACATGCGCCACCACACCTGGCTAATTTTTGTATTTTTAGTAGAGATGGAGTTTCACCATGTTGGCCAGGCTGGTCTTGAACTCCTGACCTCAAATGATCCATCCTTGGCCTCTCAAAGTGCTGGGATTACTTTTGTTTTTTTCTGAGACAGAGTCTCGCTTCGTCGCCCAGGCTGGAGTGCAGATGGGCGATCTTGGCTCACTGCAACCTCCACCTCCTGGGTTCAAGTGATTCTCACGCCTCCACCTCCCCAGTAGCTGGGATTACAGGAGCACGCCACCACTCTTGGCTAGTTTTTGTATTTTTAGTAGAGGCAGGGTTTCACCATGTTGGCCAGGCTGGTCTTAAACTCTTGACCTCAGGTGATCCACCTGCCTTGGCCTCCCAAAGTGCTGGGATTACAGGCATGAGCCACTGCACCCAGCCTCAGAGACTTCCTTTTTCTTTTTTTTCTTCCAAGAGGGAGTTTTGCTCCTGTCACCCAGCCTGGAGTGCAATGGCATGATCTTGGCTCACTGCAACTTCTTCCTCCCAGGTTCGAGCAATTCTCTGGCCTCAGACTCTCCAGTAGCTAGGATTACAGGTGTGCACCACCACTCTTGGCTAATGTTTGTATTTTTGGTGGAGACAGGGTTTCCCTATGTTGGCCAGGTCTCAAACTCCTGACCTCAGGTGATACGCCTGCTTCAGCCTCCCGAAGTGCTGGAATTACAGGCGTGAGCCACTGCGCCCTGCCTCAGAAGACTTCTTGACTGTATCAGGGAGGTTGAATTTATGTCTCAGTGGAGGAGAGCCTTCGGTTAACAGTAAGTAGTAGAGAGGTCATCAGATTTGTATTTTAAGATAATCCAGCCACCTTCTTGGGCACAAATTTCAGGTGGGGGGACAAGTATATGGCAAGGAAACTGTCCCACCGGGCCAGGTAAGATGAGGAGGATGTGAGTCAGGGCTGTGATGGAGGTAACATTCAAGAAATCAGCAACAACTGGTGATCAACTGAGTGTGAGATGAGGGAGAAGGAGGTCTTCGTGGTTGGTATATACCAGCAAGTGAGATGGAAATTACAGAAAAAGACTTCTGTTTTGGGAAGGTGGGGGAGTGGAGTGCAGAGTGGAAAGAGGATGTGTTCAGTTTTGGATATAATGAGCAGAAGGTAGCTGTCTTCATCCATTTTCCGTTGTTTATATCATAACAATACCTGAAACTGGGTAATTCATAAAGGAAAATAATTTCTTACAGTGATGGGGAATGAGAAGTCGAAGGTCAGGGAGCCGCACCTGGTGAGGGTCTTCTTGCTGATAGGGACTCTGCAGAGTCTTCAGGTAGCACAGAGGATCACATGGTGAGGGGGCTGAGCATGCTAGCTCAGATCTCTCTTTCTCTTTTTATATAGCAATGAGTTCCACTCCCATGATATCTCATTACTCCATCACCCCATTAATTCATGAACGGATTTATCCATTCACCTCATTTTTTTTTTTTTTTTCTGAGACAGAGTCTTGCTTCTTCGCCTGGGCTAGAGTGCAATGGCACGATCTAGGCTCACTGCAACCTCCACTTTCCCAGTTCAAGCAATTCTCCTGCCTCAGCCTCCCAAGTAGCTGGGATTACAGGCACGTGCCAGCACACCCAGATTATTTTTGTATTTTTAGTAGAGACGAGGTTTCACCACGTTGGCCAGGCTAGTCTCGAAATCCTGACCTCAAGTGATCCGCCCACCTTGGCCTCCCAAAGTGCTGGGATTACAGGTGTGAGCCACCGCGCCTGGTCCAAAATACCAACTTTTTTTTTTTTTTTTTTTTTTTTTTGAGACGGAGTCTCGCTCTTTCACCCAGGCTGGAGTGCAGTGGCGCGATCTCGGCTCACTGCCGGCTCCGCCCCCTGGGCTTCACGCCATTCTCCTGCCTCAGCCTCCCGTGTAGCTGGGACTACAGGCGCCTGCCACCTCGCCCGGCTAATTTTTTGTATTTTTAGTAGAGACGGGGTTTCACCGTGTTAGCCAGGATGGTCTCGATCTCCTGACCTTGTGATCCGCCCACCTCGGCCTCCCAAAGTGCTGGGATTACAGGCGTGAGCCACCGCGCCCGGCCCAAAATACCAACTTTTAAGGGAGCAGACAGAGGAAGAAAAGTCCAAGCTGACTTTAGTTGGACACTAAAAGCAAAACATGGTGATAATATTGTCCTTCCATGATGGAATTATTCTTAGAATCACCGCCCTTGATCATTACACTTTTGAAGATCATTTAAATCTACTGTTTTGCAATATTCCCTTGACTAGAAAATTAAATTCTACTTAGCACTATTATCAACCAAACTCAACTCGTATCTGCCCTCTGAAGTCCTGCAGACAAACCTCTGAAGTTTGAAGCCAGCTGATGTGAACCAACTCAGCTCTCTTCTTGGATTAGAGATTCCCAGTTCCTCCAACAGTTTGTCATATGATTTTCAGCCTTCATTTCTAGCAGTCATCTCCTGGACACACTACAATTTGCCCACAAGCATAGCAAGCCATCCTCTGGAAGTATTAGAATATTCGTGCACAAGACACTAGAATTATCACATTTATTGTTTTGGAGACTACACTTTTATTAATGCAGCCTAAAATTAAGTTTATAAGCAGCAACATTAAACTATTAGCTGTTTGAATACATAGCTAAAATGTATTCCTCCTCCCCCAACATAAACATGTAGCCAACTCTTCTCCCCTCAGCCTGTACTTTTCCAATTGATTTTTGTTTAGCCTAATTGTAGGTTTCACATTTCTGCTTTTTTCTTTTACTCATATGAAAACCTCTGGCCCTTTCATCACGGGGCATGAAACGGCCAAGACACCTGATAATAGAAAAAAAAATCACAGACAAACATGTAGCAACCATCAGACCATGGTGAACGTAAAGAATAGACCTTCGAGGCCGGGCGCGGTGGCTCACGCCTGTAATCCCAGCACTTTGGGAGGCCGAGGTGGGCGGATGATGAGGTCAGGAGATCGAGACCACCCTAGCTAGAGACACGGTGAAACCCTGTCTCCACTAAAAATACAAAAAATTAGCCGGGCAAGGTGGCGGGCGCCTGTAGTCCCAGCTACTCGGGAGGCTGAGGCAGGAGAATGGCGTGAACCCCGGGGGGCGGAGCCTGCAGTGAGCCGAGATCACACCACTGCACTCCAGCCTGGGTGACAGTGAGACTCTGTCTCAAAAAAAAAAAAAAAAAAAAAAATAGACCCTCATGAGGCAGGGCGCTGTGGCTCACACCTGCAATCCCAGCACCTTAGGAGGCCGAGGTGGGTGAATCACCTAAGGTCAGGATTTCGAGACTAGCCTGGCCAACATGGTGAAACTCCACCTCTACTAAAAATACAAAAAAATAGCCAGGCATCATGGCACGCGCCTGTAATCCCAGCTACTTGGGAGGCTGAGGCAGGAAAATTGTTTGAACCTGGGAGGCGGAGGTTGCAGTGAGCCAAGATTGCACCATTGCACTCCAGCCTGGGCAACAAAACAGGACTCTGTCTCAAAAAAACAAACAAACAAAAAAACAAAACAACAAAAGAATAGACCCTAATTAAACTCCAGGCCTATGGAGAATATTTTGATCCAGCTACAAGCTTCTGGTTCTATTGTCAATGTCCAAGCTTAATAAGAAAACGGATTAAAGATAGGACATGTTGAGCCATTGCCTATTTTTTCTTGAATTGCTTGCTTATTGATTACAACTGTTTTTCCATTCCCCTCTGAAATCTCTAAATGATGAAAAGTTTGAGTTCCTTCAGTGGCACAGGACAGGGGCTCAGTCAAACCCTGGAATGATTCTCAGTCAAATGTGAAGCAAACAGAAAAATGCTTACACTTAGGAAAGACATGGCATAAAAGTCAACCTCAGAAAGACAGGTAGCATTACCATATGGTACCTCCAGCAGAAAGACAGGTAGCATCGCCATATGGTACCTCCAGCTGAAGGCGGAGGACATGAACTCATAAATGAGGCCATCTGCTCAGTTCTGGGCTTTTCTTCCCCGAAGAGGAAGGCTTGCCATGTCCACTCTTTGTTAAGCCAAGGTATCAGATTGGTTCTCTATAGTTCCCACATCCTTGTGCATCTTCCTACCTGTGACCTATTAATGGACAGGGGCCGTTTCATGCATTTGCCGAAGCCAAAACCTCTTGGGTTTGGGTTCTGGCTCCACAATTTGCTGGGACCTGTGGCCTTCAGGAAACTTGACCTGTCTATAAAATGAAGTTAGTAACAGTATATATCTGAGCTGTGAGCAAAAATCTTAATACTACATATAGATCACTCAGAGCAGAGCCAAGCACATACAATGGACTCAGTAACTGTTAAGATACTATTTCTGCAGTGTTCCTTGGCTCCAACTCATTTCTAACACAGGTAAAGGTCCTCTATTGCTTGTTTGGCTTCCCCAGTATAGATAAATCTGGGCTGAGTGAGTTGTTAGCATGTAGATGGGTGAAGACTTCTTAACAAAATAGTGTTAAGGTTGTAGGCCACATGGTAAAACACAATTTATATGGTCCCACATTTCTATGGATTGGGAAGACAAAGCAATTTCCTCCTGCATACACTTTATTCACACATGCTAAATCTCACTAAACAGATCACACTGTCAGGGAAGATGGCTAAGGAGAAGCTAGGGTTGTCAAGGTAATCCTTGCTTCGGCCCTGTTTTGCAACAAGGTAATAAACAGCCAGAACAGACTGGAGTGAAGCAGTTTAAGGGTGAGGAGAGAATGCAGTGCAGTGCAGGGTGTGGAAGGCAGCTCACAGTCAGGGAGACAGCAGTTCTAGCCAATCAACACTTTATTTTTCAAGTCAACACCTGCACAGATGTTAGTGTCCACTTTCTGACCCTAGCAGGGGGTCCCACTACACTTGGATCACCCAGAGGAGCAGTAAGGAAGCTCCTCATCTCAAGAGAGTGCATGCTCACCAACTCCAGTGCTGGCGCCATGTACTGTGGGATCCCTGCTCTCCTGCATCATGAAAGGCCGGGCTGAATGGGGCAGGGATGCAGTGAAGGTTACACAGACTACAGTGACCTAAGAGTGTAACTCCTGGCCTGACCCACCGCCCCAGGTTTACTCTTTACTTCCCAGACCAGGAGCCTCCCTAAAGCTTGGCCAGTGCCCACGGGATAGGAGGAGCTGGCAAAGGATGGGGTTAAGCTGCTAAGGACAGACACGGCAGGGAAACAAAGCAGAAAGGAACACAAGACGAGAGAAAAATAAAGTGCCTGAACTAAACAACCAAGTGGGACATGAGGGCAGAGCAGCACAGGTCCCTGAGGATAGGAGGAAAAAGAAAGGGCCAGACCACCAGGGCTTGGGGTATAGTGGAATGAAAATAGAGATGAGGCAGGGAGGCAAGCGCAGGCTGTGGGAAGGACTTCCCTAGCCCTGTTCACATCCACTAACCCAAATGGAAAATTATTTACAAATTTAAAACCAATCCTAGGCACAGGTACTACACCATGCCCAGGACAGCAGGCAAGCAGGCAGGCAGAGGGTGGAATGGCTACCATCCGACAGCCAGCTTCCCCACGCACTGCCCCTCCCCAGAGTGGTAGGCAAAGGAGGAAACAGCAACACTCCTAGCCAGGAAGCCCTACTGTGCCTGCAGCTCCTTCCCCAATGGCTCATGGCTCTGCCACGGCCTGAGCTTCTTGGTCTGACTGTACCAGAGAATGCATGTCGGGCCCCAGGGGTGGAGCATCAAGGGGTTTTGGGGATGTCTCTGGCTCCAAGCCCAGCTCTGCATTCAGCTGCTCCAGCTCCCCCTGATCCAGCAACTCAAAGTCCTCAGTGGTGAGTGCCTCTTCTTCCTCAGGGGCAGGCAGGGGCTGGGGTGAGTCCTGGGGAACAGGTGGGAGAATGGAAGGGGAGGGGGCCGGGTCACTTCCAACAAGGCAAAGTGGAGGTGACAGGGTGCCGGGCAGAGCAGTGAGGCCACCACTCACTGTCTTGGGGCTCAGTGTCTCCACTGGTCCTCCAGGGGAGCATTTCTCTCCATCTGGGGGGGACCCTGCCCCATTGAAGTGCGTGTTCACAAAGTGGAGGGGGGATGAGAGCCGCAGCAAGGTTTCCTTAGCTGCCACATCTTCTTCCTCTTCCTCCGAGTCCAGGGCTTGCCTTGACAGGGCTTGAGGACGGCCTAGTAGGTCTTCGGGAGGGGCCAGCTCTCCCTCCTCTCCCTCCCCTAGGTCCCGGCTTAGGGTCTCCTCTGGTTCACTTGGCAGGCTCTGCTGGTCCAAATCTGTGCAGAGAACAAAGAATTAAGAATGGGCCTGCTGCTGCTCTGATTAGCCACAACAGCCAATGAGTTCAAGGATGAGAACTCAAGACATGGAAAGCTGGGCCAAACCTTAGGTGTAAAGGTCTTTTAGGAGCTGAGTAGAATTAGAGTGAGTGGGCCAGAGAGCACAGCAAGTACCCACGGTAGGGAACACAAAGATTGTGGTGGGGAGCAGGGCAGCAAAGGGCTCCCCATACCCTCGGAGACATCAGTCAGCTGCGGAGTTGTGGCCCGGGATACGGAGAAGCCACCACTCTCCAAGATAGAAGCCTCCTCATCTGACAGCTCTGAGTCTGTAATGGCCAAGGCCAGTGCTGTTTTCTTCACATCCACCTGGCAGGAGAACCAGGATGAACACGACATGTGAGGGGATATGAGAACCAATTTATCAGGAGTATCCCCTCTCCCAAAACCTCTGGCTTCCACCTCCTTTGGAGGTGGCAGCTCCAAAGCAGAAAGATTTTTCCTCTGGCTTTCTATTTGAAACCCTTGTCTTCCCTGGACCTCACCACTGGGGAGAAGCCAGCCAGCTCTGCCTCGCTTTCACTCTCTGTCTCTGCCAGTGGCTCATCACCTCCTGGGGGTGCATTCTTCCCCTGACGCTCTAGAAAAGCAAGAGTAGTAGAGCAATGACCAAGCATGAATGATGGGAGGGGAGACAAACACAGCTAAAGAACTGGAGAAGATCTCAATTCCAGGGCATCTCACGAACCCCAACCCAAGGCCCTCCCACCCTTTCACCCTCCTGGATTAGGGCAGCCCCTTACTCCTCTTGTCGTGTTTGTGATGCAGGGCATTGGCTTCTGCCTTCATGCTGTAGTCCAGCTGCATGAGCAGGGGCTCCAGGCGAGTGTACATCCTCTGGATCAGCTCATGATAAACCACCAGGGGCCACAGCAGTATACTCAACACTATGGGTTAAGAACGTCAACTAAGAGCTCCCTACGCCAATTTCCTAAGAGCCCCCATTCCACTGGTCCCTAAGCTGAAGTGCTGAAGGTAGGCAAGGTCCTTTCCCAAGGCTGTGCCAACCTCTTCTTGCCGTATCCACTGCCCTCCTCCCCAGGTAAGTCTTCCACAGTTACTAATACTAAAGCATCCCTGGAGATCTCCACAAATCAGAAACTGAGCAGAGAGAGCAGTCTTCCCTCTGGGTCAGTCCAAGGAAAGAAGAAAGGAGAGGGCTTTAAATAGGGCAAGGACCGACCCTACTCACAGACAATGTAGGAAATCATAATCCCTGGAACATAGTGTCCCAGCACAGCCAACACAGCACAGCCAGAGCAGACTCGAACGCAGAACTGCAGAGAAGAGCACAAGTCTAAGAACAGCACGCTGAGATATGCACCCCACTCAGCTGGGTAAGAAACTACTGCTCAGCTGGTAGAAGGATGGTATGTACTCAAGGAATGGGGTGGTCCAGTTTGGTTAAGAGGATGCTCAAGACCACCAATTCAGGAAGCTGGCAATAGATAATGCCCACCACCTGTAATTCACACTGGTCTGCCTTGGCAGGAGAAAGTGCCAGGCTATCAAAAGCTGATTTCCTGAGGTGAGACTGCCTCCTGCACCAGGGACTAGCTGTGAATGTTGCCTCAAGAAGGCGCCCAGGCCTCTTCTTTCAGGGTCTCCAAGCAGGGAGTTTATATCACTCTACTCCCATCCCATCCCCTTCAGTGTAGTGAATGATGTAGGGGAGGTTACCTGAGCTGGATTCTGCCTCTTGTACTGCAGCAGCTCCTGCAGGTGAATCTGGAAGGTGAGCCAGCTCTCAGCCAGGTATCTGCACAACTCGGGCACACTCAGCAGGTGCGGCCGGGCGCCTGACCCCGCACCCTCACTGGGGAGACATGACATGACCCCTGGAGGCCTCAGATACCTAGACACTTAAATCCCTCTGAGAATGCCAACGATATCTTTAGTCTAAAAAAGCAAATGACCCCACCTCCCAAAAGGAGGCTGTCCTGGTCTTAGGAAGCAAAGCCAGAAGGACGCAACCCTCTGCCCTAAAAGGAGCAGGCACACAAACACCTACACAGGAGCCTAGGACCATGAAAAACCCATGGCTTGTTACCAGTTCATTCACAATGCTGGGGCACTGCCCTGCTCCATGGTGACACCAGCACCGGCAAGCGGGACAGGATGTGGGCATTTGTCTTCAAGAGGTGGCCTGTACTCACCTGTCAGAGTGTGGCTCTTCTGGGGATGATGCTAGAAAGAGAGGGGCAAATCACTGAGTGGTAGGGGCCCTGGGAGACACTCCCCAAGGCAGAAATAGTTGTCCCTCTTCTGCAGCCCCAGAGCACTTTCTTCAGATGCCAATGGGGGAGCTGTTACTTGTTTTTGTTTGCGTCTGTCTCCTTCTTTAGACATTACCCTTCTCCAACATAAGAACTACATTTTACTCATGCTTATCTCCCAAGCAACTCACACACAGCCTGTCACCTACTAAGTAAATTATATGGAGAACAAGAAAAACAACATTGACGTTCTATTTATAAGGCTTATATGTGAAGTACTATCATAAGCATAACATGTGTACTAACTCATTAATCCTCTCCTCACCTCTCTATGCAGTTCTATCATCTCTGTTTTACAGATAACGAAATTGAGGCAAACAGAAATTGAGCTACTTTTACAAGGTCACAGACATGGTAAGTGGCAGAACAGGGAATGGAACCCAGGCAATATGGCTGCAGACTTCACCATCTTAACCACTGCACCTACAGTAGTATTAGTTTGCGAAAGGGGCAATTCTCATTTTAGGGAATTCCGTACAAAAAGGAAGTGGGCTATGCCTGGGAGGCAGGTGGCCTGCTGTACGTTCCCCTCGCCACTTAACCACACCCAGCGGAATCAGGCACCAAGCAAGTGCCCAATGGGTGCTTACTGAATGAAGAAACACTCACCTGAAACGTCAGGGAGAAAGCGAGGCTGCCAGAGATCCAGCAGAAAATAGGCCAAAAGTGAGACGCTGAGTAGGAAGAAGGGCCGGAGGGACGAGGAAGACAGCAACCTTAGGGAGAGACAGGCACCTCAGCAGTGAGTGGGTGAGACAGGCTCACGCATCCATCTCAGAAGGTGGAAAGGCGCCTACTGATCGGGCAATGGCACCTCCAGGCCTAACTCGCGACTCACGACTCAGAGATAGAAAAAATGGGCAATTTAAGCGGATGTCAGCCTGCAAAAACTGGGGATGGGTCATGCCCCCAGGCCAAGTGATAACCCAGAAAGGGGAATGGTGCTCTCGACCCCTCCCTCCCCCGCTCATCCCGGCCCCGCCCCCTCCTCCGCGGCGGTTACCAGAAGAGGCCGTTGAGCGCGGCAGCCGTGACCAGGCTGTGCAGCGGCTTCTCCCACACCAGCAACCGCTGCGCCGTCGCCAGCACCGCCTCCCAGCCGCGGAGCCGCAGCCACAGCGTCGTGGCCAGGCGTCCCACCGCCTCGGCCGTGGCCGCCTCCTCCTCTGCCTCACTGGTGGCCTCACTCATGCCTAGGCTCAGACCCAGACCCAGGCCCAGGCTCAGGCCCATCCCCGGCCCCCCACCCGCGCCGGTGTTACCCCCGCCACCGCCGCTCGCCATAGCCCCGCCGCAGCCGCCGCCCGAGCCCGCGAGGAGCCAGGGCTGCGCGGCCGCCGCTGGGGGCGCGTCAGGCGGAAGGGGGCGCCGCGGAGGACAGCAGAGGCTAGGGACGGGCGTCACGTGACGGCGGAGCGCTGAGCCCGTCACGTGACGCGGCCTCGCCGCCCGCATAGGGCGGCCCGCGCATGCGCGCCGGCGGCTGCCGCTGACCCTCCGCCTACACAGCTTCGTTTTCTGGTTGCCGAAGTCACCTGGGGTCCGAGTCCGGGTCCCGGTCCAGGCAGTCCAGCTCGTTTTCTTATTGCACAGTGGGCAGGGCGGCTAGGGAGTGTGGTGCTGCCCCGGTATCCCTGTGTGGGGCAGGAAGTGGGCTTCCAGATTCCCAGTATCCCCGTAGGATCCGCTTCTGCTCGCTCAGGAAGGGCGGTGGCCGTCTCATTACTCAACCCTCAACGCACTGGTCCTCCCAGTTCCCTCCCCTCAGTGGGTAAACAAACACACCAGCGCGTGACTCGACAGACTCGAAAACAACATCTCAGAAAAGTTTTCTTTCCTATCTCCTTAAACTTTCCCACTTCCACATATTGGAGCTTCTTCCCACCTCGGCCTACTCAAGCATGAGATCGGAGGCGGGGGGTGGGTTTCAAAACAAAACCTTGGGTAGACGCAGTTTACTTTTGGGTGGACGTGTTGACACGTTTTGAGGCCTTACATTCGCTTAAGATCACAGAATTTCCGCAGTAGCCTTAGGTTTAAAAGTTCAAATTACACTTAAAAAAAACCCCTGAGTTTCTCTTCCTTTTCATAGTTCACCCACTGCTAAATTTCTTGTGTGTCCTTTCAGACGCTTTTCATATGCATTGCTGAGTATGTATAATCTCTCCTTCTAAAAAGCAACTGGGTACAACTTCCTGTTGTGCGTTTCGTCTTATTCACATTAACTTCTCCATTGCTACGCCTGGCTTGTTCATCCTCAGTGCGGCGTGGTCCCCTAGGAATTGTCCCCATTTCTCAGACAGGGGCGCCTGGGGCTTGGCCACGTTCCGTGAGACCAGGAGTTCGAGTCCGTCTCCTGCCCGCGGGTCGGGGCGGGAGGCTGGGCTAGACGGGCGGCAGGAAGTACCAGGCTCTGACTTGCGGGTGGCATCCCCGCGGCTTGTAAACGCCGGGTGGACGCGGCACAGGCGGAGCACGCGCCTCGCAGTCGCGTCTCTTTTCTGCTCCGCGAGGTGAGCGCCGCACGGACGCTCCACACCTCACTTCCCGGGCCTAGGGCCCCGCGTGCCGCGCCAAGCGCGGGGCGGAACAGGAAGAGGCGCCCGCCAGCCCGGGCCCCGCCTTCCGCCGCCGGTGGGAGGGAGCTGCCAGGGCGAGGGCGAGGGCGAGGGCGAGGGCGGCGGCCCGCCCCGGGGAGGCAGGCGGGCAGGTGGACAGGCGGGCAAAGAGAGCTCTGCCAGCCCCCTACAACTCGTTTCTTTCCGTTCACCTTCGCAGGGCGGCGACTGGCGGCGCGATGGACCTGACCGGGCTCCTGCTGGACGAAGAAGGCAGCTTCTCCCTCGCCGGCTTCCAGGACTTCACCGTGAGTGGGCGGCCCGCCCCCTCCCCAGCCTCCCGGCGCGCCCCTCCGGGCCTGAGCGGCGCTGCGAGCTCGCCTGACTGCTGTGCCGGGACTGGGCGGCAGCTGCTCGAGCAGTGCTTCCTTGAGGCCGCGGCCGCTTGAGCCGGGAGGGAGAGCCGCGGAGTATAGGAATGGGGGTAGAGGTGGCCACACGAGGGCCCTTCTCGGAGTACTTCTCCCGGGGAGCCCTCGATGGGGGTGGGGGCATTCCTGCCTCTATGGACCAGGCTGCCATTGGCAAGCGATTCACAGAACGCGGGTCTGGGTAAGGCACGGGCCCCCTAGCAGCAAGGCCGGCCTGTCCGCCGCCCCGCCTTCCAGCCCAGAGCCAGGATCTGCGTTATACCTTTCCCTGCCCTTCACCCTCCGCTGCCCCTGTCCTGTTTCAGTTCCTCCCAGGACACCAGAAGCTGAGTGCCCGGATCCGAAGGAGGCTGTACTATGGCTGGGACTGGGAAGCCGACTGTAGCCTGGAGGAGCTCTCCAGCCCGGTGGCAGGTTAGGCAGTGTTGTGTGACTGGACAAGTGAGAAGCATGAAAATGGGATTGTCATCAGCCACTAAAATGACTAGAGGTTTGCCCCGTGGCTGCACTGTCTTCTTCATTGCTAGCTTGTTGGTACTTGGTTCAAGAGGGCAGTTTGCATTTCCCATTCTTTTAGCCCAAATGAATAAAAAACATTGCTGCCACGTATATCGATACAAATCACTCTTGATTTATATATTGAAAAGTTAATTTTCCAAGGATATCCATCATATGTTCCCCAAATAAACAAGGCACGTTTATGCCACAGATGAACAGCAGTGACAGACAAATCTGGATAGTTTGACGTGACAGGGCAATAAGCTTTCCTGTTAGAGTGAGCTGAAATTCAAACTTGGAATGGACTTTTTGTCTCAGTGTGGGAGAATTTGATCTCTATTTTGTTACTATGGCCCTGTCCCCAAGGCCTCAGAAAATACAGATCTGGGTCTTCTGCTAGCAGTGGGGACTGGTGTGTTGGGTGTGGGTGCTTGTTTGCTCACTCAGCCTTCCTTCTGTCCCTTGCAGACATTGCTGTGGAACTGCTCCAGAAGGCAGCCCCCAGCCCTATTCGCCGACTCCAGAAGAAATACGTAGCTCATGTGTCCCGGTGAGCCTGGAAATGAGGATAGGATGAGAGTGTTTGGGCCCTAGAGAAAGGGGAATCGTTTTTTCTTTCTTTTCTTTCTTTTTTTTTTTTTTTGAGACAGTCTCGCTCTGTCACCCAGGCTGGAGTGCAGTGGCACAATCTTGGCTCACTGCAACCTCCGCTTCCTGGGTTCCAGTGATTCTTGTGCCTCAGTCTCCCCAGTAGCTGGGACTACAGGCACACGCCACCGCCCCTGTCCAATTTTTGTATTTTTAGTAAAGACGGGGTTTCACCATGTTAGCCAGTCTGGTGTCAAACTCCTGGTGTCAGTCCACCCACTTTGGTCTTCCAAAGTGCTGGGATTACAGACATGAGCCACCGTGCCCAGCCAGGAATAGTTTTTTTCCAAAGATAAGAGGTAAAGACAGGAGCAAGCATCATAAGACTTGCAAGAGCTGAAGGACCCTTGGGTTTAATTAGTGATCCTTTCTACCACCCAGGGAGGCATGCATCTCCCCATGTGCTATGATGCTGGCTCTGGTGTACATTGAACGGCTCCGGCACCGAAACCCAGACTACCTGCAGCATGTGTCATCCTCTGACTTGTTCCTGATCTCCATGGTAAGACACCCCCTCCCCGTCTCCCTAAAGAGCCAAGAGCCTGCTATGAGCTCTGCTCCACTACTTCTGGTTCCTCTGCAGATGGTGGCCAGTAAGTACCTCTATGATGAAGGGGAGGAGGAGGAGGTCTTCAATGACGAATGGGGAACTGCTGGGGGTGTGGCCGTGTCCACTCTCAATGCCTTGGAGAGGGGCTTCCTGAGTGCCATGGTGAGCAGCTGTTCTCTCTCTTGCTCAGTTTCCCTGGCCCATCTTTAACTGTCCTTTAGTCCTTTGTTCTCTCTCAGTCTTCTGTTGGTTCATCATTTCTCTTCCTGTCCTCGTGCCTTTGTGTTAGTGTCTTCCTTTCCTATCTCTTCAGTACTAACCACGGTTTTTGGAGATTCGTAGAGCAGAGCAGTGAGGCCAGGAGTGGAACATTTCCTCGCCTCCTCTATTCCTCCAGGGCCCCACAGGGTACACTCTGAGTCAGAGTTTATCCTATTGGGTTCTGAGTATTTGTGTCCATACTTTCTCTGCCCCTAGACGTTTAGCTCCCTGTGGACACAGACCATTCTCAGGGTCATTTTCTCCCCTCTTGCTTAGTGGAGAGTATAATGTGAAACCAGGCAGGTGGTGATTCAATGAGTTAATGTGTAAAAACTTTTGAGACAGTATCTGGCACATGGTAAGTGCCAAATATGCATTAGCCATAGGGGCGGTTGTAGTTGCTGCTGTGGCTCTTATTATTAAATGACTGTGGCTCATCCAAGTCTGGTTTGATGTCCTCTCTTCTTACTTACAGGATTGGCATCTCTACACTGACCCTCGGGAGATCTTTGAGGTGCTGAGCTGGTTGGAGAGCTGGTAGGTTCTCAGAGTTGGGAAGAAGAGCTCGAGGGATTTGGGGGCTGAGGCCTCAACCATAGGAGCTGGAGATGAGAGTCTGTGTAACTGCGGGAGGGAGGAGACAAGAAAGAGAATTGCCCAGATAGTGGTTCCCAGACCTGTCTGTCCTCTTCTTCATCACCTTTGGGAAGGTGAGAAGCAGCTTATTTAAAATACATGTATTGGGCGGGTATGGTAGTTATGTCTATAATCCTAGCACTCTGGAAGGGCGAGGCTGGAGGATTGCTTGAGTCTAGGAGTTCAAGACAGCCTGGGCAATATAGCAAGATGCCTGACCCTACCAGAAAAAAATACTAGCCAGATGCAGTGGTGTACACCCATAATCCCAGCTACTCAGGAGGCTGAGGCGAGAGGATCATTTGAGTCCAGGATGTTGAGTCTGCAGTGAGCTATGATTGCACTACCGCACTCCAGCCTGGGAGACAGCAAGATCCTGTCTTAACAAAATAAATAAATAGAAATAAATAAAATATAGGTCTTGGTCTCACCCTTAGTTTCTAGATCAGCAGATAGCCTAGGAATCTGGGTTTAACAAGCTTCCCAGTGTTTCCTGGTGGGTCCTGAGTGGTATGAGGGTGCCACTGGACTGGCTGCAGGAGAGTTGCATACTCTGTCATTTCTCCACTTCCCCCAGTGTGGCTGAGCAGCAGGGACGGCGGCGAGGCTGGTACACCTACACAGACCTGTGTGTGCTGCTGGAGCAGCCGACCTGGCAGTTGGCCCTGGGCTCCCTCTGCCAGCGGCTGGTAAAGGTGAGGAGGGGCTCAGAATGATAGGGAGCTTGAGCAGGCCGGTGTGTAGGGTGGGACGGTGTGAAGTGATTGCTGAAAGGCCCAGGAGATGGGGTTGGGAATAGATGGGCAGAGTGGGGTGTAAATGGCTATAGAGACCTCCAACTGGAACACAAGTTTCTAGAGATAAGGGGTGAATGTGTTAAAGACAGAATCCTTCTTTCTTACCTCCTCTCCTGCAGCTGTCCTGCCTGTTAGCTGTGGCATATGTGAGCAGTGTGGCCCTGGCTGTGGCATCGGTGGCCGTAATACATCAGTCCTTGGGGCTGTCCTGCGCCCCTACACCTGGGCCGCCTGACCTTGGACTGACCTCCCGTTGCCTCCTGGAGCCCTGCATACCTTCTGTGCCACAATGCCTGCCGTCTCCCGCTAATGTCTCCAGCTGCCTGGAAGGCAGCATAGGGCTGCGGTCACTCTGGGGCAGTCTTCTGGCCTCACTAACTCCTCCACCATTGCCTCCCCCAGACCCCCCTGCCCCTCCCACTCTTCTTCATAACTGCCACCTTTGCCAGAAGCTCCAGAGAGACTCCCCAACCTGCCATGCCTGCCACCGCCTCAACCATACAGTCCCCACTGTGCTGTCCAGCCCCTGGTACCATACCTATGGCCTGGCTCCCCGCTGGCCTTGGAGCCCGGTGCCCCCTTCACTTCCTCAGCCTCAGCAGTGTTCCCTTTTCAGTGTCATGGAGCTGGCTCGCCTCAAGTCTTTCATTTTTCCAGGCTAGGTAGGGCTGCGAGGAATGCATTAAGAGGGTTTGGGAGTTTCTGAGAACCTGGAGGAGCAAAGCTTGATTTAGATCCTGTCTGCCTCTTTGGGTCCTTGGCAGGTCCCCTGTCCTCCTGGGTAGGAGCTTATGGGGTGGTGGGGCAGCAGGACTGAAGGTCATTCACTCCTAGATCTCAGTGGCTGGCTGCTTGGCCAGGACAGTGATGCCACCAGGGAGAACTTCCGCTTGGTGACCAGGGACATGTCCCAGATGGACGTAGGAGAGGCCCCTCTCTGCCTCCCTGGGATTTTCTTGACTTTTACTTTTGATTTCCCTAGGATGGAAGAGTATAGGTGGGAGATAAGGGAAGTGGGGTGAGAGGAGAAAGGAAATGTTGGCATGGGCCTGTGTGATGTCCCTGAGGCAGAAGAGCCAGGGACTGATGGGGTCAGGTGGGAGCTGCTGGGTAAGGCAGGGAACCCTCTTCACTCCCATTCCTTAGCTTTAGTCTAATGGAGCCAAGGACTGCTGGGACCTTCAACCCTGACCTTTTGTCTTCCAGTCTTCTCTTAATGTCCTGCTCCTAGGTTTCCCTCTCTTCTGGTTCTTCTCCCGGGTATTCTCTTCCCAGGCCTCTCTGGCCACTGCTTTGTATCAGGGTTTTTCATGCTTTTGTAGAACTGAGGTTTCAATAAACAGTTTCAGTTGCATGGCCTGGACTTTTCCTTCTGCGGCAGCCCTTCAAGTTTTTTCTTCCCTGTATCTGCCTTCCAAGCCTCCCTGCTTCCTGATCCTGTCATCTCACAAACCGTTTTCTCAGCCTCATCTCAGGACTTTCCTATTGTTTGATAGGCATAGGCTTCCATTTCCAACTTTGTTCCTGCTCCCAGGACCCTGGGCCCTAGCACTGCTCAACTTGGGATGCCATGGGACACAAACGGTGACTGTCCTGTGCCTGAGTTGGCCCTGTCTGTCACTTGTTGTGGGTGAGCACTCTCCTTGTGGATCCCGAAGCACATCTCGTGGAGAGGGGCCAGGCCTTGTATCCAGCAGAGCCTTGTGAGCTCCTGAGGGCAAGCCATGAGGACGCTTCTCTCTCCTGACCTCCTCACTGGTCTGACACATGGTGATGGTCACATGGTGCTTAACAATTCCAAGAACTTGAAGAACTCCAAGGCTGGGTCATCACTGGAGGAAGAAAAACAGTCTGGGCAGCTTGACTGAGGGTATTTGGGACTGCGGAGGATCCTTCACGGAAGAAGTGGTTCTGCCCCCTAGGGGACATTTTGGAAATTTATGGGCCATTTTTTCTTTGTCAAAAGGATTCGAGGGGATGGGGTGCTACTGGCATTTCATCAACCTGGGCGGGATGCTAGACATCCTGAAATGCTCAGACCTCCCTTACTGTGAAGAATTCCCAAGACAACTTTTGAATGACCAGCTTTATGTATATGAAAACCTTGTTTATCTGAGCCTAGAACTATCTTTGCACATGTAAACGTAAAATAGTGTTTGTGCGTTTTGAAAAGACTCAGTTTGCTAGGAATTTATTCCCATGTAAATTAAAACGACTTTGTTTTGCTTGGCACCTTAACCAAGAGTTTGTTTGCCATTTTGGAAAATCGGGTTACCAACATCAGAGTCACCGATAAAGCACCGATATCAGCTGGCATTGCAGCTATTGCAACCACAGCGATTCTCATGGGGTGTGGGATTGGACTACTTCATTGTACTTTATTGTCTTCTGATTTAGTTGTGCTTAAGCCTTCACATAATGAAATACATGTTGTTATGAATTTTATTCTTTACAGTGAGCACGTTTCAGGTAGTTGTGGTTGTCACATGTGATGTAGGATATATTATCCACAAGTTTCTTTCTTTTTTTTTTTGACACAGTCTCACTCTTGTCACCCAGGCTGGAGTGCAGTGGCACGGTCTCAGCTCACTGCAACCTCCGCCTTCTGGGTTCAAGCAATTCTTGTGCCTCAGCCTCCCGAGTAGGTGGGATTACAGGGATGTGCCACCACATCCAGCTAAGTTTTGTATTTTTAGTAGAGATGGTTTCACCATGTTGCCAGGCTGGTCTTGAACTCCTCATCTCAAGTGATACACCCAGTTCGGCCTCCCAAAGTGTTGGGATTACAGGCATGAGCCACCACACTGAGCCCACAAGTTTCATTTTGAAGTAGTCCAGGGGCCTTGGTTCTGAAAGGGGTGAGGACTGTGTATCAAATAGTGATGGTTTTAAATGGGAGGGAATAAAGTCTGCAAAATTTCCCCGGATTATTTTGAAGAGCTCCTCTCCTCCCCACCCCTCCTATCCTACTTTCTACAGCCTGGTCTAGGGGCAGGAAATCTGGAAGAAGATTCTCAGGGGAGGGCCCCAGAACTCAGCTCCCCAGTTAATGGCTGATGGAATTTGCACAACAGCTGGGCAAAGGTGAAAGGGCGGTGCCCTGCCCCAAATTCCTTATATCTTTGCTCCGCTTCATTGACACCCCCACCTTCTCCCCACCCCAGACTTCAGCCAAACTCTGACCTCTTACTCTCTCTACTTAACTCTGGTCCCGGGCAGCCAAGACAAAGCGAAAGGCAAGGCAGCATGAGCCGATCACCCCTCAATCCCAGCCAACTCCAATCAGTGGGCTCCCAGGATGCCCTGGCCCCCTTGCCTCCACCTGCTCCCCAGAATCCCTCCACCCACTCTTGGGACCCTTTGTGTGGATCTCTGCCTTGGGGCCTCAGCTGTCTTCTGGCTCTGCAGGTAGGAGGCAGAGGTGCAGGAGTTGGTGCTGCCTGATGGTGTGTGTGGGGAAGTAGACGTAGATGTGGCATGTGAAAGCCTCTGGAAGTATTGTAGGTATTTCCACTTCTCTGAAGACTGCCCTCCCCATTCCTCCACCTGCAGCATGTCTTGGTCATGGCTTCTCTGCTCTGTGTCTCCCACCTGCTCCTGCTTTGCAGTCTCTCCCCAGGAGGACTCTCTTACTCCCCTTCTCAGCTCCTGGCCTCCAGCTTCTTTTCATGTGGTGTGTCTACCATCCTGCAAACTTGGATGGGCAGCAGGTGAGAGGAACCTCCCTGGAGAGAGGGGCAGAGTCCTGGAGGGTAGGAGAGGTTTGGGGGAGCCTTGCTGGCTGCCACATATTTCCAGACCTGCTGGGGCTGCTGTTCCTACAGGCTGCCTCTTATCCAGGCTCCATCCTTAGAGTTCCTTATCCCTGCTCTGGTGCTGACCAGCCAGAAGCTACCTCTGGCCATCCAGACACCTGGAAACTGTGAGCACAGAGCAAGGTCAAGGGGTAAGGGTGGGGTTGGGTTCTCATCTGAGTGTGCAGGTGTAGGTGGGTGCAGAATTGAGATTGGGCAGTGGTGAGACTGTGACACTGTAGGGGGCTTGGACGGGTGCCAGGAGTGGGACTGTAGAGCAATGGGTCTCCATCCCATTCATCTTTCTCTTCTCCATGCCCCAAACTTTTCCTAGCCTCCCTCATGCTGCACCTGTGTAGGGGACCTAGCTGCCATGGCCTGGGGCACTGGAACACTTCTCTCCAGGAGGTGGGTGTCTGGAGGTGAGAAGGGATAAGGGTGGTGCCAGGCTTGGGGGGGGTGGTTCTTGTTTCCATTATGCAGAGACTGAGATGCTCCTGGAAAGGAGTTTTGGGAGGAACCCATACCTAGAATTAGGAAGACCAGGCTGAGGCCAGTTTGATTGAGCAGAATGTTTTCTCTCCATCCTC
The DNA here is from genome assembly GCF_028878055.3 of Symphalangus syndactylus. Classification (NCBI taxonomy): domain Eukaryota; kingdom Metazoa; phylum Chordata; class Mammalia; order Primates; family Hylobatidae; genus Symphalangus; species Symphalangus syndactylus. The sequence goes on along the minus strand of NC_072430.2, from coordinate 123,797,555 downwards.
TCCTCTCTTCTACCAGGTGTCCGGGGCAGTGGTAGTATCTGGGCTGCTGCAGGGCATGATGGGGCTGCTGGGGAGTCCCGGCCGCGTGTTCCCCCACTGTGGGCCCCTGGTGCTGGCTCCCAGCCTGGTTGTGGCAGGGCTGTCTGCCCACAGGGAGGTAGCCCAGTTCTGCTCCACTCACTGGGGGTTGGCCTTGCTGTACGTGAGTCCTGAGAGGCATGGGATGGTGCCCAGTGGGGGGGCAGAGCTGCTGGTCCTATCATATTCAGCAGCGACTGGAATAGGGACATGTTTTATATTTGGAATCCAAGACTTTTCCTTGATTCATCTGGTCTCCCTGACTTTCACACTGTTTTCTGCAGTCCCCCAAGGTGACTTCCTATTCCTTCCATGGGAGTTTCCTTCTCTGGGATCACCCCCCGCTTTTATGGTATTCTGCCCACTCCCACCTCCTTTCCCATCCCTCAGGATACCCACTGCCTATTGCTCCTAAAGCCTTCTCTCTCCTAGGGTTATCCTGCTCATGGTGGTCTGTTCTCAGCACCTGGGCTCCTGCCAGTTTCATGTGTGCCCCTGGAGGCGAGCTTCAACTTCATCAACTCACACTCCTCTCCCTGCCTTCCGGCTCCTCTCAGTATGTGTGGGTCTGGGCAGGGCAGTAGAGGTCAGAAGGGCTGGACTGGAGTGCTCACTCCATCCCCTACCTTTTGGCTTCTGTCTACCCCAGCAAAGCTGGCTCAGAAGGTTCTGGGGGAGGAGTTCTCTTCTCAGTCTCGCCCCTCAGGTGCTGATCCCAGTGGCCTGTGTGTGGATTGTTTCTGCCTTTGTGGGATTCAGTGTTATCCCCCAGGAACTGTCTGCCCCCACCAAGGCACCGTGGATTTGGCTGCCTCATCCAGGTAGGTTTTCTCCTAGTCCTCCATTCTCTTGTTCAAATAAAGGTATCTATTTATTTGAACTCAAATAACTTAATGGATTTTATTTCTGAGTTAAATCCTGTGTTTTTTCAAAACATATAGGTGAGAGAAATTACCAGTCTGAGAGACAGACAATGCTAGCCCCTCACTGTAGGTGTTTTTTGTTTGTTTGTTTGTTTGAGACAGGGTCTCACTCTGTCATACAGGCTGGAGTGCATGGCGTGGTCATGGCTCACTGCAGCCTCAACCTCCCAGGCCCAGGTGATCCTCCCACCTAAGCCTCTGGAGTAGCTGGGACTACAGGTGTGTGTCACCATGCTGGCTTTTTTTTTTTTTTTTTTTTTGTAGAGACAGGGTTTCACCGTGTTGCCCAGGCTGGTCTCAAACTACTGGGCTCAAGTGATCTGCCTGATTAAATGCTGAGATTACAGGCATGAGCCACTCTGCCCCATCCCACTGCAGGTGTTTTATTTGGGTCAGTGTTAGGAGACAGACATCTGTTGTTTCTGTAACCCCCGATACTCACTATCAATACTCCTTACCCAATGAACACATTTACGTTACCAGCCCCTATGGGCATTTGACTTGGCAACCTATGTATAAAGATTGCTTTTGAGGCATTGTATGTTAAATTTGCTCATTCTTCAATTTATTTATTTGTTTAATTTACTTTTTGGGACATGGTCTTGCTGTGTTACCCAGGCTGAGAGCATTGATGCAAACATGGCTCACTGCAGCCTCAACCTCCTTGGCTCAAGCTATCCTTGTGCCTCAGCCCCACAAGTAGCTGGGATTACCAGTGTGCACCACCATGCCTGGCTAATTTTTGTGTTGTTTTGTAGAGACAGGATTTCGCCACGTTGTCCAGGCTGGTTGTTCATTAATTTAATAAGGATCTGTTGACTGCTGATTATGTGCTAGGTGCATGGTAGAGGACATAGTGATGAACATGACAGACACAGTACTTGCCTTCAGGGAGCTTACAGTCTATTGGGGAATACAGATACTAATTAAAGAGTCACCCAAGGAAATATAAAATTGCCATTGTGGGAAGTGTAACCAAAGGGAGATACATTGTGTCCTAAGAGCTTATAATGGAGGCCAGGCACAGTGGCTCACACCTATAATCCCAGCACTTCGGGAGGCGGAAGCAGGAAGACTGCTTGAGGCAAGGATTTCGAGAGCAGCCTGGGTAATAAAGCAAGACTCCACTCTACAAAACATAAAAAAATTAGCTGGGCCTAGTGGCACATGCTTGTAGGCCTAGCTACTCAGGAGACTGAGGCAGGAGGATCACTTGAGCCCAGGAGTTGGAGGCTGCAGTGTGCTATGATTGCACCACTGCATTCTAGCCCAGGCGACAAGAGTGAGACCTTGTTTATAAAAATAAAATAATAAAATAAAATAAAAGTAAAATAAAATAAAATAAAATAAAATGCCAGGCACCATGGCTCACACCTGAAATTCCAGCACTTTGGGAGGCTGAGGTGGGAGGATTGCTTGAGCTCAGGAGTTAGAGACCAGCCTGGGCAACATAGTGAGACCTTGTCTCTATTAACAGTAAAAAAAATTAGCCAGATATGGTGGCATGCACCTTTAGTCCCAGCTACTTGGGAGGCTGAGGTGGGAGGATCGCTTGGGCCTGGGAGATTGAGCCTGAGTGAGCTATGATTGCATCACTGCACTTCAGCCTGTGTAACAGAGAAAGGACCTGTCTCAAAACAAACAAACCAACCAAAAAACTTATAATGGGGAATTTGAATTTATCAGGGAGGTCAATAAAAATGTTTTGTTTTGTTTTGTTTTGTTTTTTTTGAGATGGAGTTTCACTCTTGTCGCCCAGGCTGGAGTGCAATGGTGCGATCTTGGCTAACTGCAACCTCCACCTTCTGGGTTCAAGTGATTCTCCTGCTTCCACCTCCCAAGTGGCTGGGATTACAGGCATGCACCACCATGCCTGGCCAATTTTATATTTTTAGTAGAGATGGGGTTTCACCATGTTGGCCAGGCTGGTCACAAACTCCTGACCTCAGGTGATCCACCTGCCTCAGCCTCCCAAAGTGCTGGGATTACAGGCGTGAGCCACTGCTCTCGGCCTAAGTAAAGACATTCTTGAGGATGGGGCCACTGAGTTGAGATGGAAGAGATAAGTAGGAGCTAACTAGACAAAGGCAGGAGGGAAGCACATTCTAGTTGCAGGAAACTGCATATGCAAAGGCCCTGTGGTGGCTGGGAGCACAGCATGTACAAAGGCCTACAACAAGGCCAGTGTGGCAGGAGTGAAGGAAGTGAGGCAGAGTGTGCTGGGAGATGAGGCTGCAGAGAGAGGGAAGGGCCAGACCAAAGAGGACCTTGGAGACCATGGTAAAGGGATGGGTCTTTCTCCTTAGAGTTCAGTAGTTTTGTCCCAAGACATTATCTTCAAAGACATTGAGGCATCTAGGATTCTTGTGGCACAGGCTGTTGGAGGCAGGGGGTACTCCTGACTTGAGTCTGGCCCCAAAGTGGCTTCTTCTCCCTCCCCAGGTGAGTGGAACTGGCCTTTGCTGACGACCAGAGCTCTGGCTGCAGGCATCTCCATGGCCTTGGCAGCCTCCACCAGTTCCCTGGGCTGCTATGCCCTGTGTGGCCAGCTGCTGCATTTGCCTCCCCCACCTCCACATGCCTGCAGTCGAGGGCTGAGCCTGGAGGGGCTGGGCAGTGTGCTGGCCGGGCTGCTGGGAAGCCCCATGGGCACTGCATCCAGCTTCCCCAACGTGGGCAAAGTGGGTCTTATCCAGGTACGTGGACCTGAGATGGGAGTGGGGTGGGGTGGAGCTAGAGGGGAAGGAGAAGGACAGGAACTTACACCGATTGATTGCCAGGTGTGCCCAGCACTTCACATCAACTATCTTACTTGGGGAGGTGCCTAGGATTAGACTTTGGGCTAAGAGAGTAGGGAAATGAACAAATCACCACGGAACTCCTGTGCATGAGGCACTGTATCAAGGCTGGGGCAAAGAACCAGTCACATAAAGTTCTGCTCTCTTGGGGACTTCATAGAGGGAGAGGCAGACAGTTGAAGGAAAAAAGTATCTTTTTAGGCCGGGCGCGGTGGCTCACACTTGTAATCCCAGCACTTTGGGAGGCCGAGGTGGGCGGATCACGAGATCAGGAGATCGAGACCACGGTGAAACCCCGTCTCTACTAAAAATACAAAAAATTAGCCGGGCGTGGTGGCGGGCGCATGTAGTCCCAGCTACTCAGAGAGGCTGAGGCAGGAGAATGGCGTGAACCCGGGAGGCGGAGCTTGCAGTGAGTCGAGATTGGGCCACTGCACTCCAGCCTGGGTGACAGAGCGAGACTCTGTCTCAAAAAAAAAAAAAGAAAAAAGTATCTTTTTAAAAAAGTGGGCCAGGCATGGTGGCTCACACCTGTAATCCTAGCACGTGGGGAGGCTGCGGCAGGCAGGTCACTTAGGCTAGGAATTCAAGACCAGCCAGGCCAACATGGTGAAACCCTGTCTCTACTAAAAATACAAAAATTAGCTGGGCGTGGTGGTGTGCACCTATAATTCCAGCTACTCAGGAGGCTGAGGCAGGAGAATCGCTTGCGCCTGGGAGGCAGAGGTTGCTGTGAGCAGAGACCGCACCACTGCACTCCAGCATGGGCGACAGAGCGAGACTCCATCTCAAAAAATTAAAAATTAAAAAAAAGTGAAGAAAATTTCAGAAGGCGATAAGTGCTATATAAAAAAATCAGGGTAGTAGGATGGAAAGGAGGCACGTTTAGATAGACTGGCCAGGGAGGCTTCTTGGAAGAGTAACATTTGAGCTGGGATCCAAATGATGAGAAGGAACCAGTAAGGCAAAGACCTGGGACAGTCTGAGGAAGTGGCTGTGTTTTCCAGTGTCTTTTCTTCATGCAGGCTGGATCTCAGCAAGTGGCTCACTTAGTGGGGCTACTCTGCGTGGGGCTTGGACTCTCCCCCAGGTTGGCTCAGCTCCTCACCACCATCCCAATGCCTGTGGTTGGTGAGTGGATGTATCAGCAGGGCTGGTATTGAACTGCTACTCCCCAGTGTGGCCCGATCAGTTCTTTAGGATGGCACCCTTTCCTTCTAAATAGCTTTCCTGGATGGATGGATGGATGGATTGATGGATGGATATGAGCATGTGTCAGCCTCAATTTCTCAGCCCAACATCTTGGTCTTCTCTTGATTGGGCTTCTGGGCTTCCTGAAGAATCAGAAATCAGCCTCAGGCTGGGCATGGTGGCTCACACCTGTAATCCCAGCACTTTGGGAGGCCCAGACAGGCAGATCACTTGAGGTCAGGAGTTCGAGATCAGCCTGGCCAACATGACGAAACCTGTCTTTACTAAAAGTGCAAAAATTAGCCAGGCATGGTAGCGCATGCCTGTAATCCCAGCTACTCGGGAGGCTGAGGTAGGAGAAATCGCTTGAATCCGGGAGTAGGAGGCGGAGGTTGCAGTGAGCCGAGATTGCACCACCACTGCACTCCAGCCTGGGCGATAGAGTGAGACTTGTTCTCAAAAAACAAAAACAAACAAACAAAAATCAGTCTCTTGGGTTTTATTTTTTTCCCATTACAACCTGCTTGCCCTGCAATACTCCACGCTATGTGAGCCCCCTTGACCCCTCCTGACCCCCTTGATTTCTTCTATATGAGACAGGTGGGGTGCTGGGGGTGACCCAGGCTGTGGTTTTGTCTGCTGGATTCTCCAGCTTCTACCTGGCTGACATAGACTCTGGGCGAAATATCTTCATTGTGGGCTTCTCCATCTTCATGGCTTTGCTGCTGCCAAGATGGTTTCGGGAAGCCCCGGTCCTGTTCAGCACAGGTAGGTGGAAGGGAAGAGGTGTTGCTCAGTAGCAGGAAAGCAAGGAGTTGAGGCTTCAGGCTGCCGGGATTCCTGGCCCCACAGCCTTCTCTGGGCTTTGGTGTAAACACCTCATCCATTTGTTTAACAGATATTTATTGAGCACTATGCTAGCCATTTGGAATACAAAGGTGCCTCCCTTTATTACAGCGTAGTACAAGAGATGAGATGTGTAGAAAAATAACAGGAAAGGTTCAGATAAAGAGCTACGGTGCTCAGTGGCAAGAGAGATAGCTTCTGTTTGAGGTGATCCAGTAACAGAGCTGGTCTTGAGGATGGTAAGTTTTAAACATCTTTGGTGAGAAGGTCATTCCTGATGGAAGAACCATCATTTACGCAAAGACACAGAAGTGGGAAGTCTTAGGATATGCCCTGAGAGCAGTAAGTTGGTTAATTTGTCTCACCCAGTTCTCAACTGGGTGATTTTGCCCCCATGGGGACATTTGGCAATGTCTGGAGACATTTTTGGCTGTTACAAATGGAGGAAGAGGGAGTTGTTACTAGGGTTTAGTGGATAAAAAGATGCTGCTAAACATCCTACACTGTACAGGATATCCCCCCTGCACCACCATCCCCAACAAAGAATTATCTAGTCCAAGATGTCAGTAGGACTGAGGTTGAAAAACCCAGGATAGAGCATAGAGGTGAAAAATGGGAGATGAGGTTGGGGCTTAAATACTAAGCTTTCTAGAGAAAGGGAACCTGGAATAGTCAAAGCATACATGGAGGGTGTGTGGATGATCAGAACACAGGGTGTTGAGCAGGAATCCTGTGGGAAAGGCCTGGATTTGGAAAGTGGAGAGTAGAAAGACAGGGTGAGAGGGATGAAATGACAATTCAGAAAGATCTGTCCTTAGTCCAAGACGTGGGTTTAGGTCTGGGAGGGTGAGACTCCTCGGCTTGGATATAGGATCAGAGTTCCCTTCCTGCCTGGCCCCAACCCTTCATAGGCTGGAGCCCCTTGGATGTATTGCTGCACTCACTGCTGACACAGCCCATCTTCCTGGCTGGACTCTCAGGCTTCCTACTAGAGAACACGATTCCTGGTAAGTTGAGGCTAGGCCCTAGCAGACTGGGGAGTGGCCAGGAAGCCATCCCTCCCTGGGATGGGCAATAGCCTGACAAACCTCTCTTTTGCAGGCACACAGCTTGAGCGAGGCCTAGGTCAAGGGCTACCATCTCCTTTCACTGCCCAAGAGGCTCGAATGCCTCAGAAGCCCAGGGAGAAGGCTGCTGAAGTGTACAGACTTCCTTTCCTCATCCAAAACCTCTGTCCCTGCATCCCCCAGCCTCTCCGCTGCCTCTGCCCACTGCCTGAAGACCCTGGGGATGAGGAAGGAGGCTCCTCTGAGCCAGAAGAGATGGCAGACTTGCTGCCTGGCTCTGGGGAGCCATGCCCTGAATCTAGCAGAGAAGGGTTTAGGTCCCAGAAATGACCAGCACGCCTACTGCTGCCCTGGTTAATTTAGCCCTAACTCTCATCTGCTGGAGAGTCAGCTCCCAAACTGTTCTTTCTCATAGGCAGAGGGTATGTGTGTGTGTATTACATGGGCCCGTCTAGAGGTTCCATTTCCCAGTAGGGTGGGTTGCCTTTCCTTGTCTTAATTAGGCCTAACTGTTCCGGAGCAGAGACCATGATTTAGTGGACCATGAATGAATGAGATTTTGCCTGTGTACTATCAATGCCACTTGAACTCCAGCATTCACTTTAATATTTATTGAGCATCTCCCATGTGCAAGGTCCTGGAACTACAGGGATAAGACAGGGTCCATGCCCTCTCAAGGCATTTACGGTTTAAAAAGACCTTTGTAATTACTAACGAAAATGCAAAGCAGAAAGCAGTCTGTAATAAAGATTAAATAATGCCGTGGGAGCAAAGAGGAAGCGATAATGAATTCTGATTGGGGACAGTGGGAAAGGCTTTATGCAAGAAGCAATGAGGATGGCCTTGACAAATGAGGAGGATTTTTGGTTTTGGAAAATGGATGCAGAGAAGTTTTCAGGTTTGGGGTCCAGCTTGAGCAAAGCCATGGGTTGTACAAAGTCCAAGATAGCTGAGGGGTTTCAAATTTCTCAGTAGTGAGGGAGTATAAGTACGGGGATGATGGAGAAATGAGGCAGGAGAGGTAAAGGATGAGGTCAGACTATGGGACTTATGCCTGGGAGACTCCTTCCTTCAACAACTCTAGTGCTGGTGGAGGACCTGAGAGATTATCTACAGAAGTTCAATCCCTTATTTTGTTAAAAAGAGACCGGACAGGTAGGGGAGGGAAGAGAGGTGACTCAAGTTTGACAAATCCAAACCTGGGATCCCCTCTCCTGCGCCTCGCCCACTATTCTTTCTACTCGGCCAGCGTGACTCCAAGACGCGCCACTACCCCTCTACTAGCCGGCCGCCCGGCCTCTCCTCCAGGTACCTTGGCCACTGCGGCGCTCCTCTCATCAGCGTCCCAGGCCCAGAAGCCCCGCCCACGCCAGGCATAGGCCCCGCCCCTGTGTCCCAAGACCCTGCCTCCTCTGGCGGGGGGTGGAATTGGCCTCTTACTCTAGGCCTTTCGGTTTGCGCGAGCGGGCAGGAAAGCGTGCATGCGACTAGGAGGGTGGGCGCTCTCGCGGCCGCTGACGGTAGGTGGAATCGCGCTCGAGTCCGGGCAGGAGCAAGCCAGCGAGGGACTGCACAGACGCTGCGGGTTGGCCCTGGCTCTGGCCTTTTCTCCCTGGAGGGAGCGCGCGCTGTCTGGGACCAGGGCAGGCCTCCGGGGGTGGGAGGGGCCGCGCGTGCGCAGTCCGCTGGCTGCTGCCCGGCGTGGATGGTAGGGCTCGAGTGAAGGTACTCCTTGGTCGCCTGTTTGGTGCGACGAAACCGCTGGTGGCCGGCTTTGTTGCCCCTCGAAGCCGCGCCCCAGTGCAGCCAGTGCTGTAGAAATGGGAAGGCGGACGGCGAAGGCTCTTCTAGCTGGGGCGGGTGGAAGTGGGACGCCCGGCGGCTCCTGGGGTGGGGCTGTGGTTGTGGGACCTAGGGTTCGCGCTGTCCCAGGGGGACCGGGCGGGGCCCAGCCGGGATGCTCTCTGGGCCCCTACTGACCTCTGCAGGGCGTCGGAGGAACTGCCCAGAGGGGTCACTGCTGAGGAGCGGAACTTGGTGCAGATAAAGGTTCTCAAGGGACTCCCCCGCCGGGATGCCCCTCGGTGCCCCTCTACTCAAGAGAAATAAACCCGTGAATCTGGTTAATGTGAATGTTAAAGGCAGCCTTGAAGGAAAAAAGGAAAGGGTGAAGTGTAGAGGCCTCGGACGCAGAACGGGACGCGTGTGGTGGGAGCAGGCAGCCGGGGTCTGGTGCCCAATGTGTCAGGCCTTTTTATAGGGCCGGTTACTCCTGGCCACATTTTAAACTCCTCCCCCTTTACCCAACAAACAAACAAAACCCATCAATTTGAGGGTTCTGAGCTTCCGGGCTTTCCGAAGGAATGGGCTAGAATAGTAAACCCAATTTTGGCAACTGTTAGAGTACACTGGGGAGTGCCTGTAAGGGAGATGAAAGTGTTTGGCGACTTTATTTGCGTTTGTGACCTTTGGCAATGTGGAGCTCTTGTCCAGCTAGGACTATAGGACTAGCTTAATCATCCCATGACCACTTCTGTCCCCATAAGAGCAGCATGTGGGAAATGTGACGGAAACACCATCCTCCAAACACAAGGCTTTGAGGATGCCATAAAGAAAGATCGCCACATATATGTATATGTATGCATATATATATATATATATATATATATATAAGTTATGTCACAAGTCACAAGGGCACACTTCAAAAACTAGGGGAAATGACTGTGTTAATCAGACTTAATAAGGAATTTCCTTATTTACATTCTAAATTTTTCCTTCCTGGTACTTCTCTTCATTTTATATTTGTAGACTGGAATAATGAAGGAAATTGTCATCTTTTTTTTCTCCCCCACAGGAAAAACAATCACATTCTCTGTCAAGCAGCCGTAGTTCTGATTGTCTACTAGGTTAAGCCTACTACTTTAGCTGCTGAGATAGAAAAGTTGTTTTGCAGGGGTTCCAGGCTGGGCATGTTGTCATTGGTGGCAGTGCACTGGAGTCGGAATGTGGAGGATGAGTTAAGTGGAAGTTAATTCAGTCTTTACCTCTGTGATGTGCTCTGCCTTGTATTCATGATTTCCTAGTCATTCTGGTTCTTGTTGAAATGAAATTTAGGTCTTTTCTATTGCTCCTGGACACAGGTTCTTAGCTCTTTTTTGTGTCATTGATCTCTTTGAGAGTTTGATAATAGCTGTAGACCTCTTCCCCCTCCCCATGCATATATGTGTGTACGCATAACATTTTCATATGATTCTAGAGGATTCACATGCATTGACTCTAGATTAAGAATCTGTTTTAGGGATTAAAAAAAAAAAATCCTGAGAGCTTCCTAAACTTTGTTTTTAGATAATGATCAAATACTTCGAATTTCCTGGCCCTGACACTATGACTTACGATGTTTTATAAGACAAGAACTATTCCTTCTCTTCTAGTTCTGGGAAAGGATAGCAGTAACATATTTATTAGGAATGTGATAAAGATGGAACAAGAAGGGTTTCCACATTATGTTATAGTATTAGAAAGCAGAAATACTAACAGCAATATGCTGAGGCTTAAACACTATGGAGGAAAGATTTTCTGTCCTCTAGGAATGTAATATGGGAAAAAAAAACCCTCAAGATTTTAAATATACTTTTAGTGGCCAAGAGGTAGTAAAGTTGGTGCTCAGCTGGTTGTATACTGGGAGAACATAAATCCATGCCTTCTATTTTATCAGGGAGGATTTTCATGAGATTTTAGTTGATACAGACTGGTTTGGGTGGTGCCCTCCCTAGGCCAGCATGACCCTGAGGCACTTTACTAAATGAAGACTTTTTTGCAGATGGAAGAACTGGAGCAAGGCCTGTTGATGCAGCCGTGGGCGCGGCTACAGCTTTCGGAGAACTCCCTCTTGGCCAAGGTTTTTATCACCAAGCAGGGCTATGCCTTGTTGGTTTCAGATCTTCAACAGGTGTGGCATGAACAGGTGGACACTAGTGTGGTCAGCCAGCGAGCCAAGGTAAGTATGAGGAGAAGTACTGCTGTGTTGGGGATGTGAACATCAACCAGCTTGCTGGCCTGTAGTTTCCCAAGGAAGGTTGAATCGGGTTGAGACAATTCCGGTTAATGTCCTTTACTTCTGCCTGTAGCCCTGGAATCTTCGTGTGTGTGTGTGTGTGTGTGTGAGAGAGAGAGAGAGAAAGTTAGTTTCCCTACCCTATGCATGATAATGAATATATTATTTGATCTAGATAGGCCTTTTGTAAATTAATCTTGCCCAAGGCAGAATTGTGAAGTAGGCCAATTGATCTTTGTGACTCTCTTCTTTTTGTTTTCTTCTTTCCCCTTCCTCTCACGTCCATTGTCTTCGAGTTAACCAGGGCTTTCCTTTGCTGTTACTTATGGGGGAATTAGTTTCCTTTTAGCACCCTTACTCTGTACCACTGCTGTCTCTTTAGGAGCTGAACAAGCGGCTCACTGCTCCTCCTGCAGCTTTCCTGTGTCATTTGGATAATCTGCTTCGCCCATTGTTGAAGGATGCTGCTCACCCTAGCGAAGCTACCTTCTCCTGTGATTGTGTGGCAGATGCACTGATTTTACGGGTGCGAAGTGAGCTCTCTGGCCTCCCCTTCTATTGGAATTTCCACTGCATCCTAGCTAGTCCTTCCCTGGTAAGTGTAATTCGAATATGGGGTTGGGGGAGGGATGCCAGTTGCTTTGAGATGAAGCTTTAGGTGCTTTTATTTTTTTGCAAACCTTGTTTGAAATTCTTCTCCAATCAGAAAACTTTCCTTGACTAGACAGAAGGCAAAAAGGATTCTTTTTTTTTTTTTTTTTTTTTTGAGATGGAGTTTTGCTCTTGTTGCCCAGGCTGGAGTGCAATGGCACGATCTCGGCTCACCGCAACCTCTGCTTCCCGGGTTCAAGCGATTCTCCTGCCTCAGCCCCCCGAGAAGCTGGGATTACAGGCACACACCACCACGCCCGGCTAATTTTGTATTTTTAGTAGAGATGAAGTTTCTCCATGTTAGTCAGGCTGGTCTTGAACTCCCAACCTCAGGTGATCCGCCCACCTTGGCCTCCCAAAGTGCTGGGATTACAGGCATGAGCCACTGCGCCCGGCCTGGCAAAAAGGATTCTTGACTGTTACATCCTTTCCTTGCAAAAGGAGCAGAGTATTGAGTGTCTTTATGCATTAATGAATTTATTCAGCATTTTAAAAGCATCTACTATGGGCTAATTGTTGGTTATCCAGACCTGAAACAATGTAGCCTCTTCCTGGAGTTCATAATCTAGTGAGAAGACAGACAAACAGGAAATTATGATAAGGTATGATAGGTTCTTTGATTGAGGTAAACCCTGGATGGTTGAGGATTGGAGAAAACCTCTTTGAAGAGACTGTTACTGAGCTGAGTTTTGAAGATGAGTAGGAGAAAATAAATAGAAAAGTCATTGTAGGCAAGAGATGTAAAGATGTGTAAGTGAGGGGCAAGTTCGGGGACTTCATGACTGCTGTGTAGATAGGAAGGCATGAGAAATGAGGGAGGCAGTGGCCAGATCTTGAAGGATTCTAATGAGTTTGGATTTTATCTCAAAGGCAACAGGATTCACTGAAAAACTTTAAACAGGAATTTAACATGATCCAATTCGTGGTTCATCAAGATTATTCTGGCAACAGGGTAGAATATGTACCAGTGTTAGGTACCTTTCTAAACATTATCTTATCTTTTAATCCTTACAACTGTCCTTCAGGATAAGTATTATTATCCCTGTTTTTCAGAGTAGAATACTGAGATTGAAAATAACTTGTCCAAAGCCATCAGTTTATGAGTAAATGAGCTGGAATTTGAATCCCAGATGAGTCTGGTTCAAAGCCTCATTTTCAGAGACTAGGGGGATAATATCCTCTACTCACTCATAGCTATGTTTCCCAGGAGATTTTATTAGAAATTAAGAGTGGACGTTAAAGACTAGTTTTCTGGAATAACAGACACGGTTTCAGTCAGTAGCACTTAGGGGACAGGGTCTTCTTTGGGAAGCCTAAGAGTATAGATTTGTTAGCAGAGGGATCCGAAGACAAGAGGACATCATTTTTTTCTCTCTTCTTTAGTCTCCCACAGGGGATGTGATGCTTTGGCATCAATAGATGACTGGATAGAAAGACTTTTTGAGAAACTGTTTGCTGATGTTTATTTTATTTTATTAATTTTTTTTGAGACGGAGTTTCACTCTGTCACCCAGGTTTGAGTGCAGTGGTGCGATCTTGGCTCACTGTAAGCTCTGCCTCCCGGGTTCATGCCATTCTCCTGCCTCAGCCTCCCGGGTAGCTGAGACTACAGGTGCCTGCCACCATGCCCGGATAATTTTTTCTTTTCTTTTTTTTTTTTTTTTGAGACAGAGTCTCGCTCTGTCACCCAGGCTGGAGTGCAGTGGCGCAATCTCGGCTCACTGCAAGCTCCGCCTCCCGGGTTCACGCCATTCTCCTGCCTCAGCCTCTCCGAGTAGCTGGTACTACAGGCGCCCGCCACCACGCCCGGCTAATTTTTTTTTTTGTATTTTTAGTAGAGACGGGGTTTCACCGTGGTCTCGATCTCCTGACCTCGTAATCCGCCCGCCTCGGCCTCCCAAAGTGCTGGGATTACAAGCGTGAGTCACCGCGCCCGGCCCCGGATAATTTTTTCTATTTTTTAGCAGAGACAGGTTTCACCGTGTTAGCCAGGATGGTCTCGATCTCCTGACCTCGTGATCCGCCCACCTCGGCCTCCCAAAGTGCTGGGATTACAGGCGTGAGCCACCGCGCCCGGCCTGATGTTTATTTTTATTTTTATTTTATTTTTATTTTTATTTTTTGAGACGGAGTCTCGCTCTGTCGCCCAGGCTGGAGTGCAGTGGCGTGATCTCGGCTCACCACAAGCCCCGCCTCCCGGGTTCATGCCGTTCTCCTGCCTCAGCCTCTCCGAGTAGCTGGGACTACAGGCGCACACCACCACGCCCGACTAATTTTTATTGTATTTTTTAGTAGAGACAGGGTTTCACCGTGTTAGCCAGGATGGTCTCGATTTCCTGACCTCGTGATCCGCTCACCTCGGCCTCCCAAAGTGCTGGGATTACAGGCGTGAGCCACCGCGCCCGGCCCTGATGTTAATTTTTGATCTGGAGCCCAGTAAAACTAGAACTGAGTGCTGAGAGAATTACTTATTCATTTATTAACTTCTAAGGCCTATCAACAGTGCTTAGCATATACTCACATTTGTTTATTTTAAATGAATTTCTTGTGAACTTTTCCATCTTGCAAATAAATAAAAATACATAAATAAAATTTAAAAAATAAATTTAAAAAATAAAATAAAAAAATAAATAAAATTTAAAAAGTTTTTTTGTAGAGATGGGGGGTCTCTCTGTGTTGACCAGGGTGGTCCCGAATTCCCCACATCAAGCAATCCTCCTGCCTTGGCCTCCCAAGATGTTGGGATTACAAGCAGGAGCCTGGCCCCATCCCATACTTTATCTATTTCATTTAAAACATTTAAACTTTCTAAGTAACACCAGGGGGCAGTGTTTCCTCAATAATGTTTGTTCTGGGACCAAACCATTTGGGCGGCCTTTGGGAATCCCTAGCAATAGCTAATCTCATTTTGCGTTACATGGACCTAGAAATGTGGAATATGTAGTATGATTGTGGAGACAGTTCTCCTTGGAGGCTGATGGGCTCTAATAGTTTCTTCTTTCAAAAGAATACAGTAAGGAACACTAATATAATGATATTACAATTATAATATATATAGTATATATTATAATATAGATTAATATATAAATATATGTAATATGTAATATATTATATTAACATATATGTTATGTTAATCTATATTAATATAATATGTAATGACATAATATAATATATATTATATAATATATGATATATATATAATACAGTATAATATAAAAGTATGTAAAGAAAAAATAGCTATTCTAGGCAAATTTCTCTAATTGGGGAACTACATTAAAGGAAAGAGACAACAGTGTTTAGGGAGGGATGAGTCTTGGTTTGCCATAGGAAGAAATTAGATTTGAGCAATTCATGAACAATTGTGCTTTAAGTTAAAATAAAATACTCATCATTAAAAGAAGAATGCCCTCCTAGGGAAACGCCTGAACCTGAGAGAGCTTTATATAGAAAAAGTTAGAGCCAGTGCACATGGGTAAGGATGTAGGTGGATACTATTTCAGGCTTGTGTGTATGTCTGTAAGGTCACACAGTCATAATTTTTGTAACTCATTCTTGTGATCGTTTTCATTTAATTTTTTTGAATGAGTAATTCTTGAAAAAGGCAAACATTTCAAACAGCATTTAAGTGTATACAGTGAAAAAATAGATCTTTCTACCCCGTTCCCTAGTCCCTCCTTTTCCTTTTGCAAAGCAACTACCAACTACCAATATCAGCTTCTTGTGAATTATTAAAGCTATATATGTATATACTGTATCTATATCTTCATATGACCACATATATATCTGTGTATATGTATATTTTTTGACAAATAGTATCATGCTGTACACACTGTTTAGTACCTTCCTTTTTTCACTTAGTTGTAGAACTTACCCACTGCTTCACTTGATGAGCCTTAAAAAAAAGAATTTAGAGATTACTCATATCAACACATTCAGAGGACCTGCCTCTGTGTTTTTTAATTGCAACATAGCATTGTATTTAATGAATGTATCATATATTTAATTGATCTGGTATTAGTAGACACCTAAGTCTTTTGTTGTTATATATGGTAACTATCCTTGTATTTACTTTTTCTGCATGTAAATGTGTGAATAAATTCCCCTAAGTGGAATAGCTGGGTCAAGGAATATTTGTATCTTTTAATCTTGCCACATAACATAATGCCAAATTGTCTTTCAGAGACATTATGCAGCTTAACTCCTTCCAGCTGTACAGGAAAGAGGAGAATACCTGTTCCTCATACTTCTCCAGCATAACATACTCACATTAACAAGCTAATGGTTTCTAAGTCTGCAAGGGTATTGTGGAATATATTAGGTTTTGGGTCTCTGTTTGCCTGCTTGCTCTCTCTCTCTCTCTCTCTTCCACCCCACCCCCTCCTTTTCTTTCTTTTTCTTTTGAGATGAAGTCTCATCATATTGCCCAGGTTGGTCTTGAATTCCTCAGCTCAAGTGATCCTCTCACTTTGGCTTCCCAAAGAGTTGGAATTATAGGCGTAAGCCTCCACGCTTGGCCCCAGGTCTTTGCGTTCTAACACTGAGTCCATCTTCATTTAGGACAGTGTTCATCTCTTACTCTTTCCTGTTGTCTGTTCCTTCTAATATCTAATATAATTCTTGATATTCTACATTTTAGCTTTCAGATTTGTGATATCTTTGGACATTTTATGATTCCTAGGAGCTATATCCAAAGGTTTCTTAGTGGCAGAAAGAGATAGGTTTTGGAACCAGCAGACTTGAATTTGTAACTCAACTCCACCACTTTGAGACTACTTGTATTAATTTGGATAAGTACTGAATTTTTATGATTCAGTTTCTTCATCTGTAAAATAAATCAACCACAACCTTACTGTCTAGTCGTGAGGATTAAATAAAAGAACATATGTAATATTACTTATGTTTAGCATTATAGTGGACCTGTGAGGGCAAATATTTCAACTCCATAACTTTTCGTTTTAAAAGAGATGCTAGGGCCAGGCACAGTGGCTCACGCCTGTAATCCCAACACTTTGGGAGGCCGAGGCGGGCAGATCACCTGAGGTCAGGAGTTCGAAACCAGCCTGGCCAACATAGCGAAACCCTGTCTCTACTAAAAATACAAAAATTAGCCGGGCATGGTGGTGCATGCCTGTAATCTCAGCTGCTCAGGAGGCTGAGGCAAGAGAATTGCTTGAACCCAGGAGGTGGAGGTTGCAGTGAGCTGAGATTGCGCCATTGCACTCCAGCCTGGCACAGCGAGACTCTCTCAAAATAAATAAATAAATATATAAATAAGAATAAATAAATAAATGAAAGAGATGCTGGGGATGATGGCTCATGCTTGTAGTCCCACCAATTTGGGAGGCCAAGACAGGAGGATTACTTGAGACCAGGAGTTTGGGACCAGCCTGGGCAACACAGTGAAACCCATAGCTACAAAAAAATAAAAAAATAAAAAAAATAGCTGGGTGTGGTGGCATGTGCCTGTAGTCCTAGCTACTTGGAAGGCTGAAGTGGGAGAATCACTTGAGCCCAGGAGTTCAAGGCTGCAGTAAGCTGTGATTGTGCTACTGTACTCCAGCCTTCACTGTATCTCCTGATATGATTCATCTTGATCTTTTTTGTTTGTTTGTTTGTTTATGAGATGGGGGTCTTACTATGTTGCCCAGGCTGGTCTTGAACTCCTGGGCCTAAGTGATTCTCCCTCTTTAGCCTCCAGCTTGATTCATCTTGAGGTTGAGACCTGTCATTCTGCTCCCCTGCTCATGACTTATGAACATTTCTATGGAAAATCTGAAGACTTTGGAGAAAATTATAAATAGCTTTTCCTCTGAAAAAGATTAGCAACTCCTGTTTGTGTATCTATTACACTTCCTAACCTCCTTAACTGTTGTAAGCTCTTTGATGGCAGAGACCTCATAGGGTCAGAGCACATATTAGGAACCCAGTAGATATCTGTTGAATTGACTAATGAACTGTATATCTTCATATATTGCTGTCTATAAATTACGGGGAGTGTCCCTGACATCCTAAAGCCCTTCAAGATTTTTCCTTGTAGTGTCTGTGGATTTGCTTTGAACTATTTACACATTATTATTATTGTTATTTGAGATGGAGTCTTTCTCTGTCACCCAGGCTGGAGTGCAGTGGCATGATCTCAGCTCACTGCAGCCTCTGCTTCTCAGGTTCAAGTGATTCTTGTGCCTCAGCCTCCCGAATAGCTGGGATTACAGGTGCGTGCCACCATGTCTGGCTAATTTTTTGTGTTTTTAGTAGAGACAGGGTTTCACCATGTTGGCCAGGCTGATATCGCATTCCTGGCTTCGGGTCATCTGCCCACCTCAGCCTCCCAAAGTGCTGGGACGTTTTTACACATTTTATCTAGTCTCTCATATGCCCATCAACACATATTTTCAAAATTTCTACTGAGCATTAATTTAAAGCTATCTGGTCTGAGGGAAATCATTTTAGTGTTCATCTAACTTTGAAATGAATTATACCTCAATAAATCAAAATGCTGTAACCCAATCCTATGAAATTATTTTAGCAGTTACAATATTTACTGATAAAAAAACTTTTTTTAAAACAAATAGACATTGGGGTCTGATAGATAATTTCAGTTGCCTGGTATGGCATTATCATATTTAATTAGGCATGACATTAATTAAAAGCTGTTCCTTGTCATGTTTCATGTTTTTATATAATATTTACTGTCACTCAAGGAAATTGCTACTGAGGTAGCCATCCAGAGGGAAGCTGGTTATTAATTTAGGAGTTTCTGTTGTTTCAGTGCTGCCACCAATTGGATAGTGTTGCTGCTTGGGTAGTAATGACAATTATTTCAGTTGAACTCATCAAATATTCACTGTCATTTATACACGTATTTGCCTGTTTTCCTCCTGATCTGCCTTAAACAGTACCAAACTTTTTTTTTTTTTTTTTTTTTTTTTTTGAGATAAGGTCTCACTCCATCACCCAGGCTGGAGTGCAGTGGTGCAATCTCGGCTCACTGCAACCTCCACCTCCTGGGCTCAAGCAATTCTCCCACCTCAGCCTCCCAAGTAGCTGAAAATACAGGCACGCCTCACCACACCTGGCTAATTTTTTTTTTCTTTTTTTTTTTTTTGAGATGGAGTCGCGCCCTTTTACTCAGGCTGGAGTGCAATGGCGCAGTCTCAGCTCACTGCAACCTCTGCCTCCCGGGTTCAGGCGATTCTTCTGTCTCAGCCTCCCGAGTAGCTGGAATTACAGACGCCCGCCACCATGCCCAGCTAATTTTTGTATTTTTAGTAGAGACGGGGTTTCACCATGTTGGCCAGGCTGATCTCGCACTCCTGACCTCAGGTGATCCACCTGCCTCGGCCTCCCACAGTGCTGGGATTACAGGCGTGAGACTGCGTCCGGCCAATTTTTTGTATTTTTAGTAGAGATGAGGTTTCACCATGTTGCCCAGGCTGGTCTCAAATTCCTAAGCTCAAGCGATCCGCCTGCCTTGGCCTCCCAAAGTGCTGGGATTATAGGTGTGAGCCACCATGCCCACCCAGTAGGACCAAATTTAACAAAACAATTCCTAGGAAAGAAGATCGAGGGTAGAGCAGATAAATTTTTCCAAAGCTGAACTTCTGCCACATTCTGAACAGTACTTCCTAGAGGGTTAAGTTTTTGCTAAGGACCTCAATTGGGAGTCAGTGCCAGGTTGGGATGTGCTGTGTGGTAGAAGGAAGACTCTAGTATCTATAGCTAGACTTTATTTCTGGCTTTCCCCTCTGTGCCAGAACCCTTCCATTTCTTGGTCCTTGGTTCTGGGACAAAAGCTGCCGCCACTAACTTCCTTTCTTCCCACCTCCCCACATCCAGTCTTTTCTAATCTAGCAGAAATGTGGAAAAAGTCTTTTCCTCTTAATTTAAGCCAAAGCACAATTAGAACTTTTAGTAGTAACTTTTACCTAGAAAATGAATGGAAAATGAAAACACAAAGGTCTGAAAGAGTCCAGACGTCTGATCTGGATCCAGATGAGTCTGGCTTGCACATATTATGGGACACTCTAGTACCTTTTCCTCATTTCAAGCCTGTTGGGGTATGTTGTCTAAAAGTAATCCTTTCTCAGGTCTAGGACAGGGGTTGGCATACTATGGTCATGGGCCAATTCTGGCTTGCTGCCTGTTTTTGTAAAGCTCTGTTGGAACACAGCCACTTGATTTGTTTACATATTGTCTGTGGCTGCTTTTGTGCTATAACAGGAGAGTCAAGTAGTTGCAACAGGGACTGGATAGGCCACAAAGCCAAAAATGTTGACTATCTGGCCCTTTATAGAAAAAGTTTGCTGACCTCTGATCTAGGGCATTTCTTCTTTTTAGTGCCTTCCTTAGTTCATCTCCTTAAGGGAAGGGAAAGGAAGTCTGATAACGTCCCTTAGTCACAGATAGATTATTAATTTGAATTATTTTATTTTATTTTGAGACAGGATCTCGTTCTGTCACCCAGGCTGGAATGTAATGGCATGATCTTGGCTCACTGCAACCTCTGCCTCCTGGATTCAAGCGATTCTCGTGCCTCAGTCTCCCGAGTAGCTGGGATTACAGGCGTGTGCCACCATGCCTGGCTAATTTTTGTATTTTTTGTAGAGACTGGATTTCATCATGTTTCCCAGGCTGGACTCGAACTCTTGGACTCAAGCAATCCTCCAACCTTGGCCTCCCAAAACGCTGGGATTACAGGCATGAGCCACCATGCCGGCCTAGTTATTTTTTTTGACAGGTTGATGGACACCTTGTGTAGGTGAATTAAATGATTATTCTATATAGCTATACATTATCATATGAGAGTATCACCCTATTTGTACAGCAGTATGGCTGTGTTTGCATTCTTCTTACCTCTTGTTAAAAATGGGGTGTGTGGGCTGGGCATGGTGGCTCACGCCTGTAATCCCAGCACTTTGGGAGGCCGAGGCAGGCAGATCACCTGAGGTCAGGAGTTCGAGACCAGCCTGACCAACATGGTGAAACCCTGTCTCTACTAAAAATACAAAAATTAGCCAGGCATCATGGTGCATGCCTGTAATCTCAGCTACTCGGGAGGCTGAGGCAGGAGAATCGCTTGAACCTGGGAGGTGAAGGTTGCACTGAACCGAGATCGTGCTATTGTACTCTAGCCTGGGCAACACAGCGAAACTCCTTCTCAAAAAAAAAAAGGGGGGGGGTTGTGTGTAGAGTGGTTTGGCTTATACCTTCCTAGGCTAGTTCTTGGTAGCTGGCTTGCTTCTATTGTAACAATAACCTTAGACTATGCTGCATTTGTGGGAACAGATTGAAATTCCAGGCTCCTTCTGGGCTATCATGAGCCCTGAAATGGCTCTTAGTGTCTGGATCTAATTTGACCTTCAAGGGTCTTTACCTTCTGTTGATTTTTGTCTTCTGTTACACTTTAGCTAGTGTATTCTGTTTTTGCCACACTTATTTTCTTGAGGGCTACTTGGATCTTCGGCTTTTCTTGTTTGTTTGTTTGTTTGTTTTCTTGTTGTTTTGAGATGCAGTCTTGCTCTGTTGCCCAGGCTGCAATACAGTGGCATGATCACAGCTCACTGCAGCCTTGACCTCCTTGGCTCAAGTGATCCTCCCACCTCAGCCTCCCCAGTAGTTGGGATTACAGATGCATGCTACCGTGCCTGGCTAATGTTAAAAATTTTTTTTTGGTGGAGATGGGGTCTCACTATGTTTCTCAGGCTGCTCTTGAACTCCTGGGCTCAAGTGAGTTCCTACTTGGGCCTCCCAGAGTGCTGGGATTACAGACATGAGCCATCTCAGCTGGTGGGATCTTGTTTTTGAGAAAGAGTCTCACTCTGTCACCCAGGCTAGAATGCAGTGGTGCAATCTTGGCTCACTGCAACGTCTGCCTCCTGGGTTCAAACGATTCTTGTGCCTCAGCCTCTCGAGTGGCTGGGATTACAAGCGCCTGCCACCACGCCCAGTTAATTTTTGTACTTTTAGTAGAGATAGTGTTTGGCCATGTTGGCCGTGCTTGTGTCGAACTCCTGACCTCAAGTCTCCCACCCACCCTGGCCTCCCAAAGTGTTGGGATTACAGATGTTAGCCACTGCACCAGCCACCTTCTTAATATATTTAATTATTGTATTTGTGTTTACATTCATGTAAATGGGTTCCTTGCCTATGAAACTATAAGTTTCTGTAAGAACATTTATTTTTCAGTATTTTTTCTAGTACCTAATACCGAATTGGAAAGTACTTTGTAAGAGTCTTTTGGCTAATTGATATCTCTTCCATCAAAGGTCTCCCAACATTTGATTCGTCCTCTGATGGGCATGAGTCTGGCATTACAGTGCCAAGTGAGGGAGCTAGCAACATTACTTCATATGAAAGACCTAGAGATCCAAGACTACCAGGAGAGTGGGGCTACGCTGATTCGAGGTGAGAGGACATTCTTGGAGGAGTTGGGTGGGGAGTGTTAAAAATAGTCAAAGGGTCTTAGCAAAGAGGGAGACTCATTTGCATTAGAGAAGTGCCTCCCCCAGGATGGGTGCTGAATACTAACCAGAAACTGGAGTCTTGATATTAGGTGACTCTTTTTTGTTTGTTTGTTTTGGAGATGGAGTCTTGCTCTGTCAACTAGGCTGGAGGGTAGTGGTATGATCTCAGCTCACTGCAACTTCTGCCTCCTGGGCTCAAGCGATTCTCCTGCCTCAGCCTCCCGAGTAGCTGGGATTGTAGACGCACGCCATCACGCCTGGCTAATTTTTTTGTATTTTTAATAGAGACGGGGTTTCACCATGTTGGTCGGCTGGTCTCGAACTCCTGACCTCAAGTGATCTGCCTGCCTTGGCCTCCCAAAGTGCTGGGATTACAGGCGTGAGCCACCGTGCCTGGCCTAGGTGACACTTTTCTTCTGCCTCGAGTACCTGGCTAGAGCCCAAGTGACCAATAGAAGCTGTAACCGAGTCCAGACATGCCCTAGGCAATGGCAGGGAAAGACTTTGGAGAGGAGCCAATAGCTATACAGAATTGTACCAGAGCAACATGGACTTGGGAGTTTAGGAAGCTTCATGGCTCCAACTTCAGAATAAAAATTCAATTTGGCCTTTGTTTTTGTGGCAGGAAAAACTCCTAGAGAAGATGCTGCCACCAAACCTGCCATTTGTTGCTAATCACCCTCTCCCACTACTGTTTGCCCACATGCTCTCAGCCCTTCTTCTCCCACTGAACTAGGTGTCTCTGCATGATACACCTTCCTCCTCTTTCCTAAGTAGCCCTGTTCTGTTCCCTTTCCATCAGGTAAGAAACTCATCCTATATGACTCATATTTCTTTTTTCTGTTCCTTCTTATTACAGATCGATTGAAGACAGAACCATTTGAAGAAAATTCCTTCTTGGAACAATTTATGATAGAGGTAAGGTATTTGTTATTTTCTTGTGTGTCTTTGCCCTACTTCCTCTTTCCAGGTGCCTGAGTGGCCACTTGTGTTTTGGGTGTTAGGTGGCTTGTGTGGTTGGAATGCCCTTTGTCCAAAAAAATTGCCCATAGAAAGTCTGATAAGGCTTGAGATGTACTTAGGGAGGATGAGGGAAAAAACAGGGAAAGAATGTAAGAGGCGGAAGTGGGCTGATTGATATTTATAAAACATCTCTGTTAAAGTACCAGGGATTTCATTTGGAATTCTCTAACCTTGGAAAGGTTGGTTGACCAGTTATTAAATTTTTGCTTGTTGAGATCTGGTCATAAGCTCTGGACTGTGGAGCAGAAGGGTAGGCATCATTACTTGTCTAGGCCCTTTCAGGATCCAGCAGGACAGGAAGGTAAAAAGCTTAGGGCTACCATTTGGGGGCTGTCTTGTGGGCACAGTAGGTTGTGGAAAATCACAGTGTTTATACAAGGGGACTGGCAAAGGAATGAATGGGGAGAAGATAATTGTGGCCTGTCAGAAGCTCCTGCCTAGGTTTCCCTTCTAAGGATTGAGCTCAGCCAAAAGAAACATCTATTAAATGCCAAATAGGGAAAGTATTAATAATAGTGACCTTTGATAATGCCAGTCAATATTGATCTTCTCCTTCTCTCCTTCCTCTGTGACTTGTTGGTTGTACAGTTAGTACCTTAGTATTATTGCCCCATTTTCTTTTTTCTTTTTTTGAGATGGAGTTTCACTCCTGTTGTCCAGGCTGGAGTGCAGTGGTGCGATCTCGGCTCACAGCAACCTCCGCCTCCCGGGTTCAAGCGATTATCCTGCCTCAACCTCCTGAGTAGCTGGGATTACAGGCATGTGCCACCACACCCAGCTAATTTTGTATTTTTAGTAGAGATGGGATTTCTCCATGTTGGTCAGGCTGGGCTGGAACTCCCGACCTCAGGTGACCACCCGCCTCGGCCTCCCAAAGTGCTGGGATTACAAGTGTGAGCCACTGCGCCTGGCTTATTGCCCCATTTTCTAATTATGTATGTTACCCAAGTTGGTACTTTATCATGTAAGTAAACAATGCTATTATAATATGGTATTATGTATAGATTATTTGTATTTCTTTATTGTCTTATAGATTAATTTGTAAGCTCTTTGTGGACAGGGTCTGTGTCCCATACCTCTTTTGTTTTTTTTTTTTGTTTTTTGTTTTTTTTTTTTTGAGACGGAGTCTCGCTCTGTCACCCAGGCTGGAGTGCAGTGGCGCAATCTCGGCTCACTGCAAGCTCCGCTTCCTGGGTTCACACCATTCTCCTGCCTCAGCCTCTCCGAGTAGCTGGGACTACAGGCGCCCGCCACCACGCCTGGCTAATTTTTTTGTATTTTTAGTAGAGACGGGGTTTCACCGTGGTCTCGATCTCCTGACCTCGTGATCCGCCCGCCTCGGCCTCCCAAAGTGCTGGGATTACAAGCGTGAGCCACCGCTCCCAGCCCCCATACCTCTTTTGAACCCTAAATTAGCACTTTTTAAAGGGCTAGGCATAAAGCAGGTATTCTTTATTTGGAACCTCCCATTCTGCCTCTGTGCATTGACTGAGCTACAATGCTTGGGGTCTAAACACTAAAAGCAAAAAATGTGAGGTAGGTGCTCAGTCCAGGTACTGAAGCAATTGTAAGTCTGGAGAAGAAGGAAAACTTGTATTGCTAAGTCCTGAAGGAGAAAAGGTTTCAAGTCTTTTTTGTTGTTGTTGTTGTTTTTGAAACAAAGCCTCACTTGCTCTGTCACCCAGACTGGAGTGCCATGGCACAATCTTGGCTCACTGCAACCTCCCTTTCCCAGGTTCAAGCAATTTTCCTGCCTCAGCCTCCCAAGTAGCTGGGATTACAGGTGCGTGCCACCACACCCAGCTAATTTTTGTATTTTTAGTAGAAACAGGGTTTTGCCATGTTGATCAGGCTGGTCTTGAACTCCTGGCCTCAAGTGATCCACCCTCCTTGACCTCCCAAAGTCCTGGGATTATAGATGTGAGCCATCATGCCCAGCCTAGAAAAGGTTTCAAGTTTTTATGGGTAAAGAGAGACCATTAAACCTAAACTTGTGACTGAGAGAGATTTCTTAGGCCATTTTTCTCTTAGATAGCTTCCCCTGTCTATAAGTTTAGGTATCAAGGCTGGGGATAACATACTGGTTCCCTGCCTCATTCCCTTAGTTAAACAGTGCAAGGCTTGTTCTTAGCTCAGTAGAGAGGTCTCTTCCTGATCTAGTTCCTGCATACCTATCCAGCTTGACTTCTTGACATTTTTCTCTATGTACTTTATGCCTTAGCTATATGGAATGACTTTTAATTTCCCCCAGTGCTGTTTCATCTTATCTTTAGATACACGTTCTTCCCATGATCTAGAATGTCCAATGTTCTGGCCTTATTAATCTTCTAGATGTCAGCTTCACTTTGTTTGGGAGACCTTTCTGTACTCTGCTTGTAAAAACTATTCTTCTTCCCTGCTACTATAGTACCTTGGATTATACCTCTGTTTTACCACTTGTAACACTGTAATATTACTGTTTGTATGCCTGCAAGACTATGGCTTTCTCCTCCACTGATCTGTGGACTCTCTGAGGCAAGGACCATGCTGAATGCATTTCTATATCCCCAGCACTGTGCGTGCTGCCTACAGGTTAAGTCTTCAATAAGTTTGGATTAATATTTTGATAAGTCTGTGCTAGGGGGATTTTATACAAATTATGACATTGTGGCCTGTGGATACAGTGTTGCTTTTTTTTGGCTGGAGTGCAGTGGGGTGATCTCGGCTCACTGTAATCTCTGCCTCCCGGGTTCAAGAGATTCTTGTGCCTCAGCCTCCTGAGTAGCTGGGATTACAGGTATGCGCCACCACACCTGGCTAATTTTTGTAGTTTTAGTAGAGACAGGGTTTTACCATGTTGGCCAGGCTGGTTTTGAATGCCTGGCCTCATGTGGTCTGCCCACCTTGGCCTCTCAAAGTGCTGAGATTACAAGCGTGAGCCACTGCACCTGGCTTAGTGTTGCTTACTAGACCTATATTTGGGGTCTTCGGTTATTCTCATGGCTCATTTTGCAGCTTTGGATAAATCACTTCTCATTTGTAAAATTAGAGGCTCATCATTTTCATACTATGGGGTTGGGAGGAGCCCTGCGGAATTGAATGAGAAAGCATATAGAATTTAGGTGGCAGCACAGGAAGAGTATCAGTGTTTTGGAACCAGCTACTTCAAGAATACTGGTCCTGTAGGTTCTGGGTGGATCAACCTTATAGACTTGTAGAATTTTATTATATCTGGAAAGGAAGTGAGAGGTAGTTGTAGTTACAGCTTTCTATTTTATAGATGAAGAAGTTGAGCCTCAGAGAGGTTAAGTGACTTGCCTAAGGTCATATAGCTGTAGCTTTATGTTTAGGACTTCCCACATTTCTTGACACATAGTCTAGGATTATCCCTGTTTTGTTTTGCTGCTTTAACTGGTTGTACACACCAGTTAGGGGAGACATAAGGGCTGGGGTAATATGGAATTCTTGTGACCTCTGGGGTCATTGCACTGTCCTCAGAATGTCCTGTATAGCTGCTAGAACTGAAAGGTTTCCTACTGGGGCTGTAGAACTTATGACTACTGCATCTTTTTAGTTACTCTGCTTGCCCGGGGTCCTACAAACAGGACACAGAAGGGTCATGGGGTCACCCAAGACTGAACTGAAAGGATGTGCCATCAAAATAAGCAAGATGGAATAGGAAGATAAACAAACCAGGGAGAGAGCTCTGGATGAAGGCGCAGGGGGGCCAGGGCTGCTGTCAGAGGGCCATGCGGTCATTGCCTGGGGTCAGTTTTTAAAATTCTCATTGGGATTATTACTAGGCAAGAGGCTATAGACAATAAGGCACAGGGGGCAGTAGGCCAGGCAGGTGGCTAGGATACTAAGGCTCGGGAAAATAAGAATTGAACAGGGGTTACTTCTCCCTATTTGGTCCTTTTGTTTTTCCACTCTGTCTAAGAGCCTCTGATTTCTCAATTCTGGGGAACCCAAGGAGCCAATTGATAGTGGCCTAACTAGAGGGGGATGCTGAAAATATTGACTCAAGTCAAGGCTGCGTGGGGTGCCTGTTGGCATGATCTTCATGGAGGCCAAGAACCCTATATAGGGCATTTTGTAGGACTGGGGGTTGAGAGGCATCTTTAGGAGTGAAAGAAGAGTCAGGAACTTAGGGACTGTTGTTACACGGCAGTAGGAACTGTATGAAAAAGGAAGTTTAGGATGACTGGGCAGAGCCCACTCTCAGTCTAGTCCACTGGAGGGAGTTCCATCCCCTGGCCCTGTCCATGCCTCGCTCTCTCCATCTGGTTGCCATCAGGCTGTGTGGCTGCTGGCGGGCTCTTTATTTATTTATCCCAGTGTAATGGGGTGAGGAGGGAGCTGGCCTAAGGCTGGCATTCCAAGGCCATGCCACTGAGCCACAGGCGGTTTGCATGGGTGTGTGAGTCACTGGGGCTGCATGCTGCTCAAACCAGACGCGGCCAGGCTCAGGGACAGCAGGCAGCCCAAAATAGAGCCCCGCCCTCTACAGCTGGCAACCCCTGGCTAGGAATCAGCCCTTGACACCAAAACCTGGGCAGTTGCATGAAGTTGGCTTCCTTTGGTAGGGGTCCCTTAGCAGAGATGGAGATTTTGCAGTTCTCTCCTTCTCTTCTCTTCTCTTCTCTTCTCTTCTCTTCTCTTCTCTTCTCTTCTCGTTTTCTCTGCAGTCGTTCTTACTGCTGCATTCTGAATGCTTTATAAGTCTTAATCTGTTCAGTATAATACCTTAGCTAAGAAATTAGGGGGCTATAGTTAACATTGATTTGACTTAGCATCCTAAATGCAGCCGTGGTTGTTATATTCTGCCTAGTTTTAGTTACTGTCTTCAGCTCCTGTCTGGTTGCAGCCTGATTCTAGAGCAGATGCTTTAAGCTATGAAGATAGTCACTGCTGCTTTTATGAAGCTAGAGCTTATATCGCCTGGGGAAGATGGGCAATGCTTTAACTTGAAAATTGCCATCCTGTTAAGCTTGTTGACACTTCTACTTGGTTTCTTTGGCTGGCTCTCCATCTTCTGCCTGCCTCTTAAAGGTTAGTGTTTCCCAGGATCAGGTCCCTGATCCTCTGACACTTCACTTTCCTTCCTCTGGGTCGTCTCATCTAGACCCCAGTGTCAACTATTGTTGGTACATCACCGAATACCAATTTTATATCTCCACTGAGTTTTAGGTCCATATTTCTTTCTGCATATTTGGCATTTCCACCTGGATGTCCCACATAAAGCACATCCTAAACATGTCCAAAATGACTTATCTACTCCCCCAGACTATTTCTCTTATATTCCTTATCTTGGGGAATTATACCATCATCTGTTCGGTTTTCTAAGCTAGAAATTTTGGAGTCACCCACTTTCCTCTTTGTCCTTACTTTCAAAGCCTAATTTATTGACCGTCTTTTGAATCTGCCTATCTTCTCTATTCCAGCTCCTGTTGTCTGAAATTAGCCATTTTTCTCTCCCTTTTCCCCCACTCCCCCCTGCCTTTGTTTTTTGAGACCAAGTCTCACTCTGTTGCCCAGGCTGGAGTGCAGTGGCATGATCTCGGCTTACTGTAACCTCTGCCTCCTGGGTTCAAGCGATTCTCATGCCTCAGCCTCCTAAGTAGCTGGGACTACAGGTTTGAGCCACCACGCCTGGCTAATTTTTGTATTTTTTGTAGAGATGGAGTTTCACCATGTTGGCCAGGCTGGTCTTGAACTCCCGACCTCAGGTGATCCACCTGCCTTGGCCTCCCAAAGTGTTGGGATTACAGGTGTGAGCCACTGTTCCTGGCCTTTCTGTCCCTTTTTTGGCTTGACCATGCAACAGCCTCCTAACTTGTCTCCTGGTCAGTTCTTATTCCCCTGCAGTTGAACTTATAGTTTTGTCAGAGTGATGTCTTTGAAACCGAAACTTGATTATGACACTTTTTTGCTTAGAGTCCTTTAGTGGCTCCCAGTTTCCTACAGGATAAAGTTCAAACTCCTTGCACGCCACACATGATCATTTATGATTTGATCCTGTTGACGTCTTCAGCCTGCTCCCCTGGCATTCCACTATAGCACCTTTAAATACCACCTTGTGGATGAATCCCACATTTATTCTTCACTGTCGGTCTTACCCTGAAACTCCAGACTGCTTGTTCAACATTTTCATGAAGAAGTCTAAAAAATATCTTAAATTCAGCACATCCAAAATTGAACTTCCAGTCGTATGCCCAGATTTGCTTTTCCAAAAACCCCCTCCCATCTAAGTTGATGGAAGTTTCATTCTTTCACTTTTAGTTGGGTGAAAAAACCTTGGAGTCATCCTGACTGCTGTCCTCCCACTTCCTACAGCCAGTCCATCAGGAAATCCTGTTGGCTCTACCTTAAAACTATGCCCATAATCTCACCTCTGCTGCTACCGTACTGGAGCCACCATCATCTCCTACCTGCATTATGGCAAAAGCCTCCTTATTTGTATCCTGCAGCTACTCCTACCCCCTTCTGGCCTATTATCAACAAAGCAGTCTTGTTAAGTTACAAGGCATATCATGATATTCTTCTGCTCAAAGCCCTTCACTGGCTTAACACTTCATGTATAGAGTAAAATCCAAAGACTTTACCATGGCCTATAAAACTCTATATGATCTTATAGAACTCTCTTACCTTTCTGACCTCATCTCCTACAACTGTCTCCCTCATTCACTCCACCGCAGCCACACTGGCCTCTTGCTGTTTTTCTAACACTCTAAGCATACCCTGCCTTTAGGCCTTTACATTGGCTGTTCCCGCTGCCTGGAATGTTCTTTCTTCAGATATTTGTGTGGCCAACTTCCTCACTTCCTTTAAGTCTGTGTTAGTTATCCATTGCTGTGTAACAAATTGTCCCAAAATGTAATGGCTTAAAATAACAGGCTGGGCGCGGTGGCTCACGTCTGTTATCGCAGCACTTTGGGAGGCTGAGGCAGGTGGATCACGAGGTCAGGAAATCAAGACCATCCTGGCTAACACGGTGAAACCCTGTCTCTAATAAAAATACAAAAAATTAGCCAGGCTTGGTGGCAGGCGCCTGTAGTTCCAGCTACTTGGGAGGCTGAAGCCGGAGAATGGCGTGAACCCGGGAGGTCTCAGAGCTTACAGTGAGCCGAGATCGTGCCCCTGCACTCCAGCCTGGGCGAAAGAGTGAGACTCTGTCTCAGAAAATGAAAACAAAAGCAAAAACAAAAACCCAAAAAAACCCCAAAACACATTTATTATCTTTCATGGTTTCTGAGAGTCAGGAATCTGGGAGCAGCTTAGTGGGTGTGATTCTGGCTCAGTGTCTCTCATGAAGTTGCAGTCAATATGTCAGCTGGTAATGCAGTCATTGTAAGATCTGGATAATTCATATCCAAGCTTTCTCATGTGGCTATTGGCAGAAGGTGCCATTTCTTGCCATGTGGCCTGTCCATAGGGCTACTCAGAGGACCTGGTTTCCTCCAGAGCCAGTGATCCAAGAGACAAAGACCAAGGCCAGGTGTGGTGGCTCATGCCTGTAATCCCAGCACTTTCAGAGGCTGAGGCGGGCAGATCACCTGAGGTCAGGAGTTCAAGACCAGCCTGGCCAACATGGTGAAACTCTGTCTATACTAAAAATACAAAAATTAGCTGGACGTGTTGGCATGCACCTGTAATACCAGCTACTCAGGGAGCTGAGGTGGGAGAATTGCTTGAACCCGGGAAGCAGAGGTTGCAGTGAGCTGAGATCACGCCACTGCACTCCAGCCTGGGCAACAGAATGAGACTCTGTCTCAAAAAAAAAAAAAAAAGAAAAAGAAAAGAAAATGAGAAATGAAACCAAGACCAAATGGACCTGCAGTCCTTTTATAACCTAATTTCAGAAGTTACATTCTATCACTGTCTCACTGTATTCTTTTTATTAGAAATGAGTCACTAAGTCTAGGTCACACTTCAGTGGAAGGTAATTAATTAAACTTCACCTCTTAAGGGGAGCTGTGTCAAAGAATTTGGAGACATATCTACATAGACTACATTCATCTACATGGACTACAACAATGTCTTTCTTCAAATGTTACCTTCCCAATAGAGTTTACCCTGACTACTCATTTAAAGTTGTAAGCTCCATTTCTCCCCCCTGCACCTTAGCACTCCCATTTCATCTTACCATCCTCTACTTTTTATTTTTTCCATAGCACCTAGTTTCCAACATATTGCCATAAAATTTACTTATTTTTATTATACTTATTGTTTATGGTCTATCTCCTGTCTGTTAGAATGTAAGCTCAACAAGGACAAAGATGTATGTTTTGTGCACTGGTCTAGCCTAAGTCCTAGAACAGTGCCTCCACACATAGTAGGCACTCTGTGAGTATTTGTTGAATAGATGAAGGAATCATATCTTCCTACTCTTTTTTATTTTCCTCGTCTTATGAATAGGCCATCAAATAATCACCTGTTGGTAGCCTTAGACATAGGCAGCCTTACATGTAAATAGATGAGTAGCCTATATTCCCATTCTACTACCTGCCTTATTTCTTTGACATTTATGTTTTCTGAAAGGCAGTCCCAACTTTGGGATGAAGTGTATATAAACCTTGAATCTTTTATTATTGAGAAATCCGAGAACCTCTCTTTTTTTAGAGCCAGTTAAGAGACTAACACCTCAAAAGTCAAAAGAATAAGTACCTAACAAAATCCTGGAAAGAAAATTAGTCATAGAGTCACAAGGGCTCCACTTCCACAGTTAGAAGGGCTACCCTTTTACCATGTACCTGTTGTTCAATATGTAGAGCAAGCCATAGGATTCAGGGTGTTTTTCTTTTAGTGTCCATGTGGGCATTGTAAAAAAGGATAAGTCTAGATGCATGAGAATATGCTCCCTCCTATTGTGTGCATCAGTTCTCCGACCTAGAAAAACTTGCAGTTAATTCATCCTTTCAGTATTCGGTCAGGTGCACGTGAGCTGAATGAGGTTCTGTGAGCATATAAGGTATGATAATATTGCCATCAAAGAGCTTACAGTGCTTAGTGAATGATAATAAGGGCCATAGTAATGGAGTGATTAGAAAAAGCTTTCTATAAATGGCAGGACTTGAACTGGGCTTTGATTTAGGCTTTGAAAACTATGTGGAAGACATTTTAGGTGGGAAGCACGTGGGCAAAGGATGGAAAATAAGAATAAGAATGGATGAGGATTAGTAGAAAATAAAGTTAGCAAGATAATAACTTGAGGCTAAATTGTGGGGGCCTTAAATGTTGGGCTGGCAGATTAGTGTTTTATTCTGAAGGTGGTTTTCAGCTTTTTTTTTTTTTTTTTTTTTTGCTTGTAACACATTTATTTCTACATTTAGTTCAATTGTTAACAACTGTCATTATATGCTGTGATTCCCAAGCGGGGACACATCTCCTAGGAAGGAGATGGGGCACATTCTCCTTGCACTTATTAATTACTGTTGCAGATAGTGGGAAGCCATTGAAAGTTTTGACTGGAGAATTGACATATGAAGGTGATCTTTAGGAAGATTAGGCTCTTGGTCATATGCTTATGTGATTTGAAGAATAGTGATGCCATTGATAGACTAGGAAGATCATGGGTGGGGTCGGTTTAACCGTGGGCATATAAAAGAATGGTTTTCCTTACTGAAAATATGAATGTACTAGTATTTGAGCTCTGGAATGAAAATCTCCAGGGAGGAAGGTATGGCTGTGCATGTTTCTCAACTATATTTTTTTTCTGAATTTCACCTTCTCTTTGGGGTTTTCTCACTGTGAATCCTGTAGTGACTGGGGGCACCACTTCTTTTTTTTTTTTTTTCTCAAAAAGAGCTAAAAAGACCTCTTTATTTTCCTTTTGCAAAGGTTTATAAGGGCTTATGTTTTCAAAAGGAAATTTATTAAAAATTTTAAAGTAATTTTTTAAAAAAATTGTTAAAATTTCGAGAGAGAAAAAAAGGAAATCAATATAGAAAATACAAATGGGGCCGGGTGTGGTGGCTCAGGTCTGTAATCCCAGCACTTTGGGAGGCTGAGGCGGGCAGATCAGTTGAGGTCAGGAGTTTGAGATCAGCCTGGCCAACATGGCAAAACCCCATCTGTACTAAAAATAAGAAAACTAGCTGGGTGCAATGGTGGGTGCCTGTAATCCCAGCTACTCGGGAGGCTGAAGTAGGAGAATCGCTTGAATCTGGGAGGCGGAGGTTGCAGTGAGCCGAGATTGTGCCACTGCACTCCAGCCTGGGCAACAGAGCAAGACTCCATCGCAAAGAAACAAACAAATCAAGAAACCAAGTAGGGGCTAGGTGTGGTGGCTCATGCCTATAATCCTAACAGTTTGGGAGGCTGAAGTGGGTGGATCACCAGAGGTCAGGAGTTCGAGACCAGCCTGGCTAACATGGAGAAACTCCATCTCTACTAAAAATACAAAAATTAGCTGGGCTTGGTGGCACAGGCCTGTGATCCCAGCTACTTGGGAGACTGAGGCAGGAGAATCACTTGAACTCTGGAGGCTGAGGTTACAGTGAGCTGAGATTGCATCACTGCACTCCAGCCTAAGCAACAAAGTGAGACCTTGTCTCAAAAAAAAAAAAAAAAAAAACCAAGTGGGAATACATTATGAGAAAGACACTGTCTCAAAAAAAGAAAGAAAGAGTACAAAGGGGGTAAAAATTATCCATTTTGGGTTTCTGATTCTAAGAATCCCAATAGCAAAGGAGTTTCCCATATCTCAAATTCTCTTATCCTAAAAAATCTCAAAACCAGATATTACAAAATCAGATATCTACAGGGGCCAGTCATATTATATAAACATGGATATCAGGCTGCATAGAAGACAATAGAGAGTTGTAGGGGCCTGTGGAAAATGAAATCATGCATGTCCCTGTATCTAGACCCGGATAGGCTAGCACAGTTTAACAGACTCCGCTCCAGGGGGTTGTATATCTTACTTCACTCAAAGGAAGTTACCAACTCTGCCAAAATGAAAACTATTTTTTCTTCTGTTTTCCTCCACCAAATCCACCATTAGTCTCTCATTTGGTTTATTTATTTATTTATTTATTTATTTATTTATTTGTTTTCTAATAGAGACAGGATCTCACTACGTAGCCGAGGGCTGGTCTTGAACTCCTGGGCTTAAGCAGTTTGCCTGCCACAGCCTCCCAAAGTGCTGGGATTAAAGGCATGAGCCACACTTACTTGCTTTAAATCTCCAGTCTAAGAAATCCATTTGGTTCAGTTTTGATTTGTGAGGCAGTGATGATTGATGTTTGATGTCTTACTTCTTTTCTTTTGAGAGGGAATCTCACTCTGTCCTCTAGGCTGGAGTGCAGTGGGGTGATCTCAGCTCACTGCAACCTCCGCCTCCTGGGTTCAAGCCATTCTCCTGCCTCAGCCTCCTGAATTGCTAGTATTACAGGCACCTGCCACCACGCCTGGCTAAATTTTTTGTATTTTTAGTAGAGACAAGGTTTCACCATGTTGGCCAGGCTGGTCTCAAACTCCTGACCTTGAGTGAACCGCCCACCTCGGCCTCCCAAAGTGCTGGGATTACAGGCATGAGCCGCTGTGCCCGGCCTTGATGTGTTACTTCTGACAAATACCTAGCCCTTTTGGGCCTAACCTATAAGCTTCATGTACCTCCAGAGCTTTTTGTGAAGATTTACACAGTTGAGTCTCCCTCCTCTTCCCCCTAGTAGAAGAAGGGTTTCATAAAAATCCATTTGTTACAGTATGGTAATTTAACAATGCCTTAGCCTGTTTTTTACAAAATCAATGGCTTATTTGTAATTAGAGTTAATTTAAAAACATAAGATGAAGATCTTTTTCACATACATGTTGAATTTTTTTTTTTTTTATTATTGAGACGGAGTTTCACTCTTGTTGCCCGGCTGGAGTGCAATGGCGCGATGCTGGCTCACTGCAACCTCCGCCTTTCGGTTTCAAGCAATTCTTCTGCCTCAGCATCCCGAGTAGCTGGGATTACAGGAGCCCACCACACCACACCCGGCTAATTTTTGTATTTTTAGTAGAGGCGGGGTTTCACCATGTTGGCCAGGCTGTTCTCGAACTCCTGACCTTGTGATCCACCCACCTCGGCCTCCCAAAGTGCTGGGATTACAGGCGTGAGTCACCGTGCCCGGCTGCATTTTGAATTTAAATTGATTATGGGACATACAAGTGAGAATGCCTAGCAAAGAGTTGAAAAACTAGGGTTGAAGCTCAGGTCGAAAAAAAGGGTCTACAGAAAATAGATTTGAGAATCTTCTACAAAGAAATGATATTTGATGCCATGAGAATGGATGGATCTTTAGCTGGGAGGAGTATGGAAAAAAGAACAAAGGCCCAAAGATTGAGATATGGGGAACAGTCATAACTGGAAGGAGTAATAGCCAGTGATGGAAATGTCAGACAGAAAGATAATCAGAATAGCATAGTAGATTAGCCAAGAAAGGGTAACTAACAAATATAAAGCCTGTACTCTGTGTGTGCTAGACACAGGTGCTTTATCTAAGTTATAACTTAATCCTTACAACAAACCTATGAGCTAGGTGATATCTTCACGTGAAGGATAAAGAAGCAGAGGCTCAGTGGTGAACTAATTTGCCTAAGGCCATTCCGTTGATTTACCCATATTTGTCTTGACTCAAATCCCGTGCTATTTCCATCACCAAGGATGGCCACAGTCATTTGCAGGAGAGAGGCCAAAGAGAAGGAGTAACTGACTGACAGAGGAAAGGCCATTAGGCAATTCATGGTCTTGGGCAATAACAGAAGAAAGCTGGCTGTTAAAGAACAATCAATGGATAAGGCAATGGAGACAATGAGTGTAGAACTCTTCACCAGAGAAGTTTCACAATGAGAAGGAAATAAATGAGAGATAGCTGGAGAGCTAGAAGTAGTTTAAACGAAATAAGATGGAAAGATGCATATGTGTTTGAAGGCAAAGGAGAAACCAGCGGAAAAGGAAAAACTTATGCCGATGAAGGGAAAGGAATGGTGTGGAAGCAGGGACCTGTGGAGTTGAGCCAAGTGGAAGCATTAGTTCTTTCTCTGGGATTTGTGGATGGCATGAAGGGATAGGTGACATTTTGAAGATAGATTAGTAGATTTCTGCATACTTCCAGCTTCTTTCCCCCAGGAGATGCAGCCTTTTCATCCAATAATTTTTAAAGTCTTTTCTAAGGGCATTTAATTTCCCTGACTTAAAAAGAGAGTCAGATGGTTACAATGACCTTTCTGTTATGACAGAAATAGTGAAAGGGACAGAAGTGAAAGCACAAGCTATATTATTTTCCTCTTCTGAACTCTCAATGCTTTCTCTTTCCTGTGTCACTTATCACTTTTGCCTTGTATTCTAAGAATTGCTTACTTATCTCCCTGTTAGCTTACAGAGTTCTTAAGAGCAGAACTGTCTTGCTCATTTTGTTTCTTCTTCTAACTCTACCTCAGGGCCTTGGAGATAGGAGTACCTGGTTGTAGCCTTTTTAAATGTCGTGGCATGAGAGGACTCTCTCACATTGGGACATGTTGCCTCTGGTTGTAGAAATTAGGAGAAAACAAAGATCAAACAACTGACCTCTAAGTTTTACCTGGTCTGTTGGCTTCATAATTTTAGCCGTATACCCAGAGCGTTCTCTTACATCCTTCACTTACAGGTGATACTTCTTTTGCATAGTGGGCCACATTGAAAAGTGAGAGTTCTCTAAAGGCTGAGTCCTGTAGGTTAGCAGCTTAGCTGTCCAGTATTTAGGAAATGAGACCAGGATTCACGGGCATCCTTGTTATCTTCCATAAGGAAATTGTGAAGGGAGAAATTGCCAGAAGGTCCCAGAAGAATTTTTTTCATTCAGTGTGGGAGATCTTTGGTCTATTTGTTTTTCTATTTAGAAGTTTAAACTCCTTGTGGACAGTACTTATTAAGCCCATTGAAGATACGAAACTTGATGGAATTATACTGAAAAGTTAAAACATGTTTGCTGCCCTTAAAAAATGGACTTTTGATAGAGATTAAACTGCTTGAATTTACATATCTACAAAGAATATTCTAAATACATTATATATATATATATGGTACCTGAGAGGAGGAAGAAACGGATTCATTTGGATGGGATCTGGGGTTCATAGCAGGCCAGTTTGGGAAAAGTATTTTTGGAAGAAGTTACTCTTGAGGTAAGAGTTCAGAGGAATATTGTATGGAGAATGGCTGCTGAAGGAAAAGACACAGCTAGATCTTTCACTGAGTTACACAATCTAAGGGGCTTTCCTGAAGTGTGGTGGTTTGAGGGAATCCTTTAAAAGCTCTTTGGCTTTTGTTAATCTTATGCTTGAAGCCTGAGCAATTCTGATGCTATACATTGCTCTCTTAGAATCTTTTACTCCAAAGAACCCCTTCTAATTTGATATGGATAAAGCTAACAATGAAGAGAAATTTTGAGATGGGATAATACTGCTTGGTTTAAAGAAGGAATAGTTGATGGCAACTGCATTCTGTTTTCTGCAGCCCCTAGCAGCTAGGGAAAGAGCATAGCGAAATTGCTGAGTTTAGTGAGTACATAGGAAATGCAAGTCTTAAGCAGAGTATCCCCCCTTAATTTGGGGTAACCTCTCATACTGAGGTATAAAGAAGAATCAATATAAAATGGATAAGATTAGCTATCTACTGAGTAATCTATCCAACAGTTTATAAATACATTGCTCATGAAACTAGATTACAAATCTCAAGGGCCTGGGCAGTATCTCAATGAAGGAAATTATAGCCTCTTAAATATTTTGTCCAGATTAGAGCCACGGAATTTTGAAGTGACCTTATCAGTCTAAGGCTATATCAAGCCACTCTCTTTTACTTATGTGGAAATTGGGGTCCATAAGGATAAAATAACTCTACATAGACAAACAATTGTAGAATTTGGCACCAGAGCCCAGGACTCTGACCTTCCGGTCCAGTATTCTTCCATCATGTCCGCTTGCCTTGCCACGTGTTATACGTGTTGGAAGTTTTGTGGGCAGTAGGCAAGATTGAGACCAATTTGTGAGCAGTATAGAGACCTAACTTAAAATATGGGAAAATGGTTCAAAGCTAGAGTGCTCTGCCCCAAGTACTGCCTCTTTTCTTATTCCACATTCCTTTCTTGCCACTTTTAGTCTTGTACACCTCTAGACTCTTACAAGCAATTAAAGAAAAATGTTTATGTAATTAATTCATGATGTGTGAGGAAATGTACTAACAGAGGAACAGAGTTGTATAGAATCCAAAAAAAGAAAAACCAAGGAGTAACTATTTATTAATTTATCTAGCACAATGCCAAAACAGTGATACAGTAGAACAAGATGAATGTCTAGCTTGCACAATGTATGTAAACTATCCCCTAAAGCTATTTGCCGATTTTTGCCCTTTTCCTGTGTTTAACAAGTAGCACTCTCAATATTTATTCAGCTTCCCAGGAAAAAGCAGCCGAAGATATTTTAGTAACTGGACTAGACTTCACCTTGTAAACTAATAAATTGGCATTTTAATTTCGAAATTAGTCTCTTATAGTTTTTAGTTAACATCAGCCAATCTTCTAAACTCTGAACATCCCTAAATGAACTAATAAAAACTGAGTTAGAGACTCTGGACCTTTGGTGACCCCTGCAATGTATAGAGTCCCCAGGAGGTGCTACCTGAACAGCCATGCAGGGTCTTTCAATTCATGTATCTATTTCCCTCCCCCAGCATGTCTTATCAAAAACACTGAATGCTGGGGCCTCCTCTAACACCATCTTAGAATGTCAAGCTGCAGTTTTTTTTTTTTTCTTTTTGAGACAGAGTCTTGCTCTGTTGCCCAGGCTGGAGTGCAGTGGTGAGATCATTGCTCACTGCAGACTTGATGTCCCAGGCTCAAGTGATCCTCCCACCTCAGCCTCCCGAGTAGCTGGGACAATAGGCATGTACCACCATGCCTAGCTGATGTTTTTGTTATTTTTAGTAGATCCTGGGTCTCGCTATTTTGCCCAGGCTGGTCTTGAACTCCTGGCCTCAAGCGATACTCCTGCCTCAGCCTCCCAAAGTGCTGGGATTACACACCTGAGGCACAGCACCCGGCCTCAAACTGGATTTAAAAGCACATCACAGACAAGTATTTGGAGAGTGCTTTTTTGATGCTGTGTCTTTTGTTCAGTACCATAAGTGGACTCAACCATACAACACATTTCATCCAACCTAACATGTACAGAAAGAAGTCTTCCCTTCAATTCTGGGGCTTTGCACAGCTGGAGAAGCCTTTGGACAGTAAGCGGGAGATGTGGAAGTTCTAGCTTGGAAAGGATCTCTCCAAGCACTCTTAACTCATAACTTTCGTTTCTTTAACTTATCGGCCAGAGAAGGAGGGAAATATTGATGCCCTATTGCTGCTCTGTTTTCTTACAGCCATTTTTGGAAATTTTGTGTCAGAGGACTTCCCAGAGTTTTGTTCCTCTGATCTAGAAAGCCCTAATACCTCTGGGTCTGAGGAATGGTTCTAGCTGTACTTACCTTGTCAGAACCACCTGGGAGGACCAGCACTATTACAGACCAGTAGCCCCGCTCTCCTGAAACGGCTTCTGAGGTCTCAAGGCCTGAATCAAATGACCATTGTACTAGCCTTGTATTGGGGCTCAGAATGTCCGTTGTCAGCTTGTCCTCATATATAAATATAGGTCTCTCTAGATATAAAAAGTGAGAAAGTCTGTAAGTTGCATTTTTTTTCTATACCCCCTTTCATAGGACACACTAATGAGATGCATATCATTAAAGGCCTGATGTTTTGTGGGACGGAGCCTTTTAAACTGGATGTGCCTGGCTTAGTTATGGCAAATATTTACCAAAAAAAAAAAAGAAGGGACATACCATATAAAATTAGAGTTCTGAAAATAGAACTGAGAGAGGGAGAAAGAAAAAAAAAACAGGACAGAAAATACAGGCCAGTCTGTTTGGGGAAAAGGGAAAAAGAGATAAAATGAGAGAAACCTCGGCAGTAAAAACAGCATCTTGGTAAACAGACTATAAAAAAAATTGTGACCTGCTTTCTGGCAGCCCTGGCGGCTGTCGAACGGGTGAAGGTGGCGGAGCTGGCGTCTGTGTGGACACACGGTGCCCGGGGCGCACGGCTCCCCTGGCCGCTCAGGGCGTTAAATTTAGCCACATAATGATGGGCCTGAGGAGCAGCCTCTTGTTGACCACACCATAATTACTGCTTCGCTTTATGAATTTTATTTTGCTTATTCTGTTTCCTCCTTCTTTGGCATGAAGGAGGCCTGGAGTGGGGGGAGTCCCGCCCCCACATCCCTCCCCTTACAGGACAAATTAGTCTTCATAGAAACTTGGGCTCTTGGACCATCAGGATAAAGAGTAAGCTCCCTTGATTAATCAGAGAGGGAGGAAGGTTTGCTGGTCCCCAAGGCTCTTGATTTATCAGAGCAAAGTCATAGGTGGGACTTGCTAGTCCCACTTCTCAGAGCT
This sequence comes from Symphalangus syndactylus, assembly GCF_028878055.3. Classification (NCBI taxonomy): domain Eukaryota; kingdom Metazoa; phylum Chordata; class Mammalia; order Primates; family Hylobatidae; genus Symphalangus; species Symphalangus syndactylus. The sequence goes on along the minus strand of NC_072430.2, from coordinate 123,757,027 downwards.
CTTGGAGAAAATGTCCCAAAGTCTTTCGTCTTAGATTAGATGGCACCCTCATGTGAGTCTGAGAGTTGAGACTCTTATTCTGTTTATACCTCCAAGAACTAGGCTCCCAGATGTTGGATTTTTGGTCTTTGGTTCTAAACTTCCTAGCTAACTCCTTGGAAGTTTAGTTTTGACATTCTGCATCATGTATGGGTGCATTGTTTTACATATTTTAGTCTTGATGATAACTGGATTCTTGAAGCTGAGGATCTAATGCAATCAAGTAAGTCTGTTTAGGTAAAAATAGTTGTTCAGAATATTCTGTTGAAGCCTCAAATATTGTTCTTCTTGGGCACTTGACTAGATGATGATCTTCTTGGATTTAGTTTGGTACAGCATACCATGGCCTTTGTTAGAGTGGTATTCCGAGACTTAATTTTACCTACAACTTTAGGGAAGGGGCCAAAAGCCCTTGCTTTCAGACCAAACCATATGGGGGATAGAAAGTAGGCTATAGGAAGTGCATTAGAAGAGTTGTATGGACTAGGTACTGGGTCATTGGGGGTGAAGTTCTTGAAGGGTGACCTAGGCTGGCAGCTACCTATGGCCCCACAGTGGCCCTCGAACTGAGGAAGTAGTGGAAAAGGAAAAGCAAACAGGGGTTGTGGTCAGGATTCTGGCTGGCCGGTCATTGGCCAGGACTCTCCTATTTGTGTGTCAGGGGTGGTTGGGCTTCTCCTGAGGCCAGGCAAGAACGTGTCAAGGAGAGGCTTCTTGCAGCTCTTGTTTTCCCAAAACAAAGGAAGCTCCTTGCATTGCTGGAAGTCGCGTGCTTGGATGCTGAGTTTGTTATTGCCTGATAACCTGGCCACCAACTCCTGCCCTCCTCTTCACCCCATACAGTCAGTGGCTTGGTGGGAGCAGCTTCCTGTTCCTCATCCGAGGTAGCAGATTCACTCTCTATTGTACCCAGAAGGGGGAAAAAAAGAGAGCTAGCCCCCCTACCACCAGACCTATCCTCTTCCCTTCTGAAAACTTTCTAGAATAGTGCTTTTCAAAGTAATCTGACATCTGGTCTTAAGGTGCCTAACTAGTATGCAGCATGTACCATATGTGACTTACCATACAAGTTCAATAGTACTCAAACTGTTTTATACCCTGTTCATTGAGATGAGTCCTCTGAACACATGTTTTGATGTCCTGGTAATGTCAAGTTGCTTTAAAAGTTTTAAAATGCTTACACTCAATTTCTATACTTATCGCATCATGGGCTGGTTACAAAGAGTTCACAGACCAGCACTAACCAGTTTGCTGATCATACTTTGAATAGCATTGTTCTAGAACCTTAAGACCTGATGAGTTGAGCTATTTCCTAATGGATATAGAGGTCTTGCTCTAAACCTGTTCAGTGGGGATGAGTAGAAAAAGGAATTCTCAGGAAATTTCAGGCAGTAAAAAGCAATCCAATCTCAATTGCCAAGTCATACCAAAGAGCTCTGACACTGAGGTAGAAGATTGGACTAAAGGTTTATTTTCCAGTGCCAAGGTTCTTTGATTCTAAGGTTAAATGGTAATGCCAAGAGATAAAATTAATGACCATGATGATTTTCCTGTATGGGATTGATTCTAAACCTTAAACTGCAGTTTAAGAGGAGATAAGGAAGAAAGAAAAGGAATGAATGTTTTCATAGAGTTCATTTGCTAGTTTATCATTATCATCTAGATATAAGGTCTTTCTTATGAGGCCTTTCAGATTGATCACCTGTTTGGTCAGCATATCTTGGTCTTCTGTTAGGAGGCCACCAAATTGTTTTTAGAGGTTGAGAGATCTTGGATTGAGGAGAAAAGTAAATATTGGCAGAGTTGGTGGAATTTAAGTAAGAGATAAGAAATGGGCCTTGGATTAGAAATGTGGATTACTGGCAGGGTTACTTGACAGCCCTCTTTGGAGGTTGCTGGTGAGGGGATAATATTCAAGAAAAGAGGCTAATATCCCAGGTCAATAGGACAGCTGATTGGAAAGGACTTGCCACATCATAAAAGGTTTTTCTTTGCCAGAGAGAGAGGGAGGAGTAAGGGGACTGACTGAGAGGGAAGACTGTTTGAAAACTAAGCTAAGCACTTAAAGGACTGGAGAGTCCCAAGAGGAAGGGAGTGGGAACCTGCCGGGTTCCATGGAAAGAAAAGAAGTAGGCCACGTCTGAACCTCTGGTTCTTTTCTTTTTGACACCTCCCTAGCCCCAGGGATCTACAATCAGGAAAAGAAACCAAATGGAACCTGCTGATCAATGTAAATCTGGTCATGTATCCCTGCTTAAAACTGTTCAGTGGCTTCCTGCTGTCCTTAGGATAAAGTCCAAACTTCTTAAAAAGATCGTTAATGCCCTTATGATCTGGCCGCTACTTACATCTTCAGCTTCATCTGCTACTCTTCTGCTAGGCCACACTAACCCCCTCCTCCCCAACCCCATCCACACTCTCCACCTTGCTTCTTAGATCTACACTTTTGTCACAGTGAACTGCTATCAGTTGCTAGAGCCCCTTATTCTGTTACCTCTAGTCCTTGGCACATGCCATTCCCTCTGGAAACCCCCTTCCACCTTTTCACTTGGGTAACTCCTGTTCATTGTTTGGATTTCAGTGAATATGTTACTTCCTCTAGGGAATTCTCCCTGGCCCTCTTAGTTCAGTTTACTTGCCCTTCTTACGTGCTATTCTGTTTGCTCTATCGTAGGCCATATCAACACTGTACTATAATTACTGGTTTTTCTGGCTCCTCCTACTAGGTGGTGAGTTCCCCAAGGGCAGGGATATTATGTCTTGTTTAACTTGTCTGATCCATTGTAGACACTCGGTAAATTTTTGTGCTACTATGAATTCTGCAGAGAACTTTTGCCTTTCTGATTTCATTTGATTCGCATAACTGCCTGGTAAAATGAGCAGGCTTCCTTGGGTAAAATTCAACACAAATATATTGATCACCTACTCAGATAAAAAGAAGACCAAATTGACATAATTATTGTTTTGAGGATTTGTTTGTTGTTTTGAAAGCCCACTAGGGCCACTTAAGGATTAGGAGATACGATGGGTTGGCTCAGAGAAATTGAATGGCCTCGAGTTGCACAAGTAATTGGTAGAAAACAGAACCTTGTCCTTTGACTTTCTAGTGCAGAGCTTTTCCCCATTATCCCATGCTATCTTAGAGGCTTTGTTCTAACGAAATATATTTGAAAAGGGAGAAAACTCAGAGAGTAAACAGCATTCCTGTAACTCATCCTAAAATCTGCCCATTGAACCACAGGTTCTGAAATTACAGAAAAATGGCAAAGCCCCAAAGTGGAATATCATTACACAGAAGGTCAAGGAAAAATGTTGGGACCATGAAACATGGAAATGAGCTAAGACACAGTTGGAGGGAATCCTCTATCTTGGAGAAGGATCTAAGAAACAGTGACATTTTCAGCTGCCAAAATGTTTTCCTTGGGGCTACCCTCAGAGCAGAATAGCCAAGTGGGATGAGAGCAGAACTGGGGGGATACTTGCTGGCACTCTTCCAACTCTAGCAATTCCTCAGCCACTGAACAAGTAAAGCAGAGGAGCTAGAACCTTTAGGACTGCTTCTCAACCCTTTTTACCCTTCAGCTGTTGGGGGCTGGGTATCACCCAAATCAGTGGACACCTAGTCTGTAGGCAGGGCTGGCCACAAGGCCAAGTTAAAAATTACTCCTCTGCCCTGCCTTTGGGCAGAGAAGAGCATAGCCTGGGTTCTCTCACCGGCAGGGATCAGTAAATTCTAGCCATACAGGACCCAGACACTCTTTGTCCAGCTCTGTTTTCCCAGTGTCTCCTGGGGAGTGATTCAGGGCCAAGGTGACAGTGGGTTTGGAGCCCAGATGAAAGGATCACAGGGACCACAAGACAAGATCCCTTGTGTGGTGGCCGGCTGGAAAGAGGAGGGAGTGAGTGTGTGTGGAGGTCAGTGACGCAATTGCCCTGGCTCGCAGGGGTGGAGGAGGAGAAGGCTCGTGGTATGTCTCCTTATAAAGAGGCCCTTACCACATGAAGCAGGGGTGAAGGTGATCCCAGTGTGAGTCACCCAAGAAGGGACGCTGTGTGCCCAGAGCCCAGAAGAGAGGACTTGTGGATTTCCCACTCTTTCCTTCTATGATTTTATGCGTAATACGGGTTGCTTTAGTCACTCGAGCTGTGCTGCTTCTCTTTCTGTCCTCTAATCCATTCCTCCCCCTTACTCTGCACTACCTATGATGTGTATGGGTTTTAAAGTCTATCAGTTCTTGATCTCTCTAGGTTTTTTTTTTTTAATTTCCAAAGTTTGGAATCTATTGATTCCAAGAAACCCAAACCATCCTAATTGTGTTTGCCTTTGAGAAGATGGTCAAGTGGCTCTTTGCCAAGCATGGTCGTTCTTAGATTGTGTTTGCTTTCCTCCTTATCTTCAACCAAGGCAGATAGCACATCCTGGACTGGAATCTGAAGGGATTCTAGGGGGCCCCTCAGTTGAAGGCAGCTCAAGTCTGGCCTTTATTGAGGTCTGGGACTGTAGAGAGCTCTGGGGAGTGGCCCTGTAATCAGCCAGCCACCAACCCCACACTGCCTTGTAATAAAGCAGCACTATATTTGTTCTGTTTATAGTCTTCTCTGTAATAATGTCACAGCCCTCACTTCTCTCTCTCTTTGGGGAGATTTTCTGGGTAATAGAAAATTTTAAAATGTTAAAGAGTGTTGTAGACTCCGAAAATGTTTTTATCTAGGATGTGTCAAGTTGGGAAGATGCCCAGGAAATGCAGGCAGCCCGTGGCCTTAAGAAGGAGTGTGCTGTGGTGAGCGTGTTGTATGTGTGTGCACTGTGGCTGTGAGGACCATGTGTAAGGAGGGGCGGTGTGGGAGAAGCTGTGGGTGTGTGTCGTGTGGTTGGACTAGGTGTGGGGTGCACTCCTCTCGTGGTGGTGGTGGTGAGTGGAGAGTGTGGTTGGAGTGGGGGTATGAGAGGTGTGCAGAAGGGGCCAGTGCAGTAATGGAAAACCCTGTTTGGGCAAATTTCAAAACGGTCAGATATGCTGGATGGTGAGAACTCAAATTTAGCTCCAGAATGGAACCTTTTAAAGCTTACATTCCACTCATTCTTTCAACTGATGCCCGCTTTCCTCTGCTTCCCAGCCTTTTCAGGCCTAGGCTCCACAGTTTTGCTGATATCAATTCTTTATTCCTCTTCCCTACTCCTCCCAGTTCCTCACCTCTTTCTTTGTTAACCAGGAAGAAGTCAGAGACAAACTGTTGTAGAGGTAGTGAACAGTAAGGCATGCTGATCTAGGTTGATGACAGCTGGCCTGATGTCCCAGGCTGAAGGCTTTGAGGTTTACCCAGGGTGGCGAATGCTGGGTGCTGCCATTGCTAGGGTTATTGCTAACAATTTCGATTCCTCCTATTTCCTTCTCCCTCTCTCTACCTCTGCCCCCACCGCCCGGATTCTATAAATACTTTATTATATGGCACTAATAAAACTTCAAGTATTTCTTTTTATTAGAGCTACATAATATGGTAATTGTGTGACAGAACACAGCGCCTGAGAGTAGCCCCCACCCTCTTCCTAGGTGTGGCCTCTCACCACCTCAGCTTGGGCTAGGCCTACAGGCCTCTCTGTTCTTCTTGACTGTGGGTGAAGGGGGTCGGATCAGCTTTTCAGGCAGAGCTAAGGGATGAAGGCCTTTGAGTAGGATCAGGCTAGAGGAGTAAAGAGGCACTTTTCTAGTTTTAAATGTAGTCTGTCTTGGTGGATGAGTACAGCAGGAATCTTATTAGCATTAATTCCAGCCACTGCATGGGGTTACTTAACCTGCCTTTCCTTTTAATAGTTCTGTCATGTGACATAGAAGTAGATTTTGAACTTAGACCCAGGGCTAGGAGTACATGGGTTTCTTTGGTTAACTCTGATTCACGGTACTTTTTGTTTTGTTGTTTTTGTTTGTTTTTAATAATGATCATCATTCTTTTTTTTTTTTTTTTTTGAGACAGAGTCTCGCTGTCGCCCAGGCTGGAGTGCAGTGGCACGATCTCGGCTTACTGCAGGCTCCGTCCCCCGGGGTTCATGCCATTCTCCTGCCTCAGCCTCCCGAGTAGCTGGGACTGCAGGCGCCCGCCACCTCGCTCGGCTAATTTTTTGTATTTTTAGTAGAGACGGAGTTTCACTGTGTTAGCCAGGATGGTCTCGATCTCCTGACCTCGTGATCCGCCCGCCTCTGCCTCCCAAAGTGCTGGGATTACAGGCGTGAGCCACCGCGCCCGGCCGATGATCATCATTCTTTCTGATATTTCCTGGGTTGAGGATCTGTAGGTGCAAAAAGAATCTGACTCCTTCTGTCTCTCACTGCATCAATCCTAGAATAGCTTTCCGCTTAAGTCTCAGTCATTGTTCTCTGTGTCCACTAGTCTCATGGGAGGGTATGGGGCTGGAAACTCCAGTCTATAGAACTTTACTTACTGTTAATGCGTGATCTACAAAATATGTCTTTGTTGCCTAATTGAGCCTTATAATTTGATTCTGGTTTTTGTCCTATGTGATCTGACTGTCAACCTTTCCTACCCCTCTACTGTAGCTATTGAACTAGGTCAGTGTATCCCTACCAGTGTTTTTCTGAATTGAGTATGATTTAGCCTCTACATCCAAACTTCTGCAAAGCTTGAGAATTGGGGATTCCTGCCTGGGTAGCTACTAACAGAGCCCCCCAGTGCCAGGGACGTAGGACACAATGTTTAGTTCTTTCTTAACTGCCTGTGTGCCCAGTGTTTGCATAGGGGCCAAGCTCAAAACTGGCCTCCACTATCCACTCTTTACTCCCCATGGGGATGTATAGGCATATGCGCTTTCTACTTTTTGGGCCTAGCCAAGGTTAATATTAGACCTTCTAGCTGGGCTGCTGTTCCCGAAAGCCACAGGGTGTTGTTAATATTCATGTGACCGCAGAGGCTCATCAATATTCATGAGGTATCTGCAGTCTTCCTTCAGGCCCTTAGTTTGGAGAAAACAGGAATGATTAGAGTTTCTAGAACTTAAAACTAACCCTATTTCCTGGAGTCTATTGAGGAGGAGGCAAATCTTAAGAGTAAATGTCTGGGCCAGGAGAAAAAGCATTTTTCATGCCAATATCCTAAACTGGTCTGACAACTTAGTGGAGTTGTGCTGAATGGCTGTTATTAATGTTATCATCCTTATCCAGCATTTATTGAATACCACTGGGTTTAGGTTCTTGTACCAGTACTATGGGGGATAGGAAACTAGCATATTTAAGTACTTACTGTGCCAAGGGTACAGAGATAACTAACATGATTCCTGCCCCCAAGAAGCATATGGCTCAGAAAAGGAGATAGATAGGTGTACACACACTTATCTTACCAAAGTAAGAGTGCTGTAATAAAGACAAACATGAAGTACTCAGTGAGGACAGATGAGGAAGTCATTCCCTGGTGGGGAAATTAGTGAAAGATTCCCAGGGAGCTCTTGAAAGGTGCGTGGATCTAAAGAAAGTAAAGTAAAATTTTTGTGACTTCTTGAATAACCCTCCACAAGGCTGTAAATACCCTCTTGGGCTCCCTACTTACCAGCCGTGGCTGCTGCTCCTGCTGTCAGATGGTTCCCCTGTGGTCTAGTCTCTTGTTGAATAGAACTTCTTGCTTATAAAGTGGTCTTCTACTCCTTAGGTGGGAGATGTTGCCCCACCTTTTTTCTTGAAAGATTTAACTAGTAAGAGCTCCCAATTGCGATATAGTTCTTGGTGTATTTTGAGTATTTAAAAAGATGAATATAATTCCAGACTATAATTAAAAGAATAGCATGAAAACCCCAAGCCACCCTACTATTGTATTTAGCATTAGTTGAGCTCTTCATGTTTTTAAACAATTTTCATTAATTTAATTTTTTTTTTTTTTTTTTTTTTTAAGATAGGGTCTATTGCCCAGGCTGGAGTGCGGTGGCGCAATCAGGGCTCACTGCAGCCTCGACCTCCCAGGCTCAACTGATCCTTCCACCTCAGCCTCTCAAGTAGCTAGGAGCATAGGCACATGCCACCATGTCCAGCTGATTTTTTGTATTCTTAGTAGAGATGGGGTTTCACCATGTTGCCCAGGCTGGTCTCAAACTCCTGGACTTAAACGATCCACCTGCCTCGGCCTTCCAAAGTGCCAGGATTACAGGTATGAGACACTGTGCCCAGCTGCTCTTGAGGTTTTGATGTCACATGTGAAAGATGCATGGGGGCCTTAATGCCCATAGAAAAAATCAGAACAATAATAAAAGAGGTGGACATAGAATAAGTAAGAAAAATCCAAGGACAATGGAATTATTTAATTCAGAGAGTAGATTGAATGGTAGTTCATTCTTTTAAATATGGAAAATTAACACATGTACGATAGTAAATAGCTTTCCTGCATTTCGCTCAAGATAGTACAAGAAGGGATAAACTTGAATTATAAGGATGTAGTTGAAGTAGAGAGAATTTTTACCTGACTAGATTATGTTACTAGGGAAGCTTTGGGAACTCCTTTCCTAGATTTCTTTTTTTTTTTTTTTTTTGAGACGGAGTTTTGCTCTTGTTGCCCAGGCTGGAGTGCAATGGCGCATTCTTGGCTCACTGCAACCTCAGCCTCCCGGGTTCAAGCGATTCTGGTGCCTTAGCCTCCCACGTAGCTGGGAGTATAGGCATGCGCCACCATGCCTGGCTAATTTTGTATTTTTAGTAGAGATGAGGTTTCACCATGTTGGTCAGGCTGGTCTCGAACTCCTGACCTCAAGTGATCCACCCGCCTCAACCTCCCAAAGTGCTGGGATTACAGGCATGAGCCACTGTGCCTGGGCTGTTTCCTTAAGATTCTTTACGTAATGATCGGTATAGTAGAGTCCTGCTTGGAACAATTAGAGGACGAGGTTAGGAGAGGACATGGCTAGCCTTAAGATTTGGTAGCTCTCTATTCCCCTAGATTTATTGGCTCATACTAGGGCCGATCAGAGACTTTTCTCTCTTCTACAAATGGCAGTATACTTGATGGAGCCCCACATATTTCCCAAATTACATGTGGGGGAAATACTTGCATATAATTTAAGCTAGCAATCCTAGGTATTGAATAAATATCGCCTCTTCTTCATTCTTTCTACAAAGACCTGTAAATCTTGAGGTCTGAGGAAGCTGACCTTGGACACTGGCATGCAGTTCCTAGAGTTAGGTCCAGGAATGGGGTTTAGGGAAAAAACATAGCCAGAAAGAATACTATTAACACTTTTTTATATACTCATTCATTGCCCCCTACTCTGATTCCTTCTTCTTACATTTCTTCATTTTGCCTTTTTCCAAAGCCTGTTTATATTTTTGTCTTGATCTTTGCTATTCACATAGATTTTCTTTAAGATGAATGAGAAATTGCTACACTACCTTATTGAGTCAGATAAATGATCCTAGAATGTAGCCTTTCTGAGAGTATGGACCTTGTGTGACTCACTCACCACTGTACCTCCAGTTTGTGGCTGGCATATAATAGGGACTGTAGAAATTGTTAAATGAATGAAAAAGTATCTTTGTGAGATGAAGTGACTGCTCAATGAACTTACTATGTATTAGAATGTTTGCCCAGAGTGAAGACCATAGGAATGGTACAGCAGCATAATATATCTAAGTCATTGCTTTTTGGGTGATACTGCATTCATTAATGTTTGATGACAAACACTAGATCATGTCCTCTCGGTGCTAAATTAGAATTTCTGCCCCAAACCAAGAAAACCAAAACAGCGTGATATAGTAATTTCAAAATATGTGGACTCTATTAAAGTAGAGAAAGGGTTTGTTGAGTATTTGTCTTTCTCAAATCGGCCAGACTCTTGGAGAAGGAACTTCACAAAGAGCTGTAGGACTGGATATAAAAATCCTATGAGAATGTTCTGTCTAGTTAGGGTCCAAAGAAACAGGAGAAGATTGGAGCACTGGATTTCTTCAGTATGTTCCACAGGAATACTCTCTTTAATAGAAATTATGGTTTCTGTTCTCTTGGATTAAATTCCTTTAGGATTTATGGTGAATTAAGGAAGGTAGCTTGAGGTCCACTCAATTCAAAAATTTATTCTACTCAGTTGTCATGAAAGGACAGCAGGTGGCGCCAAAACATTGTCCTACTTGTGCTGGGCCAGGGGCAGGGTGGCGGGGAGGACTCAAGTTTGTGAGGGGGAGGGATTCTCTTCTGAAATAGGGATGGGGGAGTGGGGGATTGGTTACCCTGGCTGTTGCTCAGGTAAGAAATTCTTGTGGGCTTAATGTCTTCTAGCTCCCCATCACTGGAATCTCTACCCTTAATGTCTTGATTTGACAGGAAGGTTGATGGGGAGAGGGGGATCCCAGCAAACCAGAGTGGAAGACAGTTCACTTTCTGTCCCTGGCAAGACTCCTTTAGGGCCAATTCCACAAGATGCCATAGTTTCTACACTATTGTCTCATTCTGTAAGCCTCTTTTTCTTTTCTGTGAATTTATTTCTGTCTTTTGACAGATTTCCGTCTTGAAATACTTTTCTTGCTTCGGGACACTTCTTTACAGATAGGTTTCTTTTTTTCATTTGCCCCCAACTCTTATTTCTCGGGGAGACTGGGAGTGGGGTTAAGGGAGTGAGGTATGGAAAACATTGGCTCCCCGACTAATTTAAACTGCAGGTACTGGTTGGGATGCAGAGGAAGACAGGGAAAGTGGTTTGTTAGAGGCTTGTTGGTCCTGAGAAGGAAGCAGAGCACTGTCAAGACTGTGGGACACCAAAGCAGATGGTTCAAGTCCCCTCAGGATCTGCTGAAACTCAGAGTCTGCCCTTTAGCATCTATCTGTGTGCTGGAGCGGGCCCCAGCTCCCACCAGCCGCCATTGATTCCCACAGCTCAGTCGTTAGCTCTCTTCCAGCATTGTCTCTGACGCCCCTAATTTCCCCACTCCCTTCGTAAGCCCGCCGGGCTGTCTCCAGCCTTCATTCCTTCAGCTTGTTCCTTGGGCCTCCCCCTTCCCTGGGGCGGGTTTAAGGGCTGGGCGGAGCTGTCCGCCTGAATCCCCTGTGGCCCCTTTGGTTCCTGGTTCTATATATATCCCTGTCCTTCTCTGCACAGGGTTTGATACGGCTTTATGGGCATTTCCATCCGCTTTACAGACACAGCCATCACAGAGGCGTGTTTCACCCGAGAAACCTCAGCGGAGCCTGGCCTGTAGCGGACTCAGTCTGGCCCCCTGAATCAAGGCTCTCTTCTCTTCCTGCCCTCCCCGTCCCTCCCCCTCCATCTTCCCACTGCCTACCCCCAAGTGAATAACGGAGCTCTGGGGAGCACTCAGTCTCCTTGGCAGAGCATTTTGGACCCCCAGAGACTGGAGAATTCCTTAGTGTCCATTCTCCACCATGTTAGTTCGGGAAGGTATGAACCCTCACTTCTGGCTTAGGGTCTGTTGTAATAGGGCAGTCCAACATTTCGTGAAAAGAATGAAATCCACTGGGTGCTGGCAGGTTCTCTTGAGGCGTCTGAAGAGAAAGAATAAGAGCCTTTATAAACTGAGGCTGAAGAAGCCAATGGGGGCCTAGTGAGAAGGGCCAGGAGCAGAGCTAGGTTATGTGAGTTCAAAGTCATGAAGGGGCAGGGGTCCTCATGGCAGTGGGTAGGAAAGAATACTCCCCTAGGAAATTACCTTTGGCTCTTTCCCTGGCCAGGAAATCAAACAGTGGAATCTGGTGTAGAAAGGGAACTGCATAGAATAAAGGGGAAACCTATTAAAAAGGCCATATTTGCATGGAGAAGGAATTACCTCACCCGCATTTGAGGATGTCTAACATCCCAAATAACAATAATAGCTACAACTTTTTGTATCTATTGTATGCCAGTCATCCTGGCTATAAATCTTATTGTTAATCTTCACAACCTTTTTACAAGTTGGTATTTTTCTATGATACAGAGTAAAACTGAGATTCAGAAAATATGAGTTGTCCAAAGTCACACAGCTAATAAATAAGTGATGAAGCCAGGTTTCAGACCCAGTCAGCTGAATTGAAAGCCTATGCTCTTTCCACTACACCATGTCACCTCCCTTTGGAGCCCATAAGAAGGCGACAGAGCTGATTCTGATTTCGTGGTTTGAAAAATGTTTAGTCTCTGTTATTTAAAATTTCACATTTCCACATGGTTCTCTGAACCTGACACCTGTGTTTACTTGTGATTTTCCCCAACATTCTGGCTGATTCTCTGAGCCTGGGAACTCCCAGGGCACCAGGATACTTGGCTGTGCCCCATGAAGGATTGGCATCTGTGTGTGCATCTCTTTGTTACTGACCAGGTGAGTCCAGGCAAGAAGGTAGCTCACTGTTGCCTAGAGGCCTTCATCCCTCGCTTAGAGACATCAGTCTATTTGTGACTCTGCTGTCCAGAGTAGCCTGGCTAGGTATTTTCTTTCTCCTGCGATGTTTACTGTTCTTTCGTGGGATTTCAGATTTCCATGATGGTGGAAGGCTTGTAAAATGAAGGGGTGGAGAAGGGTTACCGTGGCAGGAGCCCGGGCCAGGCCAGGTCGAGCCAGTAGCACAGACAGCTTTTATAATGGTCTGCAGGGCTGGGAGGCTTGTAAAGGCGATGCAGGCAGATAGGGGGATAAATCATGCAAGCAGTGGGCAGGGTGGTGAAGCCGAGGTTAGGAATTAACTTTGTGTTGGATGGAGCCCAGGTTGTGGGATGGGAAGAGAGGCCTCTCCTCTTTTCCTCTCCTCTCAGCTCTGTTCTTTGCCTCTCCTTTCTGTTGGCTCTATTCACTGCAGGCTGTGACATGTTTGCCCTAGCCCTTCCTGTCCCTCCTCCAAGTTGCCTGAACTAAATCAACAAAGGAGAGGGTACCCCAGAGCAAGGGGAAGAAAGTATTCCATGCCTCTCCCAGTCAAACTGGTTTGTTTATTGCAAATGTGGAATGGAACCAGCTGATCCTTTCCTTCCTATAGCCATATACAAGGGTGCCCATCCCCAGTTTCTTTCTGCTTGTTCTCATGTATTATGGCCTTTACACAGAAAATGGACCTGAATCCTTTGGGATCATAAAGAAAGCAGAAAGGCTGGGTATGGTAGCTTACACCTATATTCCCAGTACTTTGGGAGGCCAAGGCAGGCTGATCGCTTGAGTCCAGGAGTTCAAGACAGCCTGGGCAACATGGTGAAACCCCATCTCTACAAAAAAAGACAAAAATTAGCCAGGTGTGGTGGTGCATGCCTGTAGTCCCAGCTACTGAGGAGGCTGAGGTGGAAGGATTGCTTGAGCCTGGGAGGTCAAGGCTGCTATGAGCTGTGTTCACACCACTGCACTCCAGCCTGGGCTACAGAGTGAGACCTGTTTCAAAAAGAAAAAAAAAAATCCTAAGAGATATATCCACCAATTGCAATGTATAAACCTTACTTGGATCTTTTTTATTTTTAATTAAAAAAAGAAAAAAGAAATCAAGAAATGCTCTTTCAGCTGTTCTCAGATTCTCAGTTTTGATGCAGTGTCTCAGCCTGCCTGAGCCAGGGTATAGGCCTTGACTGGCTTGTTTTGAGGGCAGAGGCAAATCCAATCACTTCATTCAGGAATTATATATTTTTGATGTTGTTATTTGAGATGGAGTCTTGCTCTGTTGCCAGGCTGGAGTGCAGTGGTGTGATCTGGGCTCCCTGCAACCTCTGCCTCCCAGGTTCAAGTGATTCTCCTGCCTCAGCCCCCTGAGTAGCTGGGACTACAGGCACGCGCCCCCACGCCCAGCGAATTTTCGTATTTTTAGTAGAGGCAGAGTTTCACCATGTTGGCCAGGATGGTCTCGATCTCTCGACCTCGTGATCTGCCCGCCTCGACGTCCCAAATTGCTAGGATTACAGGTGTGAGCCACCAGGCCAGGCCAGGAATTATATTTGATGTGATAACATCTTTTTCTTATGGGGTCTCTGTGTGTCATAATTGCAAACGAGTAGGGAGCTGGGGAAAATGCAGAGACAGCCCACATGAGTTGTCGGAGTGGACTTTGTGTATGAAAAGAAGTTGAGGTTGAATTTTCTCTGAAGACTTGTGCATGTGTATACAGTGGCTGAGTATTAAGAGGTGGATGCCTATTGCAGGGACAGTGTTTATAAGCCTCTTTAGGTCAGAGTTGTATCTGTTGTGATCTTTGTTTCTCCTTCTAGCCCTTTGTGTAATGCTTTGCAGATTGTGGCTGATCAATACATATTTTTGACTATTTGCTCAGGCTCTTGACTTGCATGATCAGTCAGCCCCCAGGCTCTCTTCTTCTGTTCCTCCCTTCCCCTCTACCATCTCTCACCATAAATTATCCCTCTAATCATCATAGCTTTCAAGTGGATGGCTCAGCCCAAACTAAAGTCATTGACTGCATTTCTTCCTTCCTAGATCTGTAATAGCATGGCCATTTTTCTTTCTAATTAGGCCCTAATTGAAAACTGGTTACATTTGGACTTTTCTTCTTCTTTTTTGCGTTTTAGTTCCACTGGTGGAAAAACATTAAGCTGAGGTTTGGGTTTTTCCTCCCCCTACCCCCTTTCTTCTTCTTCTTTTTTTTAAAATATGGTGGGATTCTTTTGGAAAAGCTGTCCTCAGTCTGTTGGAGCCCCACTCACAAACCCCAACCTCCTAGAAGACCGGGCCTTTTCAAGTGGTTTGCATTGAACACGTCGGAGGCCCCCAGTGCCTGTGACAGTTTCTGTTAATTATAGAGGCTCTTTCCCCCTCTCACATTAGTCAAAGGAGTTTTGTGTGTTTTAACAGCGTTTTCCCTTGGCTTGAATAAGACTCTGTTCAGACATTTCCTAGGCCTGGTAAGTCGGCAGCACTCACTGGTACCCGGTAGCAGTGTTTCCTTATTTGCCTCTCTAGGGGCTTCAGAGACTACAGTAGAGGGATGCTTCCTAGCATGCTTGAAATTTAGTTGTTTCTGGATTACAGTTATAGTTATAAAATCAGAAACTTCTGCCATGTCTGGGCCCCAGTTAACAGAATTAGATGGGCACTGGTGTATGGAGATGTTCTCCAGGTCTGTGGGTCACTTCGTGCTTGCAATCTGCTCCCAGCCTTACCCAGTTTCTGTGTAAGAGTCCCCTTCTTGTCCTTCTTGTTGGGCTGCATCAGAGCATTTTCCTGGGATCTTGGCTTCCATTTTCTATTTCTTAGGCCCATGTAAGCATTACCTCTTGTAGGCCTGTGGAGTACTTATGCTGCTGTCATCTTCAATATTGGAGTGCCCTTCTGTCTGGAAGCCCCCGAGAATATTTTGCTTGCTTAGGCCAAGACATTCTAAAAGGAATCAGTCCAGGCACATGATCTGCTTAGGGACTTCTCTGAGACTGATATACCAGCTTGGCTAGGAGAGAGTACGAGATCACTGAAACAAACAATATTCAACTAGAAATCCTATGTGGGGTTGCATTTTGCTGAATCGAGTTGAATGTAGGCAGCCTGAATTTAGTCTGGGAGGCAATCAGCAGGGTCTCACAGATGGAGCTATGGGTGGAGAGTCAGGAGACCCCTTCATAAACAAAGTATCCTTGGACATGCCACTTCTAATTGCTGGATGACAATTGTTTGTCCCCTTGTGGGCTGGTGTGTGTGTGTTTTCGGAGATTTCCTTAACATGCTCAAAGCCGTGAACTTCTCCCTGAGAATATTTTGCTTTGAAAGATGCTTGTTTTCAGCCCCTGCCCCACTTTCCTAGCCTAGAAACCTCCCTGTCTAAGGCATTGGTTTTGTTTGGATGAGAATATTGTGGGAGGAGGATCCTAAAGAATGATAGACTGAGTTCTGTTTCGGGCTTCTCCTGTGAGCATTGTTGCTGAGAATGAGAGGGATGAACTTTTTTTGGAGTATTAAATGGATGATGGTCATCATTATGATAACTCTCCCTTTTCTAGAAAGGTATTCCAAGTATGGAATACCTTGGAAATGATAGCAATTCTGTCTGTAGCTTAATAGGTTTGCCAAGGATCTTAGGCTCATGCAGGTAAGGCCAGCTAACTCCACTTCTCTATAGTTTATAGAAGGTGACACTAAGACATGGAGGGGGAGAAAAATGAGAGTGGACTGAGGAAAGGGCTCTTTTCTATGTCAGAACAAAAGCCTTGGAGTCTCTGAGTGGCTAAACTTGGAGGCTTGTCACTTATCTGGAGCCTCTGAAGAAGGACAAAGCCAGAGAAAGAGGGTTATAGAGATAAATAATGATTACATTTTAAGCTAAGTTCTTGATGGTAAAAATGTCAGATTACAAAAAAATATATATTGAATCAGAATTCAAGGAAGCTGGTCCCTACCTGGAGGATAGTTTCTCCATTTTTCTCCCTTTTTCTATTCCTGTCCATCTCTCCCTCCTCAATTTGTTTTGAGTTTGTGCTTCAGCAAGTATTTGGTGCACCAAATGCAAATCATCTTGCCCTGTGACCACAGAGACTGCAGCGTTGGAAATTCTTCCTGAATTGCTGACCTGGTTCTGCTGTACATTGTTTATATTTTATGACACACGTTTAACAATATAAACTGTAATATATTAAGGTAAAACATTGAACAAGTGAAGCAGAGTCGAAAGATGCTGGTGACACATGTTTGGTTAGCACTGAGGAGGTAAAGTACTTTGACTTAGTCGTTGCCTTTTTCATATGCCGTGATAGTTGCCTGCCTACCCCATGATTTTAAGATGTATAGCATAAACAACATACCACATAAAGGCATAAGAGCTTTCTGTAAATCTGGGCAACTAATTTCAGCAAAATCTTTTCATGTGTTTTTATTGGAAATACTTTCAGAATTGTGATTCTTGGTGGCACAGTGCGTGTGTGTGTGTGTGTGTGCACGTGTCATGTCCTATCATATGGAGATGGATCTGGTCTTTTTCTGCTTACTCTTATTGTGAAAGTCATGAGTGTAAAGGAGGGCATGAAAGAGGGTGAAGTTTCAGGGGTTTGGAACAGAACTAAGTTGCCCAGCATCTGTGATGTTTGTTCCTGAAAAACTTCAGGTTGCTAGAGATCAGCTTTCAGGGAAGTAGTATTGATGAATCCTTTCTCCTCCTTCATATCTGGACCTTTTGCAATCTGAGTATGACTTTTGGGGCCTGTTTCAGCAGGTTGGCCTCCCTGTTATCCTGCAACAAGAGAAGGGTCTAGGTGTGTGCCCCTAGGAGACTTTTACAAGTTCAAGGCAAGGTCAAGCTCTCCTTTCTAGCCCTTGACTTTGTTCCTGGAGAGACTGCAGTTTGTTGGCCAGTTTAGAGTGTAAAAGGCACAGTTAGCTGGAATAGAATTAATAATAATGATGATTTATATATGTGTGATATTTATGGTTGGTCCTAGTCTTTGTGAATTAGGACAATATTTTTGTATTATTATCCCTATTTTATAGATGAGGAAACTGGGGGTCCTTGAGTTTCCCAAGGTAACATAGCAAGTAAGCAACAGAGCCAAAACTCAAACCAGGTCAGTTTAAATTGTTCCATTAGGTTACTTAAATTGGTCACCTGGTCTTCTACCTTATGACTCTTGCTTTGACCAAGGGCCAGGGTTCAAAAGGATAAGCTCCCCAGTGCTTTCACCATTTAGTTACAATCTCTGTTATATTTCTCATTCTTTTTAGCAATTTTTCCTTGCTGAAGCTTTCCTTTTCCACTCTATTCCTATTTCTTTGACCCCCACTTTCAGAGACTGCCTTATTTGCTTTCCTAGAAATTCCCCTTTTAAGGCTTTTGGGAACTTTGACCTACCAGTAGTAACTACATTTAAGAGAGTGTTTAAAATGTCTCCTGCCCCTCTCATTCATCCCCCCACCCCTAAAGCGTGGCCTCGCCCCATCCTGCCATGATGCTGGCCAAGCGCGTGGGGCAGCTGTGGTCAGTCCCATTTATAAAGCTGGTAAATATGGGACCGGTTTCTGTCCCCTCCAAAGGTCAATATTTGTACAGAGTTTAATTTTAACTTAACAAGCAGTTGTTTTCTGCAGCTGCCCTGGTGTGTTGTGTTGTGTGTGCTTTCCTTTCCCCTTCCTTCCCACTGACTGTATGTGTGTCTCTCTCTCTGTGTGTGTGTATGTGTGTGTGTGTGTGCGTGTGTGTGTATTCACACTGTAGACTTAATTCTGGTCTTCAGAACCTGCAGCCCACTGGCTTGGCCACACTGTCTCATGAAAGACATTTGGGGCTGAAGGGATCTAGATAAGGGGAGTGGGCCAAGCGTGTGGGATAACTAGATTTTTTCTAGGGGTCAGGGGACAGAGAAGGCTGTTTATTAGTATTCTGTAATGCTAATGTCATCACCATATCTTTCCCTTGTAGGAGAGTTTCTAGAATGTAGGATTTGAGGACTGGTCCCCTCTTTTAAAAGCTGTACCATCCACCTACTTTGCTTTTTAAGGAGTGTTAACCCCTTATCCAAGAAACCTGGGTTCTAATTTTGTCAGCTGCCTTTTGAGTAAATGAGGAGAATGGGTGAGATAAATCTGGCTTCCACCTTTTAGTAGTCTATGCTTTTATGAATAATAGAGCGTTGGTCTGGGTATCAAGAGTAAATTCTATTCCAGTTCTAAAATCATCTTTAAAATGACTTTCTCCCCTCTGGTCCTTAGTTAAGGAATATGACCTTTGTTCCTTACAAGGATTTTGTGAGGATGGGTGATGTTTTATTTAAAGGAACTTTGAGCTGTTTCAGTAAGGAGAAATACTTTAACACTAAGCTCATCTTATCTGCCCATGTCCCTTTTCACCAAGCTATTTAAGTTCTTTCTGCTTGGGAGCATGTTCCTGGCTTGGACAGTTCAGTCCAACATGCAGTCAGCCCAGACTCTTCAGAGCCAAAGGATCTGAAATGGAGGAGGAGCGCTGTGATGAACAGTAGCATATGGACTCCATCCACGGTGGCCGCCTCCTTCTTGTTCCTTGAACATCTGAGACCAGTGCCCCACCTCAGGACCTTCTCACTTGCCGTTCCCTCTGCTAAGAATGGTCTTTCCCAGATATCTGCATGATTCATTCCTTCACTTCCTTCAGGTCTTTTTTCAAGTGATACCTTCTAATTGAGGACTTCCCGGCCACCCCATCTAAAATTTCAGCCCCACCTCCACCCCCACCCCACCAGCACTTTCTGTCTCTGTCTCTGCTGTATGGAGAAAACCATAGCACTTACCATAACCCAATATACCACAAATTTCTTTTTTTTTTTGGCAGCATCTCGCTCTGTTGCCCAGACTGGAGTGCAATGGTGCAAACACAGCTCACTGCAGCCTCAACCTCCTGGGGTTCAAGCGATCCTCTCACCTTAGCCTCCCGAGTAGTTGGGACTACAGGTGCACCCTACCACACCTGGCTAATTTTTATATGTATTTTTTTGTAGAGACGGGATTTTTCCATGTTACGCAGGCTGGTTTCGAACTCCTGGGCTCAAGCAGTCCTCTTGCCTTGGCATCCCAAAGTGCTGGGATTACAGGGTGCAGTGGGCATCCCCTAGATTCTGCTTTTCAATTACGTTGATTTTACCCCCTGTGAAGACATGGATTCTCAATGAGGGCAGGGATTTTTGTCTGTGTGTTCATTGCTGTCTCTCCAGTGTCAATAGAACAATGCTTGGCACATGTAAGCTCTCAAAATGTATTTGTTGAATACATGGAAGGAAGGAAGGGAGGGAAGGAAAAGTAGGCTCTTTAAGCTCATGATTCTTCATAGGGGGTACATACCCAATCGGGGAGATGGTTAGAATTATTTGGAAGCCTTTTCAAACTAATTCATACCCTTACCAAAAAATTTTTGATATGCACATATCAAAAAACTATCCACCCCAAGATAGCTAAGGATTATTGCATAATATACTGTCCTTACTGATGAAAATCTGTGGTATACCTTTTATGTGTTAGGTGGAAAAAGAGAACCACTATCTTAGGCAGTCTTACAGGGCCTGTTTCCTCCTGGCCTGTGAATTGCAGGCAGTCCTGAGGGCTAGGAGGAAATTTGATGTTTTTCTGTCCTTTCTCACCTTTCCCTACCTCACATATACTCCCAATCCACGCCTCCTTGCCCCTCCCCTAAACTTTATTCTCTGCCAGACACCAGCCCGCCTCCAGCACGCAGAGTCTGCCTACATTGTGAATGGTTGTAGTTGGGACACAGAGAGCCCTTGATGCAGCAAGCACTTCTTGTGACATCAGCTCTGTGGCTTTAGGGGGAAGGCTGTGGCTTCGGGTCCCCAAGGGAGGGGGCTGTTTTTCTCTTCTTGATCCTTCACGTTGGTGCCCGTCTGACTTATAAACTTTAATGGCCAGTTTTAAAGGTTACTGCCATGGGGCACCTTTGTTGCCAGTTTTAGTTTTTTAATTTGGAAACTTTTTTTTTTTTTATCCTTTGTGGTCTTGGGAGGAAAGATTTGGGACCATTTGGGGCTGGGAATTGGTATTTGTGGGTGATGATGAGATAGCACAGCAGCATTCTGGTTCTGGCTCCAATAACCAGAATCCCTGGCATATTATCCAGTTGCCCAAATGAACCCCAAAATGAGAAGGAAAAGACTGGCATTGGAATGTGTAGTCTTAGGCAGCATCAGTCAAGGATATAGAGGGTTGGGAGCTTGTTGTTCTGTCTGAGAATGGTAACCATAGTTTAGGTGCTGGGGCACTAGAAAAAGAAAGAGACATCTCACTCTTACTGTAAGTCTCTTAACTCTTCTTTCATCTCTAGTCCCAGTCCTTTGTTCTGAATATAGATGTCATTGACAGTGGTTAAGTTTAATTGGGATGGGAGCAAGGGTTCAGATGTAGAATTCACAGGGGAAGGTGGCCCATGGTGGTTTCCCCACTGTAGCACAGGTACAGAACTAACAGAGTAAGCTTCACTGAGTCTTTTTGCCATTAACTCTTATATCTTATAAAAACCTTTTTTTTTTCCACCCAGGATAACTTCACGAAGCCTCACATGCCAAAAAAGGGTCATTGCCTGTCTCAGTAATCTGTATCTCTAGGGGGAAAACAGTATTATAGAATAATACTCAAATAATAGCATCTTGGAATCAGAAGGGATTATTTATAGCACTCTTATAAAACTATCTTATTCAGGTCCTCTGTCTGAAACTAAGAATATGTGGGATTTAAAATGTATTTGGTAAGTGCTAGAAAAGAATTTTTATAAGTTTAGTTCTGAGCGTGCCTCCTGCCTGGGTACTTTTTTTGTGGGTGACTAGAGTAGTAACACAAATAAATGGACAGATAATCTAACAAATAGACCCCAGGAAAAGGCAAACACATGAATCCAAGGGTGCTTAGATGCTTGCTCAAAGACATATGCTCTTTACTTAACCGTTGGCTGGTGTCCTTGATAACCAAAACCTGTCTCTCGCTCTCTAGCATTTGGATGGGTTAGACTGAACTCAGGATTCAACTCTGGATGAACTTAAAGAATTCAGGAAAGGAGGCTGCTGTGGAAGGAGGGACACTCAGCTCTTCAAGATGTGTGGAACGAGGGCAGAGCCTTCTGACAGTTTTGATACTGTTCACAAGGCATATAATACGGGGTCTTGGATTCAGATCTCACTCCTGGCTGTTCTTCCTGGGCTGGACAAAGCTAGATTTTCTTCTTGTTCCCTGTATTACAGGGCAGGGGAGGAGGTGTGGGGGTTGGCTCAGGGCTGGGCCACAATTAGTGACCTGGAAGCTGGGCTGGGCACCCAGAAGCTATAAATAGCAGTCATGGCGCAGTTGCTGAGCGGACTCGAAGCCCAGCCAGACTAGCCGCGTTTCAAGTGGTCTGGGTGGGATTTTTTTTTTCTCTGTTAACCATTTGTACATCTGGTTTCCTCATTGTTGGTGGGGCAAGAGAGGAGGGTGGGGCTATAAGCAGAACAAGAAGTTTGTATGTGGAGTAACTTCTTGGTTAGTTTTGCCATATGTATATCTTGGAGCTTCTAGGGCCCTTAGAACCAGTACAGACTCTGGGAGTGAGAATTGTGGCCCTTAGAGGGAGATTAGGCCCCAGAGCAGGGCATGTGGTATGGGAAATACATAAGTCCTGCGGGGCACCTGCCACTAATTTAAGGTATGGTGGATGTTCCTGAAGAGAGAGAGAGAAGTGGGGTCCATATGGAGCAACTAAGATTATTTGGGAGCAGCCTGGGGCTTCTTATTTCTCCTTACTCTATGAAACAGTTCCTCTGTCCCCACGATGCCAGTCTGCGTACTTTCTTCCTGATAGACATTGCTGTTTCTTGCTTCTCTGCGTTTGTTCCTGTCATCTGCCCTGGATTTTGAATTCAGAATGCTTTGATTTGAATTCCAGTTCTTCCACTTTTTTGATTTGTCACCTGGGCATATTATTATGCTCCCTGGGCTTCATCTGTCAGGCGAGCAATTTTGATCAGATATACCCTGAGGTTCCTTCTAGCTTTTGTAAACCATAAATTGGTTTCAATCAATCGATTTCTATTTTTCTTCTTTAGGAAGAAAATTTCACTTCTGCTGGGAAGCCCTCCCTGAATGATCAGTTCAGTTATCTTCCCCTGATTTGACAGATCATTAGCAGTTATATAGCTCATTTATCCTCCTTTCTCTTGCATATATCATATGTTTCTTTGCAGTTATTTTCTTGCTGTTTTCACATACTTACCTTTTTTCTCTTCAAGTAGATTAGAAGCTTGTTGAAGCAGGACACCATATCTTCTATATCACTCTCTCAGCACTCACTGTCAATGTTGTGGGCACCATTGAAGCCCACTCAAGCTTACTAGAAGGCAGGTAGGCCGACTTGGAGTAGAATGGGAAATAGGAAAAATGAATATTTTTTCAGCAAATGCCAGTTTGAGAGGTGTTTTTGTTAGAATAAAATGGAAAACAGCAAATGAGAACACAGGTTAGAAATTTCATGCATTTTACCAAACTGTGGGATTCCAGTTCACTGATTTGCTGACTCTCTGTACTTTTTCTTTTCTCATCTACTCTTGAAGGTGCTTTTACTTATGAGCACAGCCTGAATCTGTGGGTTTTTTGGGCACTGTTTAATAACATTGAGTATGGAGCTACATTTTGCATAATGGTAAAAGGGCTTTCTGTTCCAAGCATAGGCTCTTTGTATTAGGTTTCAGTAATCCATCTGTTGTAGGCCTCCTTTATGCCTGAAGATGAGGATATAACACTTGTAGATATCTGTGAAAATGTATATGGCCTTGTTTTCTCTGAGTCCAAGGAGAGCAGTGTCTCTTTTGCTTGGCTTTCTGTCACAGGGCTTTGATCTCCCATCCCTTGTCTCATCCTTTCTCCTACTTTGAGCCCACTGGACCAGGCTAAACAATTCCTCCCCTCTTGGGTGTTTACACTCTCCCAGTGTTAGCAGAAGGTTATCATGTCTAGTCTCAGACGTCACTTACGCCATCTGTCTAACTTGAGCCCCTAATCGCTCCTTTTTTATCCTTTCCTCCCCCACCCTAAGTCAATTATGTGACCCTTCCTGGAACTTCTTCAAACTTATCTCTACAGTTTTGGTGCCAGGGTGCCTGACATTGGGCGCAGGAGCCAGGCAAGGTCTTCTTAGACCCAAGAGAAAAAGACCATTTCTCTGTCTTCAAGGCATGATGCCTCCTAGTCCTGGGATTTGAGGCAGCTTAGTTTTGCTGGTATTACCTTTCTTTCCATTCATTCATGGAATGAACGTTTAGTGAGTACTTAGTATATGCTGGTTCCATATTAAACACCAAGAATATAATTCTATTTTATTAAACTTAAAAGACATTTAAGTGGTTACTATTTGCAAGGCATTATGTTAGAAGATGGATCTTCAAGGATAACTGAAACCGGAACCTTGCCTTCAAGGAGCTTATAACCCTATGGAAGAATTGGACATGTAAATACTGAATTGAAATACAGTATAGAACGAAATGAGAGCAAATATAGGTCCAAGTAACGTACCATGGGAAAATGAATAAAGAAGATTTAATTCTGGCCATTTGAAGGAGGGAGGATTGTAGGCAGCAGAAAGGGATCAGGGAAGACTTTAAGGAAGAGAAGAAATTTGAGTTGGACCTTCATAAATGAGATTTCCCTAATTAGAGGATAGGAAGACGGTGTATTAGAATGAACAGAATTCATTCTTTATTTCAAGAGGTTTTTTTGAAAGAATGAGAAAAGGGCATATTAAATGGAACAGCATTTGTTAATATTTCTTCTTTAAATACTTTGTGAACACCTCCTATGTGCCAGTCACTGTTCTAGAGGCAGTGGCAGAGCAGCAACCAAAGCAAAGTCCTTGTTCTCATAGAGCTTGCAGTCTAGTGAGCTGTCAAAACAGATGTGGCAGGGTTTCCCTTCTGTCCCGTTGCTGTGATAATTAACCACATGTCTTACTGTACAAGTTCTTTGAACTAAAAAAAGTCTCTTTCCTGTCTGGCCAGTGGAAATCTGGTGCCACCTACATCTTTCTAGATATTTCTTCTTAGCCAGATCTTTGACAAGTCAATAACAGACCAGATTCTGCACAAACCTTAGACTATAGTGACAGTTGATACTTTTGATTAACACCCTATGTTACTGGAAGATTATGAGGTGTGTTATTTTTATTTTATAATATACTTTCTAATTATTTGAAAATTAGTAATCTGCTTATGGAACAAACGGTAAATACTAAACTAGAAGATATGTTTAACCAGAATATCCCCCTCTCAATCAAGCAGTGACAGCACTCAGCTATAATCAGGTTTACCTTGGTGAATCCTCTTCATTTCCCTCAGTTCCTGTGATACATCTGAGTGCTTGCCTTCCACCCCAGCTGATGTGTGTTTCTGTTTTACTCATGGTCTCTCCATGGCTTTAGGCCATTTTAATTTGGTCAAGTTAAGCCTTTCTTCCCAAGTCTGCAATTGCCTTTGCCTCAATTCTAAGAGAGGCTGACAGTAGGAATGAGTCCAAAATTCCATTCATTTTATATTCACCACATCTGGGTTTCTTTTAGCATCATTTTCCCTCTTGAGAACATTTTCAAGGTTTTCTTAATTTTCTAGTGGTTTCTGCTTTTTTTGTGTGTGTGGGGGGGTGCCTTTTGGAAGATTACTGCGAAGTTTCCAGCATTGATTATCTAGTCTTGAGTCTATTTATGTATATCCCTCTTTCTCTACCACCTTCTGTCATGTAGTAAAAGTTGTTCTCTTCGTTTATTATGTAGGCATCTTATTCTTGAGACTTAAGTTGTGGATGATACTTCTCCTCTCTTCCCCTTTGTTTCCTAGGGAACCTCTGATTCTTCAGAGTAGCCTTGATAGATCTTGCACCCTCTTGTAAGGGAACACCCTGGGTAGAGAGAGCAGCAATTAAAGTTTCCATGTGTGCTGATCTCACTGCAGCAACTACCCTAATTCTGTCAGTTCTGGAGCTCTCTAGCTAGACATTTGCAGCTGTCAATACTGTTCTCAACCACTAGGGGACACACTGTTTCCCTTAGCTCTTTTGGCATAGTTGCAGGCAGAAATCCCCTTTTTCCTTCAGTCTGTACCTGGTCCTGGGGCCACCATGTTTGGCCCTGCAGGTTGTGCATGGCACAGCTTCAGTGAGTTCCATTCTCATGAAGTAGGATGCTCCTGGATTCATGCAGTGCAGTGTCCCTGACTTTGTTCAACCAAGGCAATGTCATTTTGTTTTTTAAACCTGAGACAAAACAAAACAAACAAACCAAAAAAACAAAACCAGAACCAAAAAAAATGTTTGGGTAAGAATAAATTCTTCCCAACACTATCATAACATTATTCATACAGATAATATAAATTCTATTAAACACCTTACATATGTGTGCTGTAGAGTTAGGCAAACCTGGGTTTGAATCCTGACTGTACCGGTGTGCGCCACCATCCCCAGCTATTTTTTTTCCTTTTTAGTAGAGAATGAGTTTTGCCATGTTGGCCAAGCTAGTCTCGAACTCCTGGCCTCAAACAATCCACCTGCCTCAGACTCCCATAGTACTGAAATTACAGGCATGAGCCACCATGCACAGCCAACTTTCACCATTCTTGAAGGTTTCCTTAGCTCCTGGACCTTTGAAGACCCTGTTCTTACATCCTGATAGATTTGTATCTGTTTGGTCGACTTCCTCATATTAAAGCTGTTGAAGCTTAGAAAACTATCCTTTTTGTTCTAAACTAGTTCTAGCCTAGGGTTGGTAATTACTGTGTGATTCCTGACTATAGTGTGAATATGTCATGTGCCATGTTCCCAGAAGATTCTTACTTTATGTCCACCTTCTTGCCACAATAACCGAAGGCTTCCTTCTTCTCCTGTATTAAAGATCTGCCTCCACTATACCACCCCTCCCTTCAGTGGACCTCCCACTGGATGCCACCTACCAGTTTCAGAACTACAGCTTGCATTTCCCCATTCTGTCCTCTTTTCCTACCCTTCCCCGGTTTCTGGGCCCTATCATTGTACCTTCTGAAATTCATAGTTTGTAATCAGCAAATCTTCTTTATCTTCAGTCTCTTCCTCGAGCATTACTTTCTCCTTCTTGGTCAGAAACCTGGCCTTCCGCTAAAGACTTTTCCCATGTCTTTTCTGCCTTTTCCCATGTCTTTTCTGCCGCACTCTCACACGGTGGCTGTTTCTTCTTTCATAGTCCTCTTACTAGTGAGTATGGAGCTGGGGTACACGTCTTCCTTATTTCTAATTGCTGGTTTCTGACCATGTCCCCTCCCTCTTTAAAAAGCCCAGCTTTGAGTCCGATGCATCTGAGCCTATCACCCAGGACGCTTCACTGTTATGAAATGCACTGACTCTGAGTAATTCCTACTCATTTCTTGAGGAGTTTAGCTCCTGACTCACTACTGCCTTCTCCAGTACTTCTCTAATTATGTTGACTTTTACCCTATCTCATTCACTAACTTCTCTGGACATACCCTAGAGCAATGGTTCTCAACAAGGGGAGGTTTTGCCCACAGGGAACATTTGGCAAGGTCCAGAGCATTTTTGGGTCTCATAACTTGAGAAGTGCTATTGGCATCTGGTGTAGTGAGTAGAGTCCAGGGACACTGTTCAACATCCTGTAGTGCACAGGACAGCCCTCCAGCGGGAGGAATTGTCCAGCACAAAGTGGCAGTAGTGCCACTGTTGAGAAGCTCTGTTCTAGAGTCTGCTGTAGGCCTTGTAATCACCAATCATTGCACTTCTCCATATTCTCAGTTTTATACATCCCACTTTCTGAGCACATCCCCATCCTGTTTTTCCAGCTCTCTTCCTCTACCTTGACTCAACATTCCTTTAATCCTACAGAGAGCTCCAGCCCATTGATCTTACCTTCCTTTTCATTGTCCTGACTCCTGTGATATCCTGCCTCCCTTCCTTACCCAGCATCTATGGTCAATTATAATCACTCCCTTGCACACACTTCTGATTTTATTGCCCATTTCTTGTGTATAGTTAAACTCAATGTTCTACCTCCTCCATACCTATGCAGTCAAATGTAGTCAGAAAGCAAAACATAAAACCATGCTGACTAGTTTCTTCATTTTATTTATTTATTTAAAAAATATTTTTAGAGACAGAGTCTCACTGTGTTGCCCAGGCTAGTCTCAAACTTCTGGGCTTAAGCAATCCTCCTACCTCAGCCTCTCAAAGTGCTGGAATTACAGGAGTGAGCCACTGCACCCAGCCTGCCTAGTTTCAATTTAAATTCTTGACCCTGCCTCTCAAATGCACCCTTAATGCTGCCAGGCAATTAAATTTCCCTAAAAAAGAAGAATCAGTCAGAAATGAACTTTTGCAGACTTAAACCATACTTCTACTTCCTACTAACATATGTACCCTCAGACACTGCCTTTCCACCTGTGTGCAAAGATAAAGTAGCCATGCCTCTGTCTAAAGGCTGTCTCTCTATTTGTGCATTAGATTCTATCTCACCTATCAAGGAAATTGCTCTGGTAATTCTCCTCTCCCTAAGATTTTGTTTTCTGTAAGATTGTTATATTAGTATTCAAATGTACTATTATTCTTCCACCTTAAAAATCCTTCTGACACCCCAGTTTGCCCACCATTACCACCCTACATCTTCACTACCCTTCACTATAAAACTCCTTACAAGTGTTGTCTATTTTTACTGTGATCTTACCTTCCTTTTCTTCCAGTTCTGTCTTAAAACCATTTAAATGGGGTTTTGGGTCCCATCACTCCATTGAAATTGTTCTTGAAAAGGTTACTAATGACTTTTTCGTTGCAAAATCCAGTAAATAGTTCTCATCTCTCATCTTATTTGGTCAAACAGCATTTGACAGAGTTGGTTGCCCAGTCCTTCTCGACATACTTTCATTTGGTTTCCAGAGCAATACACTTTCCTGGCTTTATTTTCTGCTTCATCAGTTACTTCTTCACAATCTTCTTTGCTGATCTCTTCTGCACTACCTCCAAGGCTCAGTCCTTGGCCCTCTTCTATTCTCTACCCACATTTGCTCTGTTGGTGATCACATTCAGTCTCATGGCTTTAAACATCATCTTTATCCCTGTATCTTCAGCCCAGTTCTTTCTCCCAAACCCCAGACTTGTATATTCAACTACTTGTTCAACATTTCCACCTGGAAGTCTAATAGGTCAAACTCAACATATTCATATTGAACTTCTCATTTCTTCTCCTCTACCCCCAACCCCCACATCAAGCCTGCTCATCCCATAGCCTTCTCCTTGGCTAATGGCAACTTCATCCTTTCAGACTTGCTCAGGTTAAAAACCTTGGAGTTGAGCCAGACATAGTGAAGCACATGGGTAGTCCCAGTTACTTGGAAGGCCAACATAGGAGGATCTCTTGAGCCCAGGAGTTTGAATCCAGCATGGACAATATAGCAAGATTCTGTGTCTGAAACAAATAAATCTTGGAGTCATGTTTGACTCTTGTCTTTCTCTCATACCCCACATCCAATCCATCAAGAGATTCTATTGGCCCTTCTTTCAAAATAAATACAGAATCTGTCTCTGCTCTAGTACCTTGGTCTGAGCCACCATCATTTCTTGCTTAGGGGACTGCAGTTGTCTCTGGGTTTCCATCCTTGTTCTCCTATACAGATGTCCCTTAACTTATGATGGGGTCACATCCTGATAAACCCATCAGAAGTTTAAAATATCATAAGTTGAAAATGTATTGAATACACTTAACCTACAGAACATTATAGCTTAGCCTATCTTAAGCATGCTCAGAACACTTATATTAGCCTACTGTTGGGCAAAATCATCTAACACAAAGCCTATTTTATAATGAAATGTTGAATATCCCTGAATGTCTACTGAATGCATATCACTTTCACACCATTGTAAAGCCAAAAATATCATAAGCCAGGAACTGTCTATAATCTCTTCTCAACCTGGAAGCTGAAGTGATTCTTTAAAGTTCTGAGTCAGTTCATGCCACTTCCTTGCTCAAAACTCTGCAAGGGATTCCATTTTACTCTAAGTAGAAACAGTTGTCACAGTGGCTCACAAGGCCCCTTCTTATCTGATCCCTATAATCTTTCTGACCTCATCTCTTACCATCTTTCTGTCCCTCACTTCACTCTAGCTACGTTGGTCATCTTACCATTTTGTTTAACACCCAGGGCACACTCCTGTCTTATGCCCTCTGCTCCCAACACTTGTGCCCCAGATATCCATAGGCTAATTCCCACACTGTCAAATCTTTGCTAAATGTCATCTCATCAAAGCCTACCCTGATCCCTTTATTTAAAATTGCATCCCACCTTTTCATCCCTGCATCCCCAATCCTTTACCCTACTCTTTTTTCCCCCATTGCATTGAACATTTCCTAACATAACTGTAATATTGATGGCGTTCAACTGCTACAATATAAGCTCCTCAGGCAGGGATTTTTGTATGTTCTGTTGACTTTTGTTTCTCAGTAGCCAAGAACAGTACCTGAAACATAGTAGGGCCTCAATAAATACCTGTTGAATTAATACTTGTCTACTTTTAGGCATGATTGCAGAGCAAAAATGACTGAAAATCTGAGTCAATTGAGTAGTAATTTCATATATCTCTACAGCACTCTATGTTTACAGAATCTTTCCCAGGTCATTGCCAACTCTTTTTCTCCTGCGTCCTCAAGTATTCTTCTCCTGAGGGATTAGTCTTGCAAAGTTCTATCAACTTTATACAATAAAAATTCAAAGAATTAAAAAATACATAAATAGCAAGAGA
This sequence comes from Symphalangus syndactylus, assembly GCF_028878055.3. Taxonomy (NCBI): domain Eukaryota; kingdom Metazoa; phylum Chordata; class Mammalia; order Primates; family Hylobatidae; genus Symphalangus; species Symphalangus syndactylus. The sequence goes on along the minus strand of NC_072430.2, from coordinate 123,726,854 downwards.
TAGGTCCTCTCACTTTCCGCCTGCCTTGAATTATTTAGAAAGAAGGAAATCTTAGAAAGCCATGTATCCTTTCTCCAAGTGGCCCTCTCTAAGTTTGATTCCTTGATTTCTGGGCTTTGAAGTTGAGTTTTAGGAAATGTTTCTGGATGATGTAGAATGCTTTGTATCTAGGAGCCCCTTAATATGAGTCTCCGCCTCTCTCCCTGAATCTAAATTTTGGTTTATCAAGCCTCTTACCCTTTGCCAGTTTTTTTTTTAAAGCTTCTCTACCTAGGCCCAATTCAGATGTTGTCAAATTGATACATTTATTGCTTCGCCAGCTTTTATCTGGTTTTCTGCTTTCAGTCCTCCTCATTACCTCCTGGAAAATGTTTTGAATTTCCTGTGTACTTTGAAACCTGCCCCTTAGCTCTGTGATTGCATTTATAATAGTGCCCATATCCCTCCTCCCTGAACTAGATCCTAGGCTTTTAAGAATTTAATCAAGAAACTAATCCCTGCTATGGATGGTGCTCTCCCCATTGGCTGTGAGCTCTCATCCCTGTGGTAAGGGCTTCCTTGAAGCAGTCCAGGCCTGGCCACAAGAAGTTGGCAGAGGCTAAGGAGTCTTTAACTTAGGTTTCAGTTATATGGGGAATGATATGGGAAGGAGACAGCTATTAAGTGACCATTAGGTTTAAAGCATTGTACAATATCACCCAGAAACACATGCTGAGAACTTGATGGTGAGATCTTTTAACAGTCAGGACTACTAGTAACTAAATAATTTATCATCTCTCAATTAAAAGATATACCCATCAAAACTGGAGACCTGGCATATTGGCCTAGAACTCTACACACTGCGTCAGTCTCTTTTCATCATGGTAGGCTTTTGTTTCCATTGTCTTCCCTGACATACTCTCTCACAGATCTTACAAAAGCCACCTCGGTAGTTAGGCTGAATGGAAGTGGGAAAGGAAGAAAGCTGATTTAGCCAAGTGTTTCGTTAGCCACACGCACTGCCCACCTTCTAGGATGGGACCAATGTGGTCTTCCACATGTCTTGGTCAGTCTTTTCTTTAGATCCTCCAAGGCGCTCTTCTACTCTGGCTAATGGCCTTTGGGATGGAGTGAGGGGTTGTTATTACCTGGGGTGAAAATCAGAGGGACTAAAATTCCTCTCGCACCCTCCTCCTCTGTTTTGGTGGTTTGGAGGGTCAAGGCCTTGACAGATAATGTTTTATTATTAGCAGGTGTTCAAGATGCCCTGTAACCAGAGCCTAGATTTGGTCTTTCCTTCATCCCCTCACCTGGAGATGAACCCTGGAGTGCTGTTCTGTTGCCTAGGGTCAGCCTGGTGTCAGGGCTGCCTGTTTGTGCCTCCTAAGTGAGCCTGAGGATAGGGGGTTAGCACACTCAATGGGAATCCTACACCCACAGCTATAACTTCCTGCAAGGAAGTGGAGAGATTATCAGTTAGGAAATGCTAAATTAAGTAACCAGGGCATTCTCTCCTGCTTAGTGAAACCTAGACCCAAAAGAGTGTGAGATGTACTACACCTAGAAATGATCTGGGCATTTTAGAGTACCTGGACTATAGCCAGGAGTGAGGACAGGGATGAAGAAATTCTGAACCGGGGAACTAGAAGTCTCAGGAAGTAGCTCTTAGCCTCAAGCCTGATCATATCCATTTAGGAAAACTTCTTCCAAATCAAGCCTGTCTTGACTCCTCTGCAGATTCATACTTCTCTCTTTTTCCAGTCCCCTTCTCCCAGCACCCAGCCACAACCTCCGCTTCCACAGTACTGCCAGACTCCTGCTCTGAGTGGGAGGTCTGAATTGAAGTATATATTAATTTCCAGTTCTTTTTTTCTCCCTACCCTCCATCTTTTTCTGGGATCTTTTTAATGGCTAGTAAGTCCTGCTTAATTTTCCCCAGGCACTGGATGTTAGGGTCATCCTAACATTTTAGATCAGATCAGATCCCTCCATCACCACCCCAGCCATGGGTTAGGCAGGTACCCTGTTGAGAATGAGTCTTTTAAGTTAAACTGGTGGCAGATAAGCCTAGCAGTTGACCTTCTGTCCCTTCGACTTCCTCACCTCAAAACCTGCCAGTCTTGATTTCCTGGAAAGTGACTTTGTATCCAGAACTTACTTATTTTTCTCTAGAGCCTCTCCTCAGAATCCTTGCCCATCTTTAAACTTGGAGTCTAGTGGGACCAGGCATTGACACAGGCTGGAGATTTCCTCCACACACGTTCCATGCTTGGACTTCGGTAGTCACTGCTGATGTTGTGTTAAGTAATTTCATTTTCCATTTGTGTGTTTGGTTTGATTTGGTTTCACTGTCTTTTTAATATATTTTTACTATAAAATATTTAATACACACAAAAGAACATATAATAAAACAAACGCTATATACCCACTATTCAACTGCATTTTTAAACAATTAACAGTAACATTCAGTTCCTTTCCCAGTCACTTCTCCTTTCCTGTTTGCCCTTAGTGGTATTAAAAACAATGGGAAGAGCAGCTGGAGAGGCCTGGAAGGTCATTCTGTTCCCTTCTCCACAGAAGTGGCCCCAGATCTACATCTGTCTTGTGGGAGTTTAGGCACTGACCATTCTGTGTTCAGGGCACAGTTTGTCCCTCTCAATTTTCCCCTGTCAATAATATCAAAAATCTGTTTAAGACACATTTTGTAAGAGGACCTCTGATCGCTTAGGATTCTTCTTCTGGCCATTTATATGTCCCTCTTGTCCTTGCCTCCTTAAACCTAAAGATGCGCAGTTTCAGATAGTGCCCTGACTTCTTTATTGATTGTTCATCCTGCTCCGTTTCCTCTGGCTCCTACGAGTTCACTGTCTACCTGTTGATGGAGTCGCTCTGCCTGCCAGGGTAGCCCTCTGTGTAGAGGACAGGTGGCTTTCCCTCCTCCCTAAGGTATTCGACAGTGGTATCTTCTATAGCAGGTTTATGGAAATCAGCAGCTGTGGGCTTTACAGAATCTAGAGTATACATACCCTGAACCGATTATAAATTAAGGAATTTCTCACCTGGACGGCTGTTAATATACACACATATACATAGTCTATTACAAACGTGTTTCAGTGAGCACTTTTGTTTGAAGTATTATCTCAGCAATTAATTGTAAGGCAGAAAAATCCCCTTAATTAGCTTAAGTAAAAAGGGGTTTTACTGAATAGGCACAGGGAGGTCTCTTGGTACCTAATTTCATATGGCTACCCATGCCTCACAGGAACTGGACAGGCAGCTTCTTTCTCTGGGATCTCAAGATCTCTTATCTCTGCCCCCCACAGCCAATTTGTTTTTACTCCTGCAGACCATTGACTGGCATGTGGCTTTGGTTCCCCTTACTGCTAACTCTGAACTGGCTCTACGTGGTCTTTCTGATTATGCATCCACTGTTACCCAATGAGAGCCTTTACATCTTTACAGCAGGGGTTTTTACCCTGGGTTCGTGAGTTCAGGGTTTCGTGAATGGAATGAGAGGGAAAGTTACATCTTTATTTCATTAACCTGTAACTGAAATTTAGCATTTCCTTCAATTGTAAATGTAAGCAAGAGACACTGTATATTAGAAGTATCTGTCACCAGTAGAAATCACAGATACTTTCATATCATTTTATACTGCTGCAGATATCTTGAAATACAGTTTTTGCTGATTACTACTTGAAATTATGGTTATTAGACCATAATTATTAGACCATCATTATTATTAGACCATCATTGCTAGATCTCGTGATTTAATGTGTTAATAAAGAAGCTCATATGTTATAATATTACAGATTTGTTTTAAAATATTTGAATAACATTTCAGTTAATTGGTTTCCTTTGTAATCCTATAATTTTTTTTTTTTTTTTTTTTTTGAGGTAGTGTCTCACTCTCACTCAGGCTGGAGTGCAGTGACACAATCACAGCTCACTGCAGCCTTGAACTCCCAGGCTCAAGCAATCCTCCCTTCTTAGCCTGGGACCATAGGCATGTGCCACTCACTACACCTGGCTAAGTTTTCATTTTTTATAGAGACAGAGTCTTACTATGTTGCCCAGGCTGGTCTGCTCTTCTCTCAAAGCAGACTGTACATAGAACTGTATCATAGACTGTATCATAGAACTGAACATATTTTGCTAAACCCACAATCAGTCATTTATTTCTTTGTACCTAGAATAATCTGGCTCAGAGAAGGTGTCAAGTAAATAGTTCTTGAATGAATAGGTCTGTTTGCTTATGTGGCTTGAAACTTTGTCCCTGATTCTGCTCTCAGGACATTATCTCCTGCTATTAAGCAAAGATTTATTCATTAATTTTATATATACACATACTTCATATATACACATACCCTTGTTCATTTAATAACAAATTTAAAGAAGCTTTTTCAACAATCTTTTGAATTTTGTTATCTCCCAGTCCTGGAAAACAGTGTTCCCTTGGCGTTTCCCCAGAGAGTTTGCAGCAGACTATATTTCCTAGAGTTGAATTCAGCATTCCTAGACCTCAGGCTGGCTTAGCAGGAAGTAGCCTTTAGGACGAAGTCAAACTCAATGGTAGAGAAGCTTAGACTGTGGGAAGCAGCCATCTGAGAAATTCAGGGCATAGAATTTGAAAGGCGCTGAGGGCTCAGCACTTCCAGTTCAGTCATTTCATCTCTACAGGACTTAGGGAGACTCTTGCCTCCCTATCCCCATGCCCTACCCCACCCTCCACCCCAGCCAATGTGTTTCTTGCCTGATACCCACCATGCTTGCCCTTAGAATGCTGATAGAAATAGCTTTATCAGGAAAGAACTTGCAGAAATGGCTCTGAGGTTATGCTGTTTACCCTAGCTTAAACTCCACAGGAATCTAGGACTGCGGAAAAAAGAACTGAGAAGTCGCCAGAGTTTCAGCTTCTGGCTTTTTGAACTCAGTGAGAGATTGGCAGCCAAAGGCTCCTATCTAACTGGGCTAGTCATAAGAGAGTCCTCAGCTGGAATTGGGATAAACCTGCATCCCAAAACTTTTTCCACAGATACAGACTGTAAGCTCTATGAGGGCAGTGGCCATGTCTCTACCCCCAAACTCAATTCCCAGCACATACTTCAGTGCCTGGCACATAGTAGATACTTATGTTTGCTAGATGAATGGTCCCTGAACTCTAGGGGCTCACAGCCTAATGGGGAAGACAGGAAATGAGTAAATGAATAACTAAAAAGTATAATTACTTGAGGAAAATGAATAGAGTGCTGTAAAACCACTTCAGATGATATGGTTAGGGGGCCAGAAGAAGTGACATTTAAACTGAGACTTGAAAGATGAGAAGAAACCAGCCACTTGAAGAAGTTGGGGGACACAGATGGCCCCTTAGTAGTAATTCGGAGGAGAAAGTCTTTATGCCTATCTAGATTTTTGTAGGCTATTTGTGGGAAAAGAAGGGCCCACTGTTGATTCACGGTTAGTCTGTTAACTGCTGCCCCCACCCCACGCTGTTCCTTACATATCCAGCTTTGTTTAATAAGGCCTCAGACCTAGTGCTGTTGACTGGGAATCAAAGGCTCCCATGTGTGGCTAGATGTGAAGAACAATTATTTGTTTATGTGTCTGACTCTTCAACCAGACTATGAGCTCCTTGAGGGCAGTGAACCCTGTCTTATCCTTAGGACACAGCATGCTATAGCGTATCCTTGGCGATTTTAATGATTGAATTAATAATAACAGTTAATATTTATTGAGCACTTCCTATGTGCCAGGCACCATAGGGAGAACTTTACATGCATTATCTCATTTAATCCTCTTAATAACTCTGTAGTGCAGGTAGTAATATCATTCCCATTCCACAGTTGAAGAAACTAAGGCTTAGAGATGAAGACGAAGTAGTGGGTCAGGGATTTGAGTGTAAGCAATTTAACTCCAGAGCCCACACTGTTTTTGCTGGAATAAAGTGATTTTCCCAGTTGCCTTCAAATAGTTGAGAGTGCATGGAACTCTCAAGGGAACAGAATTAATATGTTATATATGTTGTCTTATTTAACAATCCTTGGACAACCCTCATTAGTAGGAATTCCTTTACTCATTTCATAGAGAGAGAATTGAGGCTCAAAAAATTAAGTCACTTGGCCAAGATCGAGATCATAAAACAAACATGTAAGTGGTGGACTTATTTTCAAAACCAGGTCTGTCTGACTCTAGATCCTGTGGTCTTTCAACATTCCATGCCACCTCCAGTCTCTCAGCCACTGGTAGGTATCTGCTCCACTGACTGCCTTAAAGTTCTTTAAAAGTTGTCCAAGCCTGTTGGGAGCCTAAGCATCTATTCCTAAAAGAGGAAATAGAATGGACAATAGGCAAAAAAGACGTGGAGAATAGAAACTTTATCTATTTTAAAACTTGTTTTTAAAATTAGAGCTATAATCTACATACCATGAAATATACCAAAAAGTATATACCAAAAGTATATACAATTCAGTGGTTTTAGTGTATTCACAAGGTTATGCAACCATAACTACTATCTAATTCCAGAACATTTTCATCACCCTGAAAAGAAATGCCATACCTATTTGCAGTCATTCTCCATTCACCCTGTCTCCTATCCCCTGGAAATCACTACTCTCTGTCTTTATGGATTTGCCTATTCAGCATATTTCATACAAATGGAATCATACAATATGTGGTCTTTCATGTCTGGCTTCTTTCACTCAGCATTATGTTCTCAAGGTTCATGTATTAAAGCGAATATCAGTACTTTATTCCTTCTTATGGTAGAACAATATACCATTGTACAGATATACCACATTTTGTTTATCCATTCATCTGTTGATGGACATTTGGGTTGTCTCTACTTTTTGGCTGTTATGAATAATGCTGTTGTGAACATTTGTGTGCACATTTTTGTGTTAACATATGTTTTCCGTTCTCTTGGGTATGTACCTAGCAGTAGAATTGCTGGGTCATATAGTAACTCTATGCTTAACATTTTTAGTAACTACCTCGTTGTTTTCCATAGTGATTCATCTTTTATTAATAAACTTTTAAAATTGAAGTATAGGCTGGGCGCAGTGGCTCATGCCTGTAATCTCAGCACTTTGGGAGGCTGAGGCAGGTGGATCACGAGGTCAGGAGATCGAGACCATCCTGGCTAACACAGTGAAACCCCGTCTCTACTAAAAAATACAAAAAAAAAAAAAATTAGCCAGGTGTGGTGGCAGGCACCTGTAGTCCCATCTACTCGAGAGGCTGAGGCAGGAGAATGGCATGAACCCGGGAGGCGGAGCTTGCAGTGAGCTGAGATCACGCCACTGCACTCCAGCCTGGGCAACAGAGTGAGACTCCATCTCAAAAAAAAAAAAAAAAAAAGTTGAAGTATAAAATGCATGTAGGAAAGTGCCCATATCAGAAGTGTACAGCTTAAAGAATTATTACAAAATTAACATAGCTGTGTAACCAGCACCCAAATCAAGAGCTAGAAATTTTCCAGTACTCAGAAGTACTTGCCTGTTATCTGCCAATATCTACCACCTCCAAAGGGTAACACCACTATCCTGACTTCTAATATAATCATGAATTTTGCTTGTTTTTGATGGAATAATATAGTATATACTCTTTTGTGTGTGACTTCTTTTACTGAATAAAATGTTAATTTTTTTTTTTCTTTTCTTGAGACAGGGTCTCACTCTGTCGCCCAAGCTGGCTTGCAGTGGCACAATCAGAGCTCACTGTAGCCTCGAACTCCTGGGCTCAAGCAATCCTCCTGCCTTGGCCTCCCAAAGTGCTGGGATTACAGGTGTGAGCCACGCACCTGGCCCGAAATATTAATGAAATTCATCTATGTTGCTCTTTGTAGCCATACTTTTAACATTTCACTTCTGTGTAATATTTTATTGTAAAGCTATACCACAACTTATTTACCTACTTGTGTTGGGGAAATACATAGAAGTGGAATGGCTAGGTCATAGGTGTGTATATTTTTAGATTTAATAGATACTGCCAAACTGTTTTCCAAAATGACTGTATCAATTTATAACCACACAAGCAGTTTAGGAGAATTCTGGTTGTACTATGTCTTTGTCAACACTTGATATTATCATCCTTTTTCCTTCTAGCCATTATGATGAATATGTAGAGATATCCTGTTGTGGTTTTAATTTTCTCAATGAGATTCTATACATTTTTATGTAATTATCAGTCATTTAAATATGACTAAGCCTTAGGTATGACTAAGTCTTTTTCTTACTGATTTTTAAGAGTTTTTAATATATTTTGGAAATGAGGTCTTTGTTGGTTATATGTATTGCAAGTGTTTTCTCCTACATTATAGCTTGCTTTTTTGCTGTCTTAAGTGTCTCTTTAGATGAGCAGAAGTTCTTAATTTTAATCTAGTCCAATTTATCAACCTTTTCCTTTATGGTTTGTGTCCTGTTAAGAAATCTTTACCTCTTCAAGGTCATGAAGATCAGTACCTTATTTCGAGTGTGTGTGGCAGGTCGGGGAGGTGGTGCATCACCCTATAGAGTACGATTTCTCAGGGCAGAGAAGACACTGTCACCCTGCAGAGAGGCAGACAGCAGGCGGGATGGGGGCAGGGAGTCCATGAGAACCTGGCTGCTGTGGGCTGTGTTCCCAGCTGTCAAGCGTGTAATGTGGAGTGAAAGAGAATCCTTTTGGTGGTGGAGGTCCTACAGAGAATACTGCAGGGTACTCTAAATCAACTTTGTGCCCTACACACCCAGTTGACTGTCCTCTCTTCTCCACTAAGACAGGGAAAAAAAAAAAGGAGTCTGCACTCCTGCACAGTGCTAGTAGCACAGGGCGGGGATGAAGAGCTTTCAGAGCCAGACTATCTGTCTTATAGCTGTGATTTTCTTTTTGTTATTAAATCTGATGCTTTTGTTCTTTCCATTTTCTACCACATTGTTTCATTTCCATTTGGGAAGAGGATGTTGAGGTGGCTGTATTTGAGAGAGGTGCTAAAATAATGTTCAAACTGCTTGTTCCCCTGCTAGGCTGGTCGGAGCCCCTTCCCTGAGCCAGAGCTGACAGGAGCTGCTTGTTCTTCTTGGAGAAGGAGTGGGAGGAGAGAAAAGAAGGAATGAGAGTTGCTCCTACACTTTCTGAGGGGCTCTGAGGATCCGTCCCCCCCAGGAAACCACTTTCGTTCCCCGAGCCCCTCTGCTGCTCGTTAGTTGCCCTCCAGACTAGAAAGCCATGGTTTGTGTTGGGGCTGGGTGGGGCTTCAGGGACAGTTTAGGCTCTGGCCCTCCAAAGGGGAGGGGGTGGTTATAGAGCAAGCAGAGGGTCACAGCTCAGTCTGTACCATTTGCTTGTCACCTTGAGAAGTTCCACCTTGTCTAGCAAAACCTTTCAGAGGCAGCCACCACAAAGGGCTCTTATGAGAGCAGCTGCCCCGCCCCCACCTTCACTTCCACTCCCTTTACCATTATTTTTCTTTGGGGGCAGAGCTGAGGGGCCTTCCTGCTATGACTCTGAGGGGCTGTACTTATTTTAAAAGGAGATTCAAGTCTAGAGACTTCCCATACCAGAGATGCATTTTTCTGATTTTCCAGTATACTTGGAGGACTCTCAAGGGGTGAAGTAAGGCTTTCCTTTTCTAGAGGGCATTTTGTCTTTTCCCTCTTTCAGCCTCTTGAGCTATTTGGAGATTTAAGAAGGGAAGTGAGAGCCAGCTTCTAGTACCACTAGACCTCAGAACAGGGACCAACTTCCTTACAGGGGTAGGAGATGGGAAGGAGAAATGGATGTCTCGTTGGTAAGAGGCATTATAGTGTAGAGATTCAAGTGTAGGTTCTAGAGCTCAACTTTCTGGGCCTTCTGTTTCCCCATTCTGCTATGACCTTAGTCAAGTTACTTAATCTCTTCAAGCCTTTGTTTTCTTATATATAAAATGAGATTGGGCTTCAAGTCATGACAAGTAAATAAGAAAAAAACCCAAAAATAAATAAAATGAGAATGATTTTAGAGCCCAACTGATAGGGTAACAGTGGAGGTTAATTGCAGTAATGTGTCAAAATGCATAGCCTAGTACCTAGCACATAGAAAGCATTTACAAAGTTAATCTTACTAATATTATTCAAGCCTTCTGTTTGGACCTCTTTTTTTTATTAATTTTTTTTTTGCACACAAAACAATAAATATTTTCTAAAAATACATACAAACAAAAAGATGCATATCAAACATATTAGGAAGGTTGCACATGGGAAGATGGGGAATAGAAATGGGGGGTGGGAATTAAAGAAAATAAATGAGAGAGGGACTTTGTATGGATCAATGATAATAACTCAATCCTCTATGTCTTTGACAAAGAAAAAGGAGAAGGAAGAGGAAGAAAAAGAAAGTGGGATAAAGGATCAGAAAGGGAGGAAAATAGAAAATATTAGAGTATGACTCCAGGGTAGACCTGTTTTGTTGTTGCTGGGTTGGTTGGTTGGTTTGTCTGTTGTATTTTTCATATGTTTCGCCATGTTGGCCAGGCTGGTCTCGAACTCCTAGCCTCAAGTGATCAACCCGCCTCGGCCTCCCAAAGTGCTGGGACTACAGGCGTGAGCTACCACATCCAACCCCCACATTGCGTCTGGCCTCCGTGGTAGACCTCCCAGACGGGGCGGCCGGGCAGAGGAGCTCCTCACTTCCCAGACGGGGCGGCCAGGCAGAGGCACTCCTCACATCCCAGACGATGGGCGGCGGGGCAGAGGCGCTCCTCACTTCCTAGACGGGGTGGCAGCCGGGCAGAGGCGCTCCTCACTTCCTAGACGGGGTGGCGGCCGGGCAGAGGCGCTCCTCACATCCCAGACGGGGCGGCCGGGCAGAGGCGCTCCTCACTTCCCAGACGGGGCGGCCGGGTAGAGGCACTCCTCACATCCCAGACGGGGCGGCCGGGCAGAGGCGCTCCTCACTTCCCAGACGGGGCGGCCGGGCAGAGGCGCTCCTCACATCCCAGACGGGGCGGCCGGGCAGAGGCGCTCCTCACATCCCAGACGGGGCGGCCGGGCAGAGGCGCTCCTCACATCCCAGACGGGGCGGCCGGGCAGAGGCACTCCTCACATCCCAGACGATGGGCGGCGGGGCAGAGGCGCTCCTCACTTCCTAGACAGGGTGGCGGCCGGGCAGAGGCGCTCCTCACTTCCTAGACGGGGTGGCGGCCGGGCAGAGGCGCTCCTCACTTCCCAGATGGGGCGGCCGGGCAGAGGCGCTCCTCACATCCCAGACGGGGCGGCCGGGCAGAGGCGCTCCTCACATCCCAGACGGGGCGGCCGGGCAGAGGCGCTCCTCACATCCCAGACGGGGCGGCCGGACAGAGGCGCTCCTCACTTCCCAGATGGGGCAGCCGGGCAGAGGCGCTCCTCACTTCCCAGACGGGGCGGCCGAGCAGAGGCGCTCCTCACATCCCAGACGATGGGCGGCCGGGCAGAGGCGCTCTTCACTTCCCAGACGATGGGCGGCCGGGCAGAGGCGCTCCTCACTTCCTAGACGGGGTGGCGGCTGGGCAGAGGAGCTCCTCACATCCCAGACGGGGCAGTTGGGCAGAGACGCTCCTCACTTCCCAGACAGGGCAGCTGGGCAGAGGCGCTCCTCACTTCCTAGACGGAGCAGCCGGGCAGAGGCCCTCCTCAGATCCCAGACGGGGCAGCGGGGCAGAGGCGCACCTCACTTCGCAGATGATGGGCAGCCGGGCAGAGGCGCACCTCACTTCGCAGATGATGGGCGGCCGGGCAGAGGCGCACCTCACTTCGCAGATGATGGGCGGCCGGGCAGAGGCGCACCTCACTTCGCAGATGATGGGCGGCCGGGCAGAGGCGCACCTCACTTCGCAGATGATGGGCGGCCGGGCAGAGGCGCACCTCACTTCGCAGATGATGGGCGGCTGGGCAGAGGCGCACCTCACTTCGCAGATGATGGGCGGCCGGGCAGAGGCGCCCCTCACTTCCCAGATGGGGCGACCGGGCAGAGACGCCCCTCACTTCCTAGATGGGGTGGCAGCCGGGCAGAGGCGCTCCTCACTTCCCAAACGGAGCGGCCGGGCAGAAGCGCTCCTCATTTCCCAGACGGGGGTGGCCGGGCAGAGGCTCTCCTCACATCCCAGACGGTGGGCGGCCAGGCAGAGGTGCTCCTCACTTCCCAGATGGGGCGGCCGGGCAGAGGCGGTCCTCACATCCCAGACGATGGGCTGCCAGGCAGAGACGCTCTTCACTTCCTAGACGGGGTGGCGGCCGGGCAGAGGCGCTCCTCACCTCCCAGACTGGGCGGCCGGGCAGAGGCGCTCCTCACATCCCAGACGATAGGCGGCCAGGCAGAGACGCTCCCCACTTCTCAGACGGAGCGGCGGCCGGGCAGAGGCTGCAATCCTAGCACCCTGGGAGGCGGAGGCTGCAGGGAGCCAAGACCATGCCACCACACTCCAGCCCGGGCAACACTGAGCACCGAGTGAGTGAGACTCCGTCTGGAGTCCCAGCACCTCGGGAGGCCGATGCGGGCAGACCACTGGAGGTCAGGAGCTGGAGACCAGCCTGGCCAACATGGCGATACCCCACCTCCAGCCAAAGGACAAAAACCAGGCAAGGGTGGTGGCGCGCGCCCGCAATCCGAAGCAGCCCACAGGCCGAGGCAGGAGAATCACGGGAGCCGGAGGCAGGGAGTGTGCAGCGAGCCAACTACACTCCAGCCTGGGCAACAGAGGGAAGAAAAGAGGAAAGAAAGAAAGAAAGAAAAGAAAGGAAGGAAGGAAAGAGGGAGGGAAGGAGGAAGGAAGGAAAGAGGGAGGGAAGGAGGAAGGAAGGAAAGAGGGAGGGAAGGAGGAAGGAAGGAGGTAGGGACGGAAGGAAGGAAGCTGGACCTCTTTTTATAGTCTTTCTTCACATCCCCCTCCTCTTCTGACCCTGCAGTCCAGAGAGCTAGCCACACCTCAGACTGAACCAGAAAAATCTGAATTGTATACATAGGACCTGAACTTTGTCTGAAACTGTTTTGAACTCTGCACCTATCTTACTCCATTGCATGTCCAGCATCATGAAAGAGAGGCAGCAAAATTATCTCATTGTGAAGGGAGGCCACAAAGAAAGTGACTCGGTAACTTTACAAGATTGCATACATGGATGTTTGCGTATATGATTGTATGGCTGCATCCATTCTCCTATCTTGTTTTAAAAGGTGTTGGGGGGTTGGGGGTGAGTTGGACTATGATTTAATTAATTTGCAAGGTCCCTAAACACAAAATTAAGTTTGGGTTTCTCTGTGTTCTTTTTCCTTATAGCCCAGCACTGAGTGGATGCTCAGGAGCTGGAGGCTAATCATAGAGCATGGCGAGGTCGGCAGCAGCAGGGCAGAATAATCAGGGAAGGCCTTGTTGCAGGCACAGACCCAAACAAAGCTAAATCAGACCAAACACAGGGCAGTGTTAGCTCTGTCTTCAGTTTCGTATTCGGACCTTCAAGGACAGTGTGCCTTGTGTATTTAGGGCACTATATTTTCTCCCAAATCACCAAGGTTTCTGATCAGTGAACTGATAGAGGGGTATTCTGTGAGGACAAAGAGACAGACCCAGTATCAGGGTTGGATATTGCCTGAAACTCAGAGGTAGCTCATCCAAGTGAGCCGCTGTGGAAAATTTGAAATGAGGAGAAAGGAGAATGAAACAGTTGTCTTCTAAAAATCTAGATATCACCACCCTATCTCTTTTCTCTGTCCTAGTAGTTTTTTCTCTCAGACTCTGAGGAAACTGTGAAATTAATCCCAACAAAAACCATTTGACTGTTAGCTATTTTTATGGCCTATATCTGCAGGTCGTATTTTTGTATTTTCCAGATAGCCCTTATTGAGTGTATATTACTTAAAAATGGAAATGACATAGCAGAGCATTTGCACAAGCCACATTAGAAAGCAGGAAATGGTGGTGAGAGAGTTCTTGGTTCAAGCATTGCGGGATCAGTTGGGCTGTGCAGAATACTCTTGCTAAAATGTTGTTGGAAGCAAGCTGTTTGTGCTTTGTGTGCTTCTGGAGAGAGTAGCAGCTTTACTCTTCACTGTTATACTTGCCACCCAAAAAAGAGGGTGGAGAGAATGAAGATGAAACTTTGGCCTCTTGGGTAGGTCCTGAAGAATTGGAGAGTAAAGGAGAGCTTTGAGAAGCAGGGGCTATTTTGGGGAGGTAGGGAGACAATACCTACTGAATAGGCACCCTTTAACATATCATCCCATGGAATCCTTCCATTAGCCTCATCAAAGTAGCTGTTGGTCTCCTCATTTTTCTGGTAAGGGAACAGAGGCTAAAAGGGGTTAGTAACACACCTGGTAACTGGCAAACCCAGGATTTAAACCCAGGACCTTCTGATGCAAAAGCCATGCTGCCTCAGTCATTACTAGAGACCGAGGAGTCGGCTAGTGTGGTGATGGGGGACAGTGAACTACCCACAGGTTACTGGGTAGATTTCTGTGTCTCCCTGATCTGGACCTTGACTGGTCACTGTATTACTAGATAATAGTATGCTTTGGGATGCCAGTGAAGAGAAGTTAATACAGATGCTCCTCAACTTACGATGGGGCCGCATCCCAATAAATCCATCCTAAGTTGAAAATAGCAGAGCCGGGCGTGGTGGCTCACGCCTGTAACCCCAGCACTTTGGGAGGCCATGGTGGGTGGATGACCTGAGGTCAGGAGTTTGAGACCATCCTGGCCAACATGGTGCAGCACCATCTCTACTAAAAATACAAAAATTAGCCAGGCGTGGTGGCAGGTGCCTATGGTCCCAGCTACTCAGGAGGCTGAGGCAGGAGAATCGCTTGAACCTGGGAGAGAGAGGTTGCAGTGAGCGGAGATTACACCACTGCACTCCAGCCTGGGAGACAGAGTGAGACTTCATCTCAAAAAAAAAAAAAAAAAAAAAAAAGGAAAGAAAGAAAGAAAATATCCTGAGTTGTAAGTGCGTTTTTGACTTCTGAGACTATCCAAAGATAGCCCCATCATAGGTCAAGGAGTGTATTGAATGCCTATCACTTTCACATCATCAGTAAAATAGAAAAATCCTAAGTCAGGGACCATCTGTAATTAGATCAGGCCTAGTTTCTCTATGTACTTTATCATTAGGGCATTTCTTGAGTCCACTTAGCACTCACTGGAGTAGGGCCAGGCAAGAAAAGTCTCAGTGTGCCTTGCAAAGGGAAGGAACAGACATTTCTTGGGCATTTACTCGATCTTCTCATTTAATCCTTTCACACATTCTGTGATGTAAATGTTGTTAGTTTTGATCCCTCAGTGCCTGACTCCCAGTGTCTCTCTCTTTTCCCTCCTCTCTCTCTCAAAATAAACCATTAAGTATGATGGCTTGCCCACAGTGTCACAACTAGCAAATTAGAAGACCACCTTAGGTACAAATCCACATCTTTGAGATCTTAAGGCCAGAACTTAAAGTGTATTTCTTTTTTTTTTTTCTAGTAACTTTTTTTCTAGCCTTGCTTCTTCCTATTTGAGTGAGAACCTACTTCGGACTTTCTTTTTTAAACCTTGATACTATCCTTGCACGTTGGGTTCATCTTTCCTTCTGACTGTCAGCCTTTTACTACTGCAGTTGGGTCTGTGTCATGGACCCAGGGCCATTTCAGGTTATCTTTGATTTAGGGATTTCGTTTGGATGGTAATAGTACCATCTCACAGAGTGTACATTTTAATTAGCTGTATATTTGTTGGTAATCTCCCCTCTAGAATGTAAACTTCAAGAAAGCAGGGAATTTTATGTCTTTTGTTCACTACCATATTCCCAGCATCTAAATAATCCCAAACACCACAGTAGATGATCAGCAAATATTTGTTAAATATGAATGGATTGGCAAAAGGGGAGTTACGTTTCTTGAAGAGTCCTTCTCATTAGAGTCTTCTTCCTAAATTATGTTTCTTGTACCTTTCTCTTTATTCTGGCAAACTCCCTGGCCATTTGAGACCTTAGAAGAGTTTTCTAATATGCTCTTATTCCTAAGGGAAGCTGATGGTGAACATCGCCATGATTCCCTAAATGGAGATCTGGGCTCCCGAGGGAAGGAAGTTTGTATCTAGACCAGCAATGTTTACCACATTGCAAGAGGGAGGAGCGGAGTTCTTACTCTTAGGGAAGTCACGTGTTGTGGGCCCTGTCCTTGTGATATTGTGATGGTCAGTGCCAGGGTCTCGGGGCTGTGCCAGTTTCTGGGGCGGGTGCCAGAACCAAAGACATGCTCAAAGGCTGACTCTGGAGAGCTCCAGTTAGCTCGTTTTCCCTTTATCTTCATTGAACCTGTATCCTCAGACCGTGGGCCCATATTTATAGGGTAAGCAGTAGATCAGATCTAGCCTTTCTTACCCAGGATTCTAGAAGTTTCTTTTCTGAAACAGTCTCAGAGGAAAGGAGGGGTGAGGCAGGGAGGAGAGGCAGATTACGTATTTGTAGTTGAAAATGCTAATTGGAAGCTCTCCAGCAAATCCTGAGAGAGTCTTGGGCTTTCTGGACCACTGGGAGTGAGTTTAGACCTCATGAAGATGAGAGTTACCTCTAAAGAGGGGAGGTTGGACCCTCAGAACGAAGATGGGCTGCAGTAGGGACAAGAAGGGGAAATAAAATGCCCTACAGGGTTTCTGTCACTTTGGTTTGCCGAAAGTTTCTGATATGGCTGTATACCAGGGTCCAAAGTCCCAGTGCATTGGAGATGGGAGAGTAATATAGCTCTTGTGGCTGTTGAAAAATCACACTACTAGAAGTAAGTAATGAGGAAGTACTAAGAGTTTAGGTAAATGTAACAGAGAGTCTAAAAAGGGAAGCCTGGAAGAAGCTCTGGATTCCTCATTGTTCCATCAATACTAGTTTGGAGCCAAGGAAGCTTTGGCAAACAGTTGTAGAGTAGAGAAAGCCACTTTATGAAACAAAAAGAAATTCCCATGGGCATAACCTTAATTCAGAAAATGAAGTCCTTTGCAAACTAGTGAATGTGAACTTAGCCTTCTAGTCTTGCTTCCCATGAGACACATCCACATACCCTGTCTTCACACCTTTATGCTTCACTTACTTCCAGCGCATCCAAAGTCTTAACTTTGCAATGCTTGTCTTGATGTCACCACCTCTGATGCTTTTTGCAGAACTCTTGTGTTCAATTCATCCCTTTCTTCTCTGGTTCCCTATTACCCTTCGTTGAGAACTCTGTTATAGAAAATCACTTGAAAAATAAAACAAAACAACATATGTCTGCCTATCTCCCACATGCAAATATGAACTCTTTGAAGTAGGGACTCTGAGTTACTATCTTTGTATTAACTCAGACCTGTTTTGAGGGAAGGATTGATGCATCTGTTTCCCCTGCCTTGAATCCTGTAGTGCCTGGCACATAGTAGACTCTCAGTAACTTTTTTGCCTACTAGAATTGATTATGGGTTAATCAGATGAACACGTTCTACAGGTAGGCTGACCTGACTCTTCTTTCCGTCCCCACTTTGGGCAGTGACCCACATTGTGGCCGGTACATCGTGCTCCTGGCTCAGTTGCACTTATAGCAGGGGGCACTATTTACTTTACTTACTCCTGACTCCAGCATTCTCCCTTTGATCTCTGCCGCCTGCCCCAGGTAGCCACTACCATTGTCCTGCCCCAGGAGCTAATGTTTCTCTCTCCCAAGCTCCTACCTCTCCACCTCTCTTCCCTAGTATATACTGAGAATGAGGCCCAAGGAATCTGTGATAATGGGGAATGGCTAGAATGGGATTAAGAGTATGGTCTCTCAGCCCCCATGGGTTCCAATCTGGTCCAGTTGTCTCCTTTTTATCTGCTCCCTTTTCTTGTCACCTTGGGGAGCTTGTTCCTCAGCTGGATGGCAGGTGATCTGGGATGTGAAGGATTGCGGGTTGTGATCCTGGGAGAAGCTGGATTGCCCTTTTGACCAAAATTCTGCTGTTCAGGGAAGTAAATAGGATAGTAATTATATGTGTGGGCCCTGAAGCCAGACTGTCCAGACTCTAACCCTGTGCCACCACTTACTAGCTGGGACCATCTCAGCCAAACGGGGTCATGCTAGTGCCTACCATGCTCAATCATTCACACATAGTACTGAGCCTCTACCGTGAGCTCAAGGTTCTTCTAGATGCCAGGGAAGTAGTAGTAGAAAACACAAAAATGGTTTAATACATTTTAAGTACTTAGAGCAATGTCTAGCATATATATATATAAGCACATATATATATTAGCATATACATAAGCATATATATAAGCACATATATATTAGCATATACATATATATTAGCATATATATATATATATTTTTTTTTTTTTTTAGACAGAGTCTTGCTCTGTCACCCAGGCTGGAGTGCAGTGGGGCAATCTCAGCTCACTGCAAGCTCCGCCTGCTGGGTTCACGCCATTCTGCTGCCTCAGCCTCCCGAGTAGCTGGGACTACAGGCGCCCGCCACCGCGCCCGGCCAATTTTTTGTCTTTTTTAGTAGAGATGGGGTTTCACCGTGGTCTCATTCTCCTGACCTCGTGATCCGCCTGCCTCAGCCTCCCAAAGTGCTGGGATTACAGGCGTGAGCCACCACGCCTGGCCATGTCTAGCATATATTAAGTATTCGACAATTCTAGCAATATGCTGTTCCTAGGACTTTTCTGAGAATAGATAGTCAGGTGGAATAACTTTGCCAGCAACTGCAGGACCAGATCTCTCTGAGAAGGGGCAGGACAGAGGAAGGGCTTAGATTAGGTTCCACGTTTAGACTCAGGTCCAGCATTTCTGGCACTTTGTTTTGAGGTTAAATACTTGAGCTGAGTGAAGGTCTCCCTGAAAAACTGATGAATCTGTTTGATTCCATGGAAAGGGCAGGAGGAAATGACTCTAGACTGCCTCATTCTACCTAACCCATTTGTGTAGACAGCACAGTGCCTACCAAGTCACGTATGAGTGACCCTAAGAGAGGCTACATTTCTTGGATAGTATGAAGGGAGATGCTAGAGGTCAATATATAAGGAAGGAGGGCAGCTGTTTGCCTCCCCACCATCAGGGCTCTCTGTCTATGGAGGAGAGAACCCTCCTTTGAAGGCGGTGTCTTGGGAGTTAAGAGAGCTGAACTTAGGAAGGAGAGTGAGGTAGGGTAGAGGTGGTGTGGCCTGATAGTTTACCTTCCCTGTTTCAGTTCATTCCTCAGGGAATGCTGCCAGAGGGCTGTTAGACTCTAGTGTGATTACTGGCTAGAGGCAAAGTTTGGACTCGGGGCTCTGATTCATTGCCTGTGGTTTCCAGTGAAAGTCCAGGCCTGATATAGTCTTTATGGGGATAGGGTTGGAGTAGAAATGTATGTGACATTTCCTGGTAATCAACAAGGTTTTCAGCTATCCTGACTGGTTCAGCACCTGCTTTCCTGCTTCTCACACTTTCTCTTTTCTATTCTTCTCCCATGAGAGGGCTTTCAGAAATGAATGCCCTTACAGCACAAAAAGGTGCCCCTGACCCAAGATATGGGCCAATCCAGGATTCTTGGGTTGGTTCCCATGTGAGCTGCTGGCATGGCTGCTCTTGGGGACCTGCTAACTTGGCTGGGAACCATGGTGATTTGCACGCCTAGGGACAGGTGAAATAGTTCTGGGCCCTTTCCAAGATTCCGAAGTCAGCCAGGTTTGGGACCACTAGATACTCTACTCTTTCATCTCATTTTTATCGTACTTTGTTCAGTCTTCAGCCATTACCTTAACCCAGTTCAGCCAAGTGTATGAAACTACAACTAGGCAAAGTATTTTGCTGTGGATATAAGTCCACAGTTCATTCTGTAGTGAAGGAAACAGATAAATATAATGTAATCATAGCAGTGTTTCTCAGCCTTTTAAAAATTATCACTTCCCTAAGGAAACTTTTAAGACATTTTTTGCCTAATCACTCCCTCTCAGGAAATTTTAATGCCACAGATATACCAGAAAATTATTTATGTATTCTGTGTGTGTGTGTGTGTGTGCACGCTTTATACTTTAAAAGAGTCAGTTTTTTTTACCCCTCAAAACGGTTTTCACCCCCTTGGGGGAATCTCAGCCCACTGTGAGCATGTGGGTGATAGTAAAGGAGGGTGGGACAGCAGTGGGGAATGGAAAGTGGCTGGGGGCCTCAAAAGCTTTGTCAGCTTTGTTTTTCCTGTCTCCTCTGCCTGAACATCACAGCTCCATCATTGTTTCTTGCCTCTCAGTCTGTCATTACCATTTTGCTCTCTCTCCTTTATCCTGAATTTTATCATTTTTCTCTAGTTTAGGAATGAATTTAATGAAAATAGTAATTTGTTCAGCTCAGGGAAAATTTAGGGGAAATAATTTCCTAAAATAGCCCTCTAAGAAATCGTCCCTTTGGAAAAAGAGCCTAGAAATCTATAGGGTATTCATGGGAAAACATAATAGACCTAAGGATTAGGGGAAATAAGATATACATTTGGAGTTGCCCTTCAGAGGAGCTGTCTCAAGAAATCTTTATAGTGGTGCCACCAGGCTTGGATATGGACACCCCCTATTGGATCTAACTGCTTTATATTAATTCATTTGGGGTTGATGCCAGTTCTGCATGTGGGGTATTAGATCGCTTCTCTAGCAATACAGTGTAACCAATGACAGTATCTCCTCTCTCTTACAGAAACTGCCAGAGGCATGCAGCATTGGTGATGGAAAGCCCTTTGTCATGAATCTGCAGAATCTGTATATGGCAGTCACCAAACAAGAGGTCCAAGTGGGACAGAAGCATCAAGGCACTGGTGAGCACTCCAGAGGTACCCAGTCTGTGTGAGGATACAATTGGGATCTAGGTTTATGCTGTCCAATATGATAGTTTTCTAGCCACATATAACTATTTAAGTTTAAATTAATAAAAAAGCAAATAAAACTGAAAATGTATTTTCTCTTTTGCACTAGCCACATTTCAAGTGATTAGTAGCCGCATGTAGCTGGTGGCTACCAAGTTAATGCAGACACAGAACATTTCCATCATTGCAGAAAGTTCGATTGGATAGCACTGGTCTAGGTACTTAGAAGGGTTAGCAAAAGAACCAGGAGAAAGATTAGTTTCCCTGGCTGGGTGCAGTGGCTCACACCAGTAACCCCAGCACTTCGGGAGGCCGAGGTGGGAAAGGCCAGGAGTTTGAGACCAGCCTGGACAACATAGCAAAAACCTCATCTCTTTAAAAAAAAAAAATTAATCTCCATACCTGAGACATGTCAGGGAATATGTAGAAGAACAGCTGGCTATTTTGAGTCAAGGAAACTCTCATCCTACCTGCTGAAAGTGGGCCTGGGGAAATCTTTATAGCAGAAACAGGGCTTTCTGAAAGTCAGCTGGAAGTTGGACTTGTGGCTACTTCTGTCTGCTTATGTATTTGTACCAAACCCTGGCCTTTATCAGAATGCTTGGTAAATGCTAATATCTTCCTGGTAAGAGGAAGGCATTTATCACTATCTTCTCTTGATCTTTCTGATTTCAGGAGATCCTCATACCTCAAACAGTGCTTCCCTGCAAGGAATCGATAGGCAGTGTGTAAACCAGCCAGAACAACTGGTCTCCTCAGCCCCAATCCTCTCAGTGCCTGAGAAAGAGTCCACGGTGAGTCATGAGCAGCTTCCTGGTTGGTGTTCTGAGAGTTGGCACCTATAGCCCCCAAGCCGGTGGTCCCTGGAATTGCTGCTTCATTGGCACTGCCTCAAAAATATTGAGGGATATTTGTGACCAGGCTCCAAATTGTATGTGTCTAGATGGAGAGTCATGGTCTTGCACGTCTTCCCTTGGTGTCCCTTCTCTGTAGTTCTTGTACGAATGATGTGCCTTGACTCCTCTTTCACCTTATCCCACTTCCAGTGATGGCCAGTGATGACCGGTGATAGTCAGCGAGGCTATTCCTTGGGGGAGAAGGGAATCTACATCTCCTGCTTAGGGTCTTATATTACATTTGCTGTCTGACATAGACTTCAAAATACCTATGTCAGACACTTCCTGAATGCCTCTTCTTTCTAGCTGGGCATGGTGACTCATGCTTGTTATCACAACCTGTGGGAGGCCAAGGCAGGAGGATCACTTGAAGCCAGGAGTTTGATACCAGCCTGGGCAACAAAGTGAAACCCTATCTTTACAAAAAACAAAATTAGCCAGATATGGCAGCATGTGCCTGTGGTCTCAGCTCCTTTGGAGGCTGAGGCAGGCGGATTGCTCGAGCCCAGGAGTTCAAGGCTGCAGTGAGCTCTGATTGTGCCCGTGTACTCCAGCCTGGGTGAAAAAAAAAAAAAAAAGGCCTCATCCTAACCAGGAGCCATGAGAAGAAGAAAGTTCTTTTCCTAATTTCAGTAGAACTATTTCAAAACCCCTACTAACTTGGGTTCCCTTTTTTCTAGGGTACTTCAGGCCCTCTGCATAGACCACAGCTGTCAAAGGTCAAGAGGAAGAAGCCAAGGGGGCTCTTCAGTTAACCTGTGGTGGCCTCAGCTGCTGAGGATGGACTTGGAGAATGGCTTCCAAGCTTCACCTTGAAAGAAGCTTACATGGCAGCAATATTTCTAAAATAGTGATACAGTCAGAGGCCTACTGTAAGGGCGAGAGAACTGAAGTTCATGTTGACAGGCCCACAGGGAATTGGCCTTCCCTCTTTAAATGGAAGCCAGTCTCTGAGAATCCCGTGCTCTCCTCTCTTTTGGTGGAGGTTCTGTAGGTTCAAGTTTCTACCATGGACTTTAGGTATATAGGGCAAGTGAGCAAGAAAGCAGCGCACACTCAGGAAGCCCTGTCTACCTTTCCCTAGCGTCTCTAGCCAGCCAGCCCCAGATACTCCTCAGAGACCCACTTCTCTCTTTTGCATGGAATAAAAGGCACTCATACTCTCTGCTTTTGGGATTACTTATGCTGTGGAACTCATAACCCAATTCACTTCCTTCACTGGGTCCCACCCCATTGTTGTCTCTGGATGAAGTCTAGCCATCAGTCCAGTCCTTCAGATTCTTCGTAAACGTTTCTGCAGTTGCCAGAGCTAAGCCTCCATTCGGAAACTTCAATCTCAATAACTCTCCTGATGGTGGGCACAAGACAGATAGATGATTGCTGCTTTCCTTTGCCAAACTTGGATGCATTTTTCTCTTTGCTTCCAAAGTAGAGGCAACAGGTTAAACTACCACGTGGGGTAGTTTATCGATCCTCCTGCCTCATCCTCCTGCGTAACTAGGACTAAAGGCACACACACCACACATAGCTAATTTTTGTATTTTTTTGTGTATGGAGACAAGGCTTTGCCATGTTGAACAGGCTGGTCTTGAACTCCTGGGCTCTAGTGATCTGCCCACCTCAGCCTCCCAAAGTGCTGGGATTACAGGCATGAGCCATCACCCCTATCCCATTTCTGGTTTATTTACTTTTGATGGTTAAATGCCTCCTTATTCATATATCCTGTATATATAGTGGTGTTTCTGTCCTGATGTCAAGTCTCGAGAGAAGATGATCAAACAATAATAAAATAATTATAATAACAACAATAATAAATAGCTAACATTTATTGAGCAGTTAATGTATACCAGGTACTCTAATGAGCACCTGACATTGATCCTCACAGCATCATATGAGGAAGATGCTGTTAACCCATTAAGAAATTGGGTCTTGAAGTGAGTAAGTGACTTATCAAAGGTCATACAGCTAATAAGTGACAGCCAGAATTTAAGCCCAGACAGCTGAGTTCTTAACAGCATTATTATGTACACTAATGAAAACATTTATTTTCCAGAAAGGACATTAGGTCCTTCTTTCCAGTCTCCCACTGTAAACCTCCTTATCCCATGACCTTGCCTCCTTTCAACAGGATGCTCTACTCCCCAGGGGCTCTTCAAGGAAGGAGCTCTTGAGGACTCCAGGACTTACCCTCATGCTTTTTCCTGCTAGCAGAGTCTGAGAGCTCCACGAAGGCTCATTCCCAGTCACTGCTTATAAGTTTTCTTTACCCCCAGACCACAGGACCCTAGAGTGTGCTGTGTGGTAGTGACTGTCATCGAAGTGAATTGGGAACTATATAAAAACAGCCTATCAGCTGGCTTACTTTGCTCTTTCGTTACTTTTTTTTTTTTTTTTTTAATGGAGTCTTGCTCTTGTTGCCCAGGCTGGAGTACCATCGCACAATTTTGGCTCACTGCAACCTCCACCTCCTGTGTTCAAGTGATTCTCCTGCCTCAGCCTCCTGAGTAGCTAGGATTAGATGCTCGCCACCAAGCCCAGCTAATTTTTGTATTTTTTATAGAGATGGGGTTTCACCATGTTGGCTAGGCTGGTCTCAAACTCCTGACCTCAAGTGATCTACCTGCCTCAGCCTCCCAAAGTGCTGGGATTACAGGTTTGAGCCACCGTGCCCGGCCGATCTTTCGTTTCTTTTCA